>NC_091944.1:26289831-26632331 GCF_041260155.1 Ptychodera flava | reverse complement strand
TGAATGAAATATCTCTTTGACATTAAAAGCAATACATGCATGTGTTATTTCTCATGTAAATACTCCCGGTGTGTAGGATTTGCACTCCAGAAATCTCCGCTAGAAGTCGCTGCAAAATGTCAAAATGTGAATTTGCAACCAAAAAACCTCTTGGTTTAAGAAAAGTGCACGAGGCACCTAACTGTAGCTTTGCATAAATTCATTTCATTTTCAAAAAAGTAAAGCATTCTGTGGAGATAAATGTTACCAACTTGAGTACTTTCATCAGCATGAGAAAATTTAACTCAAAAGCAATGTTCACTTCTTCATTCATAGAATGATAGAAAGAGGAGATAAAATTGATAAAAGGGAGGAAAGAACATAAAATAGAAGATTATCTGCATTCTCTGTAAGTCTCCATCAATCTGTTAATCAACAAATCTGCATGATTCAATTATTTACAAATTGGTATCAGAACTATATACCTGCACTAACCAGTTGACTAAGTGAATATTCGTAACATTTGCTGCATTTTGGGCGAGATGTATGGATGCAAATGGGAAAAAACAGATTTATGTATCGGTCAAAGGTCACAGAATGACATCATCAATGAGTCATACAGCACTCTGAAGCAGAACGACATCAAAGCTCTCACGCAGCTTCAAAATCTTTAACAGTACCTGACATGCTACAAGGAAAAATGTTGAAGTCATGAGTTACAAAGTAAGATAAACTCAAAAAATCTGTCAGTAAAGCATACATATATTTCTCACGAGCTACCAGTGATAAAACAGCTCAAAGTAAATATCAGCACCGTTAATCTTATTCATAAAATTTCTCTAAAAGAAAGAGCTTAACTATTACACCTCTGTGACTTAGCAAGAATGTATAAATTTACTTCTTTATCTAATTCCCAAAGGGTAGGATGATATTGATTTATGCTAAATTTATTATAATATTATAATCACTGTTGGAATATGCAAATTATGTAAATATTCCTAAAGCACACATATATATTGAAGGAGTATTTTCTCTGAGTTACCTGTGTGACGTATGACTTATCTTACATAAAATAACCATTTTCAAAGAACAGTCCCTCATTATCAGTTGAGAATTATACCATTACAAAACTTTTTTATTCCCAGATGACTGTAAACTGTACAAATTACAAAATATGTTGCCTTTGACAAAATACCATGAACTACTTGACAGTTAGATGACCCAGAGAATGTAGCCAACAAATGGCTGGCAGAAACATTAAAATTTTACAACACACTTAAAATTGATATACATATTTTATCAACCCTAGACTCTTGTGTGATTTTTATGCCAACTGCCCCCCGAGGAAAGAAAACATCCTTGGAAATGGTCTAAAGATTAATAATAAATAAAATAACAAACATCAGTGATGGTCTTAAACTGTCAGTTGTAAGGTTATCATGTGCTGGGGCAGGTGTTATACATTATCTACACAGAGACACAGGCACTCAAATAATATATATATATATATATATATATATATATATATATATATATATATATATATATATATATATATATATATATATATATATATATATATTTTAGTGCCTGTGTATATATATATATATTATATATATATATATATATATATATATATATAATATATATATATATATATGTGTGTCTGTACAATAGATAGATAGATAGATAAATAGATAGTTCGATAGATAAATAGATAGATAGCTGAATTAAATCTTCAAATTTTAAATTTAACTTTCCTTGTATGAGTGTGCACATATGACAATGACCAGGATTGTAAACTGTGTGACGATTGAAATATTCCACTGGAACAAAATTTTATTACATACTGTGTCATGGAGATGTTCCTGTATGCTCTATGAAGGAGAATGCATAGGCAATTGATATGTTAAAATAACTAGATTTATGCGACGGTTTGATAAAAATTAATTTTTTTTGGTAAAAGTGAGCTCTCATGTGTACCTCTATCACTAGCGCTGTCAGAGCTAACGGTCATGAAGAGTCTCTTATGTACGGAATCAGAAACTGTCAGGATCAGTAAACCATGCAGTCCTTCTTAAGAGCTTGTAACCACATGCGTTGTAACACAGAAATATATTATTTACAATGTACTCACCGGTTTAGTTGCATTGGCTTCTTTGAATTTGTTCGGATCAAAATCTTCCTTTGACTAAAACAAAATAAAAAAATAAAAGGAATGACAATTGATTGAAATGAATGACAAAGTAATATATGCTTTTCATGTGGTTCTTAATCATTCTGCCAAAATCAAGGACATTAGAACTTTTACACCTTCCAAATTAAATTTTGAAAAAGATACTTTCCATTGTAAGCTTATTTGCTTTGACTTCATTTTATATGTCTGTGATGAGATTTGGTGATGTCGAGGTGACTGATGAGATTTGGTGATGTCGAGTTGACTGTTTGACCATGACCTTTAGGTATTATAATAAACCCATGGGAAAAGATTGACAGTCAATCTGATATCATGAATTCTATATATATGCATGGACATGACCATGAATGTGTGTTCCACTTTCTCATGAACTCTTCTGAAATAAGAAAGAAACCATTGGTTTAAAATTTGCTGTCTAAAAAGCATATGGTGTAGAGGTTAGTAACTCACACAAGCATAATTTCATGATGAAAGAAAAACAAATTCCCAAGTCTTCAGAGAAACTTTGTCAAATCTGAAGAAGCTTGGGCAGTCTGCGCATGCTCTCTATATAATGAATGGCCTTTTCAGGATGCAATGTCAAGTCAATTAGGAATTTCTGGAAAGCTCTTTGAGCCAGCCCTGTATGCCAGCATGTGTCTTATGTAAAAGTTTCTGGTGTCAACGGGAACTTTTTGTTGAGACAGTGGCGCGTCAATTTAGCTTAGAAGACACACTGCGTCAGATGACGCTAGGATAACAGTCTCTCCATTGAGAGCTACCAAGACAGGATGGATTCAATATCGTAATGTTGAATACCAGTTCTAACCAACCTTAAAGCTTTGAAAAACTATGACCCATCAAGAGCACTTCAGTGCTTTCCACGCCTGATTTAGCAGACAAATCCAATTACTGATCAACTCAGAGACGCTTACTCAGCACTCAGAGAAGCATGTTGCCATGGATACTGAGGAGACCAGTGAAATAAGCGGGTTACCATTTTCACAGTACAAAAAGAAATTATGTTATTAGTCCCGCACTGAAGACAGTGAAAAAGTAGGCCGATGAAGCCATACCCTAAAGTGGATTTTGATGGTTTTCTTGAAACTATAGAACATTCAGATGCCAGTAACTCAGATCTCACGACATACAAGGTTTATATCGCTCCTACGTTGTTATTTCACTGATATTTATGGCCGATGTTTGTCTCCACTCTATTTTAGTGTTTTTTGACCACAAATTTAGAAACGCTGTGCACGTACTGAAAACTGTCAAATGCACAATGTTGAAAACATCGAATGGTAACTAGTTCTGTGAAACTGGGTTTGTGGGTTAAACAGTTGCCTCAAGATGTCAACGAACTCTTATCAATCAAAGTATGACAATTTTAAAGTCCTTGCTCAATCATCCAACTCTACATCTCTTAGTATGTGATTAAATTTTATGCTCCTTTTCTTTCTTGATTAAACCCTGAAAACTAATCTATTGAGACCGATGAAATGAAATGAAAATTCTACCGTCAACAAGGAGAGCCACTGAAGTCTGTATCATTATACGAGTTACCTGGTGCATCCTTTTATATTTAGCACCAAGCTTAACTTGCATTCTCACTGAATTTCCAAATATATACTACCGGTATATTCAAAGAACGTTTTGTTATGCAAGCATTAACACAATAATTTACTTTGCGACTGAGGTCAGATTTGAACTTCTGACCTGGGCATACACAGAGAAGATTGGGTCGATAAACCCGTTAAAAAGACCACATAAATATTTCACGATTTCAAAACATCATCATTTTCATTGCCCGATCAATATTCCACCCACTGGCAGACACTTTTCTCTTGATGAAAAAAACTACTAGTAGTTTATGATGTACAGCCATTGATCACCTTGAGTCATGTACCGACATGAATAATTGGCAATCACAGTTGCCAGTGAGTATCAAATACTTTCTGCTACTTGTACATCCTTTCTAAATGGCAAGTTCATGTTCGTAATTTTTCAGAGGTTTTCTGTTATTTGAAATCAGTGTTAATTTCTAATATTAATAAAGGACAAAATTTTAGAGTTTTGATAAAAATTGGCATGAAATTGTATGAATGATATATGAGGTGGAACATTTATTTCTAATACTATATCACATTAAATATAAGTTTGGTGGATGTGACAGCATTGGTATCATTGATTTTTCATTCTGTTTTAGTGTAAATATTTGAAGTTTTTCAAAGATGAATGCCATATCAAATATTTTGGTAAATCCTGAAGCACACTAAGACTATTCCTATATCAATCTTGATCAGCTCTGAAAATATTAAGTGTGAAATTTAATTGATGTACTTATTACAGTTTTAACCTTTATTTTTTTGTTTTAATCATTTCTGATTTCATGTTGTACACAAAATATAGATAGGTGTCATGTTCTTTACAAGAAACATTGCTTTAGTAAGCCATGCAACTTGAAATTCCAAAGATTATTACTCTCATGAAGATGTCTGACTGTCAACATTTAATCCTGCCCACACTGTTTTATGTCCTGCAGTTAATTAACATTTGCAAAGTACTATATCTATACCGTTTTCACACCTACTACTTGATTCAGAAGTACACTGTAGCTACACTTTCATGTATATCCATCTGAACCCTCTCATCCAGATTTTTCCAACTAAGGTTGAACTTACCCAATTGGAAATAGGAATGAACAAAATTCAGTTGGTCAAATGGCAAGCAGTAGGATTCTCCATATCATTTCATCACAAATAAGTGACTTGTCAATCACCAATACACTAAGCTTTTACAAATATGGTACATGTACAGATTAAACCTAATTTCAATCTTGGAATCAGCTTTCTTACTCAGTAATTAAAAGTTGCATGTACCATGTGGCTGTGGCATTAATGGGTCAATGATGGAATACACATGCATTATGCAAATGAAAATATGGGGGAGAACTGATATTAAATTACCATGCATCAATTGTATAGTCACAATTAGCTGTGGAAACGCAGCTATCTGTTGGCGGGGTAGCGTGCGTCGCTATGCGGGTCATCAAAAGGTCAACGCCGCCACGGATAGCTGCAGGCCAACTAGCGGCGAAAATGGGTCCATTACGACGACAGCACTTGTGTTGGAACTTTGAACAGCAAAATAAACCAATAAACAAAATCTCTGGTTCGTTTACGTAATTCAACTGATTTTCCAAGGAGTACTCAAGATTTTCACTCTGACCGCGACCGTCACACTATTCACGTTCAAACACGTGACGTCCTCATTAGCATATCAATAGAAGTCAAAGTACGCTGCTGGAGTGAAAATCTTGAGTACTCCTTGGAAAATCAGCCGAATTACGTAAACAAACCAGAGAACCAGAGACACAGGGATGACGGCCAATTTGAATTCTAAATATCGGTAAATCTTGGGTAATTTGTCTCTAGTACAAATATTTGCACCGTGACCCTAAATTTTCATTCTTGATTTTCAAAGAGAATGGTGAAATATTCCTTGAGGAAAGTTTGAGCAAAAATTGAAGTTTTCACTTTTGAGGCGCATACTACCTTAATATTAGTCTACAGTTGAGCTTTGAAAATAAACCAAAGAAAATGGTTGTCTGGCATAATGATTTAACCAGACCTTGTGATTCTTAAAACGCTGTCTCCAATCAGCTATGCTGGCTTTCATATGTTTCTTATTGTGTGAGATAATTACCAACACACCCATTAAGAAAATGCCTCTCTCCTGCAATCAGGATTTGCGGTTCAGCTGTCTGGTCATTTGTGACTAAAGAATTTCGATTCTGATTGCTCTGCAAATTACAGTCATGCCAGGATACTGACAAAAACTGTGGGTAGTCTGCGAAATAATGGATAGGTCGTTTTCTTGCCTGCTTGATAAGTCACACTTTTCAATTTTCAATGATTGCCAATTTGAGAAAAATCAGGTATTTTAATTGTAAATCCTATCTCACCTCCTTTAACAATGAATTGAAACATAAATGAATTTGACAAGGTAATAATTCACCCCAGTAAAAATCACAAAGGTATACACAAAATTAAAGACATTAAGTTTATAATGAAATTGAAAATTTAAGCTAGACAATGGACAATGTGCAGCACAACATTAGTATTAGTATTTATGTAAAGCTTAAGACTGAAAAATCTGGGTTTTTTTAGGTCTTTTTGAAGGAATTACATAAGGTTAATTATTTTGACCTAGAATACCACTGTGTTTTTACTTCTTTATGAACGGGCTGGAGGATATCATGGTATGGTGTATTAAATTCGACTTTGGGAATGAATCTAGAGAGAGAGATTTTTTTATCGTAACGTCATCTCTAATCCTGCCACAATAACACACATACACACTCGACCCTGGACTTTTATTGACTCGGTGATTGAGAATATTGACTGTGAACAACAAGTAACAGCACAAATGCCTTTCACATCAAATGCATAATACATATAAAATACAGAATTAACTTGAAAACATTCTGTGATTTGTACACGATCAGTCACCCAAGATAAGCTGTACCCGAAGCAATTATACCTCTTTGAAACATAAGACTGGCAAGCCACAGACAGGCAGGGTAAAGCTGTTCCACATTACATGTATCTTTCAGTAAATTATCTTGACACGTATGAAGTTGAAATTTTAAGTTGCAATGTCCCTTAAACACTGCTACCATAAAAATCTTTCAAGTAAGATAAAATATTGTTTGTCAGTTGTGTAGACTCTTGAAACCTTTGAGACCTTCATACATGTACACAATCTCATGAATTAACATATATTACCAAGATGAATTCTTTTTTCAATTTCAAATCTTTAGTCAGTTAGGTTATTTGAGATAACTGACTTTTTCCTTGCAGTCAATTTGTTACGGGACATTGATACAAAGCTGTAAATATATGTTGTTGGGTCATTTTGTATCTTGGTATTTTACTAAAGTATAGATAACAATACACTATCCCAGAAATATCTATGGTATGTGATCCATAGTATAAGTACTTTTACAATAGACAACATCTATAGCTTTTCATTTAATGAGTAGAATTAAATGTATATGTGTGTTTTATGAATAGAACAAAAATTGAACATGATAAAAATAAAATAAGCATACAACAAAAAATTGAAATTTTCAACCTAGTAGATGCCAGTAATTCTGAATTTTTTGACAGACTAAAGTCATATTCCTATAGTCGTGTTAAACTGATAAATCTACCATTCTATTAGTGCAAGATACAGGGCAGATTAGTATTAATTTATGCAAATTATATTAATTGGTTCGGTATTTAAATTTATGCTAATGATTATTTATCAATGTGGAATATTCATCTGCCCTGAATCGTGCATTATATACTACCGGTACATAAAATGCATGACTCAGAATACAAGAGTTATCCTTGACTTATCATCATGCTGTAAGTTGGCAATGTGCTAGTCAGGAAGAAGATGAAGAGAGGCAATTACACTGTCCTAAATTGCTTCAAGGAAGAAATCTGCAAGAGCCGATCACACGTCTCTGATTATAAAGGCTTATCCGCGGTGAAGTACTGTGGACTACATTTACTGAATTCCAACAGGAGGGATTCAAGGACGTAATAATTCTTAAGTCTTTTCTGAATAAGAGGACTGTAATACTCCGGCGAAATGCATTTGGGAGTATGGGAAAACTGGATTTTTTACTGCATGAAGTGGGAAAATACGTCTGAGTTTCTCAGACTGATAATGTTCTCGTATTGGTGCATTAACCTTTCCAACCCTAATTTACCTCATACAAGAATTATCTAGCCTGATCTGAAGAAATAGAATGGGTTCATTTAGAGACCGCTAAATGGTACGTATGTGACCATTTGGGGAGAAATGGTAATTCAGATAGGTATGATTTCAGTATATACGTGAAACAAAAGGTCATCATTGGATGGCTTTATTTGCATAAAAACATGGATTAAAATTTTGATTAATGAATTATTGTACTGTGTTACAAGCCAATTTTAGATATAAACAAGACCACAAATTTATTGTTACAAGTCTCTGATTATTTGCAGCTCTCATGAAGAATATATGCATATTTATGGACCTTTTTTAAAGTATATCTGGGAATTCGTGTTAGAACAGGATACATACATGTACTTTACTTCTGACCACGGATTAAAACCCAGGATCTGAAGAATATGATGCGTCTTCTGCAGACTTAAATACTGTAAGTGTACATGTTCTTCTGCTAGTATGCACGAAGCCATGAAAACTTGTACACACTCCTCGAACGTGCCACAAACTCCTGCTTTTATGAGCTAGCTAATTTACTTATTCTTCCTTAGTTATTATTCTGGAATATTCTCATTTGAATGCTATAAATTTTGTCAAACACATGACATTTGATTTCTAATAGTTAAAGGTCAAAAAAGTTATAAATATACAAATAACGCAGAAATAATGATATTGACAAGATATAATAATATTGACACGCCATTAGATATGAAATTAATAAGAGAATAATATTGGTAAAAAGAATCACATGTTTTGCATTTGTCGTACAGATAGATATGGATCATTTACTTTGAAATTCCTTGTTCAGGGAAGAACCATTTAATTTCGGGGGAGGGGAATTAAGGGGGGTTTAAAGTCATGTGAGGGTAAAGAAGAAAATAATTTGATCCTGTAATTATTTGACAAAAAAACTGTTCCAGTATATTTGCATGGCTTCCGTATATGGAAAAAATAATTTGATGCAGACTGACGATTATTGAGAGAAAAAAAATTTGCTGTAACAATGGCAAAAAATATTTGCTACCGTACCCATTTCCACCACCCAACCTCTCTAAATGGCTACCCCCTTAGCAACGGATATTCCGTTCCTTAAACTGCAATGGGGCTCCGTTGGTTTTCACTGTGCAAATCCTAGCATTTTTTTTTCACTTTGTAATAATAGTTCTATTCACAAAATCACACCGTCAAATTTGTCAACTCAGGCTGTCCATGTGTGTGCAATGTCCAATGGTATCTTAGTGACAGAATTTTAGGCTGGACTAAAATTCACTTTAAACTTTTGAGTGCTGTAATTTTCCCACCAAAATTTCAGTGCAACATTTTACTAATTTTCAATTTTTCTGTGAATTTGTTGATAATTTTTGACCAAATGGACATCACATTTCATTAGCTTCATTTTTTAATCAAAATTTTGGCAAAAATCTGAAAAAAATTTACTAGGTTTCATTTTATAAAGGCTACGAAAACTGACTTTGGTGCTCAAATGGCATGAATATTGTAAGCAATACTTTGAAGTTTCGAGGTTAATATTTTACATACTCAAACGGGAAGATACAGGACCGTGGGCACACAATAGGGAATTACTGATGATGCAGCCATTTGCATACATGTACACTGAGCAGGAGTTTGTGAATTCTCATAGCATCCATTTGACTGTATGATATTAAAATTGAATAATCATGATGGGCACTTTTGTGACATATGTAAGGAGGGGTCAGATGGTCGTACAGGGAAAATATTTTGAAACATATGCACAAAAACGGAACATTTTTTCAGTTTATTTTAGTCGCTACATATTCACAGACATCATATGCAAGATTCAATAACAATGAACGCCTGAAACATGGCAAAATTATCAGATTCTGGGACCAAACACGGCACGTCCGATCAGTATAGCATGGCTTTTCACATTTGCATAGATTTACGATAATACGTATACGGCTTTTATAGGGGAAATTCCTGTTTAAGGCAGAACAAGCAAAGAAAAACTTTCTTTTACCGAACAGAAAATATGAAAATGTTACAACGCTGGGCAACTGTCTCTCTCATAAGAATTCACAGCAGACATGAAAAACCTAACGTATCATTTCAAAAGAACAACAACATTATATTGAGATAGTTCTTTCTGTTGTTTAAAATATTTTTTCACAATTATCACGACTGTTAGTATTGCATAAAACCAACAAAATGCCTATGGTACAGTCTGTGTTTTGTAATCGATATTTTACAATAACACAGGGCACAGCGTGGCTGTCATTTATGAATGCATGCATGCATGCATGCATACAGAAAAAAAATTTACCCAAGCACGGAAGGCCCAGCGCAGCTTTCACAAATAGATGCAGCCATGCATGTGTAATTTCTCAAGTAGGAATGAAAGTCAGATCCTGTCATGATTGACATCTCCAAGACGTGTAACTGATCAACAGAGCAGCTGAGGCCAAATTGAAGCAGATTTTGTACTACAAAAAGCCATCATTTGGCTGCAAAATACATCATATATTTGTCAGTCAGATTCTCATTTCACAAAAGAAGCTCCCGGCCAGACAGCTATTCAAACCTTTCGTTCTCGATCAATCTTGCACGAGACAATTAAATGACCATCTGTGATTACAATAAAATCAAAATTGCCGCGTTGACAACACGATTCATCAGAAAATATTACCATATTTTTAATTACTGCAGAGGTTTTTTCGACTTGTACATGTTAAATTATTGATCAATCCCCTCCTTTGTTGAGTGGAACATAACCTTTATTTTTACAGACATCTGCCAAACCAACAGTATTTGACCTATACCAATGTGATATTTTGCCCTGAGGTCAGTCAACTTTGCAGAAGCACGTACAGAACATTTCAGATAATACCGGATTATCTGACGTAGTCTGCCAGACAGTTAATCTGCCCACCCCAGATTCCCTGTAAACAAACCTACAATCACCATTGATAACAATGCAAAACCATGAAGGTGAAAGGGTTATAGACTTCTGATTGGGTCATTATATCAGTAAATATTTTTCCAACTCAAAGAAAACTACTGATTACAATAATTACCTGCAGTTCAAAGGTCAGGGTCAACAATTATACTCATGAGGAAAATTTAACACCAGCATTGAGTCATTCTGAATTTTCTATTTCAATTGACATGGGTTTTTAGGGCACATTTCTCCTTACCGTTGACTTCTGAATATTTCACTTGAATAAATATAGGTGTCCCATGAAAAAATTAAATGACAAATTCCGCTTTTGGAAACATGAGATTAATTTGCAGCTGTTAGTGGATAGCAGCAAATATATATATATATATATATATATATATATATATATATATATATATATATATATATATATATATATATATATATATATATATATATATATATATATATATATATATATATATATATATATATATATATATATATATATATATATATAATTTCCATCTTGACAGTCAACAATTTTTAACCCTGATGAAGTGGGATTAAGCCCACGAAACGTCGGACAATAAAATTTAGTTTGTAGTGAAGAACACTGTGTCCTAGAGTTGGTGCTGCTTGACCTATCCTGTCAATATATATATATATATATATATATATATATATATATATATATATATATATATATATATATATATATATATATATATATATATATATATGAATGCTTTATTTCACCAGATGCTTCACAGTATGTACAATAATGAAAATTATAAGAAAATGTGTCTTACTGAAGTTGTACAAAGTCAAAGACAAGAAAGAACATTGCAGTATTGTAAAATCTGGTGGGGACCATGAAAATAGTCTAAAAGGACTAGTCGAGTTCATGGCCCCTGAGTATACTAATAATTATTCAGTACAAGCTTAAGTGTGATGGAGGATAGAAACAAACACAGTTTTAATGTAGATTCAGTAACTGATGTTTCAATGCGGACTTGAAAACTTGTCTACTTGACAATTGTTTGAGATAGTCAGGCAGGGAATTCCAGTGTTTCACAGCTGCATACCTAATGTTATGTTGTGAAATTGTCAAATTTGAGCCTGGAATACGAAAATTTTCAACTTGTGTTTAACGTGTTGGATACGAGTGCTTTGGAATCTCAAAATAGTGTTCAACTGTATGAGGAAGATTGTTATGTTTCAAATCATAAACAAACATACAAGTACTATATTTACTCAGTTTGTAGATATCTAAAATATTCAGTTTGTAAAACAGAGGTTCGGAATGAGCAATAAAATGAGAAAAGGTAATTGAGGGAACAGTTCGTTTCTGAAGGCCAAAAATTGGCTCTAAATAGCTGGAAAAGTGTTTCCCCAGATTTCCAAACAGTACATTATATGAGGTAAGATGAAAGCATTATATAGTTGAATAAGAATGGATTTTGGAACATAGTGTCTTAGTCGTGTAATAATACCAATTTTGGGTGTAATTACTGCAATGACCTTTCGTATATGATATTTCCATGACAAAGATGAATCTATGGTAACTCCTAAATAGCTGGCACAAGAAACTTGTTCTATTTCATATATATATATATATATATATATATATATATATATATATATATATATATATATATATATATATATATATATATATATATATATATATATATATATATATATATATATATATAAATGAGTTTATTTATTTCACATTAATGAAAATGAAAACTTGGTTTAATGAAAATGAAAACTTGGTTTAAAATGTTTACTTAAGGAGTATGATTTTGAGAAATGATCAATCATACAGAGTTGTACTGAATTTTGATATTAATTTTCACAACGTATCCAGTTTTGAGGGAATAAATTGCCACCATAAGTATTGATTGTCACTTTCAAATCAACTGATTCGACCCCTTAATCATCATTTCTCTTTGCATTTTCCTAGCATTTATGGAATATCTATTCATCAATCTTCAAATTTTGATTTCAATCCACACATGGTGGAGGAAGAAATGGTGTATATAATTACTTCTGCACAGAGACCTTCCCAATTCGAAGTCTGTAAGAATTCTTTCAAGTTCAAAACCAATTTTATCATCCACCAGTTGATTGTTTGCTTCTCAAATTTCATTTTCTGACATTTTTTTTCCTATATTCTCTAATAAAATTTTTGAAAACAACTGTCTTTCTTTCATTTTCGAAAAAGTATAAAACTGACCTTACGCTTCACCACTCTACAGAATTTTAAATTACCCAGAATTCTTTCTGAATTCTTTCTCTCACAACAGCACCATCCTATCAGAATGCGTTCTGGTATCTTATAAAATGCCTACTATCACTGATTGCTTTAGGAATATGATATAAAGCCATTGTTTTAGACGAAAGATAGGAATAAGAAAGAAGGGAATTTAATACAAATTACAATTTATGTATAGTCAACTGTTTTAAACTTCTACAAAAATTGTTCATTCTTAGCCTTCAGTCTGATGAACAATTTGTTTGCTTATTAGTTCCCTGTAAGAAAATTCGTATATAGATTTCTCCTGACAGTTTAAAAAGAGCAATGCCAGTATCTAATGATTTCAAGAATACATTTTTCCTCCTATGAGTATTGCAACATCCACTTTTCCAGCATGTAGCACAACCATGAATTTTTTTATTCTTTCAAAAGAAAGAGAATGCTAATAGGCATGATATGGCTCACATTTTTTCGATTCTGTGCTATATCCAGACCTTTTCCCTAAAAACATACATATCAGCATTCACATACTTAAATCAGTCTCATTTATGCTGTTGCCCTGGAGGGTTTTCCCTAAGAGTGGCACATCACGTCAGCATTATTCACAAAAGCCACTCTCAGAAAAGCCAGTATTACACTCTGAAAAGACACTCTTTTCAAAACTCACCTTTGCTGATGGAAGAGTGCCTTCAAAACAGATACGCATGAAAATCTGGAGGACAAGTTTCTTGTACATGAAAAAGAAACCATCATCACGTCTTACTCTACACAAGGGCACAGTATATGAGAGAAAATACACCAACCTTCCACAGACATTTTAATCGCGAACAACATTTGTTGCTGGCTGGTATTAAAGCAAAACATTATCTCAGTTTGTTGCAGTAATTGTGTTCTATGAAATTAATAATATCTTACTCCAAGAACAAGGAAAATATGGGTGTATGTTATTTTAAATCCATAATCTAAAAACAAACCTAGACCAGGCATTCATTACCTGATGATGATTCACTGGGTTTAATGAATGATATTTCTAAATTGTTGTAAATTCATTGATATTTAGCAGTTTATCCTCTTGATAAGAGTTTCATAGTTTACCCATTAGGGAAAGACAAAAGGGAAGTATTTTACATTTATTAGACCCATAGTAGAATATCGATAGACTATACTGTTTGGAAATGAGAATTTTTGTAATTAATGAGTATACAACAAGGCTGAGTTTGTGTATAGGCATAATCAGTCACTATATTGCTGTCACAGTGTGTGCATGCTTACATTGTAATTCTCATTGGTTGAAGTTCATGATCAACTCCAAACTGAAATCACAACCATGTATAGGTGATATTGTTCTTTCATCCGATCAGAATAGCTGCTTCCATAGTGTAGCATACATTAGCCATGCACAGCTCCCATACAGTCAAAGCACTGTAGTATATGACTCAAAAACACTGCAATTTGCAACTCCATGGAACTAAAACACATTCACAGTGTTCCCAATGTTCAGTAGTTACAACAGCACCAAAATTGAATCACTAATTTGGACAAAAAAGCCAAACAGGAAATCCTGAAGGCCAAAGAAGTCAGAGTAATTTCTGCCACTAGTCTCCATGGTTACAAGAATTTTTAAGTTTGTTGGAACTTTGGCATGCCAAAAAGAGGCCAATTTGCCGCAGTCCTTCACAATTGACTTCATCTATTGCCAATTAGTCAGTAAGGTAGTACCAGTACACGCCTCAAAATTGAAAGACTTTTAACTTTCGCTCAACTTTCCTCAAGGATTCTTAACTTTCAATCCATTGTCTTTCAAAATCATGAATAAAGATCAGTGGTCACCGTTCAAACTTTGGTATCACTGTAAGTTACCCAATATTCACTGATATTTGAAATTCAAAATGGCCACCATCCCTATATGTTAAGGTAGAACGTGCCTCGGGGACAGATAGTCGGACTCTCAAATTTCTACAATTCTTTTCTGCTCTACTACTTGTGGGGGCTCATTTTAAAGCTCTTGGGGAAAGAAAACCTTTCATCATCTTAGTTTTTCGAAAATCCAAAGTTTAATTTTCCCCCGCATAGGAATATTTCAAATATCGCAAAATGTTAGGTATTTTTTTTCACTAGTTCCAAACTTTGCATGGTGACCCCTGATTTTTATTGTTGATTTGGTTAGAGGATGGTTAAAAGTTTCATTAAGGAAAGTTTGAGCAAAGTTTAAGTCTTTCACTTTTGAGGCATTAACTCTATGGGGAAAAAATTAAATTTTCTGTTTTTACAAAAATCAGACAGTGAATTTTTTACTCCAAGATCTTCAAACTCACAGCCACCATAAGTGGTAGATCAGAGATGTACTGTAAAATTTTGGAGTACAAATATCTGTCCCCTAAGCACATTCTACTTTTTAAAAATTACCTTTAAAGCCCCAATAGCTGCAAATGTTTGGCAAACCGATCTCAAAATATCCTTAGTTTTCCAAGAGTTTTCTTTGAATAAGACCCATTAGAGACTAAACAAGTGTATAACGCTGCCATGACTGTCAAAAGTGGCATGTAAATTCAGAGGTTTTAACGTCATTTTAGATTTCCCGCCATTTTCAAAAACTAATCATATGACAGAGAAAATAAAGATTAAACAACAAAATGTTGGCCATCGTGTGTTGTGCATACAAGTAAATGGCATCATGCTTGTTTCTGGTATGATCACGATGTGTATGTGCAGGAAATACTCTTTTTTGTATTTTCCTGTGGTGGCGCCATTTTATGGGTGCGGCACCCGTTTATTATTAAGCCTGTTAAAACCTGTAGGCATGGTCCGAATCAGCGAGCAGTGATACTTCAATACACGTCCTTCAATTAACACATTTACACGAACCAACTTTGGTTTGAAAATAAAATCATGAAAATAATGCATAAAATTAGCAGCTATTGGGGCTTTAAATATAATTCCCACCAAGTCATTTACTTTTGACTCCTGGTCTAATCTTCCTTATGAAAAACAATTGGATTTTCTTAGGGGGCCCTACCATAGCTTTGAGAAACAATGGGCCCCCACAAGATCACCAGTTTATGTTGATTCATAAAACTGTTTAGCATGGGCCCAGTTTTCTGCAGCCTTGCTGTTTTTCTTTCCGTAAATGTACTGCATGTACTTTCATATGATGGCTGCCTCTATGTATCAAGGTATAGGCAAAGGGCAAACTAAATTTTAAAAAAATCCATATGCATGTGATTTTCTTGCCTACGAACAGCAATGAAGACCTCACACTGACCTGAGAGCCATCAATTCAGCATGTTTACTTCACCATCACTGTAACCATAGAAACAACCAAAATACACAGAACTTGCACCTTCGGATTTCAAGTTTACCTCTTTAAAGCAATTCATGAAAACTGAATAATTCACAAGTCTCTCCAACACTGCATCCACAAATCACCTCTCCCCTGACAATTGCCGGAGACATGTCTCCGGCTATGTACGCCGGAAAATGAAATGAGCATTCTAACGTAAATTATTCAAGCCGTGTCACTTCCTATCGGGTCAATGGGAAATGAAATGTACACAGACAAAATTGTCCGCCCTAGGCGTATCCTGTAAAATTGACATAAGGTGTGCGTCCTACTGGGAGAGTAATATCCAGTCTTTGCAATCAGGCAGGATGTACTGGAAAAATTCTTGCAGATTCTTTTTTAATTGGCCACCCTATGAATTTCCTTGAAATGCTATATGTGGATTATGAAATCATGTACATGGGCAGTAAACATATCTTATTTGACCTTAAATCCCCCCAACCCTCTACAATGAAAAAGTCTGGAAGTACCAAATTTGAACGAACACACAATAAATTGCTGACATAGGTTCAAATAATTTCTCATAATTTTACTAACAACAAACCTTATCAAAACAAAATTTAAGTCAGTAAAAGATGTAAACTGAGTATCATGCATATACCGGTACACTGTACCCCATAGCATCACTCTGGTATATACTTTTAAATGAATCTCCAGGTTTCTCTCACAAGGGGGAAGCCTCCCCTCTCCTTGTAATTTTTATACGTTTGGGGGTAGGGGCACTTTGTTCTGACTTAGGGGGGGTATGATAAATTATGCGAATTTAAGTTATGCAAATTATAATCTTTTGCACTCCAGACAAAACACTGAGTTTTGTAAACAGTATTAGAGCTTACCCCCCCCCCAGCCGAACACTGAGTTTTGTTTGTCACGCCTTTGCTTCAATCATCCACCCTCACTAAACTGTCTTATTTTCTGCTTTGATTGTGAGTCGACCCCCCACCCCACCCTAAGCAGTGTGTTACACAGCTATCACTTTAAGTCAATTCTCAAAATTAGACATCGTATCATTCAGTACATCCACTGCGCACAAGACGACAGCTGATATTCTTAACAAGCTTCTGCATTGTGACTCATCTAATGGATTCATTTCCTTCAACAAAGACATCCATTATACAAATACAAAGGAAACAGAAGATTAAGAGAAAAGGCTCTGTTTGTTTAGATTCTTGCTATTAAAATTATTACCATGGCATTTTTTTAATCAGTTGTTGTTGAACAACACATTGATCAAATTTCTTAATTATGAATGAAAATTTCTGAATTATGAATGAAAATTTCTGAATAATGAATGAAAATTTCTGGTACAGCTAAGTCAGACGGATATAATCTTTTCACTGTCAAGGCAATATCATTAACAATTACCAGAACTGGACTGAATTTTTTTTCAGATCTATGTCCCATGAATTCTGTGTGATCTGTAATATCTCTTCAGTGTCAATCAATAGTTCAAATATGGATGTTAATTTTTTTGAAATATCAAAATTACACTAATGGTATTGGTTATATATAGTCATGTTGAACATGAATTTCTCACATTTTTGGAGATTTCCTGGGCAAAAATGAGAAGTTCAACAAAATGGAAAGACTGCAAGCGCAAGATGCTTCAGAAATTGATCATTTATGTAGGAAAGGATGTGTCAGTTTAAGGTCTACTGTCATCTGTTCCAATTTTGCCACAGTTACCATGGAAAGAGAAAATCTAACCAATCACAGATGTTAAGCGGGTGGCCACTTTTTAAAAACAGCGCCCTCACACAGGCATTTTGAATACCAAGGAACGCCCCTTTGACCATATATGGGCATATTTTACAGTATCAGAATCAAGACATGTGTTACAATTTACCACACTATTTCTCTAAATCATTGTATTTTCCATCTTTCACATCCAGTGTTTTGAAAAAAATAGTTATTTGTTGTCATCCAAACATTAACTTTGTTAATCCTGTGTGTCTGGTGTCCAACATTACTGTTGACAAGTAAAGTTTACGCTAGAAAACATTTGTCAACAATAACACCACTGAATATTGTGCATGATACGTTTTGTTTGCATTCAGTCAATAATACCTATATTTTCTATCTCAAAAAAAACTTAGGGTAGAATTTAATCTAGATAACAACACGTGATGTTTTTTGTTTGCAAAGTCAATAATACTGGTATTTTGTATTTCAATGAACTTACAGAGCAGAATTTAATCTAAGTAACAACACTGAATATTGTACATGTGTTTTGTTTGCATTTAGTCAAAAATACCTAAATTTTGTATCTCAAAAAACTTATAGGGTAGAATTTCATCTAGATAGCAACACTATTGTACATGTTTTTTGTTTGCCTTGTCAAAAATACCATTATTTTGTATTTCAAAAAAACTTAATAGGGCAGAATTTAATCTCGATAACAAAAGTGCCTATGTACATGATATGTTTTGTTTGCAAAGTCAATAATATCGATGTTTTGTATAGCAACGAACTTATTGGGCAGAATTCCATCTTAATATTTAATGGAACAAAAAAATTGATGATCATATTATGCATAGTTGTCTGTATTCAGTTTATATGCCTGTATTCTTTGTCCTACAGATTGCCCTAAAACTGACATGCAAAGTTAAAATGCGATAATTTAGTATTCTTGGACAGTGATCATTTTGTTATGTGACAGTTACGAACCACATTCCTTGTCAGTAGATGTGTACATATATAATCTTATGTACTCCAAATTGTAAATTATATTATATCATGCTACCATGCGCCATTCTGATTGGACGAGAGCTCATTCCACCGATGCTAAAATATTGTTTTAGCACTGATAGCAGTGGTAAAACGGGCCCCTAAACAAGCATTTTCGAAAATTGCCCAGTCGGTGCATTCGAACGTACACCTGTCTAAACCATAGACCCTCGAGAAAAACCGTCCGCTTTGTTTCAAAGACGGAAGACCTAATTTTGATACACAGATAAAGTGTGGGTCTGTAACTCACCTCTTGGTGAAAATAAGTTGGGATCGATGATAAAAAAGACATCTCTGAAGCAGCACATTTGGGTGTACTGTGATGTACTGACACAAATTATTGCATTATTAGAGCGACAGCGCACCTTGCACTTTGCTTGATATTGCGGGAGTCGAGAGGCGATATATCCTATGTACCGCTCTTTAAAATGGAGCTAGTATTCGTTCATACACTAATAAATTGACACTTCCTCACAGTAACGGTATGTCAGATATTCTTTACCAAAGTTTGGGCTGTAACAGACTGGGGTGTCCTAACGATGTAGACCAATAAGTTCAAAATAACGATGGGATGACTCCTGGCGACTTGACATAAATGCAACGAGCAGTGTCAGCGTCCAGCTATCGATCGCTGCATCGGGCAACACACTCTGCAGAACTGTTCATCACAGTTGCAGTCATCGCACGTCTGGATGATTTCAAAACTGCTTGTTTTCTGGTACAATTAACGTCCAAATTATCCATCAAATATTGATCCTGTAACTTCACTGTACCACCTCTGAATATCGCGACGGCCGTATACACGTATGCGGTACTGGACGAGACAAATCTATTTTTAGTATGCCAAAAAGTCAGGACTATTGTTCTTATGTAAATTTACGTAAAAAATTGTTACTTTTTCTTTTGATTTGAACTCTTGACCCGTTTTCTATGTCTGCAGCAGGTATTTTTTGTATAGTGTTCATGTTCGTGTTGCATGCGAATAAAATGCAATGTTGATGAACGTAATTTAGTATTTATCGTAGGATACGGTGTGCGTGTACATAAGCGCGACATATAGCACTCGCCTATCGGCTCGTGCTATATGTCGCGCATTGTACCAAAATCTCGTGTATACCCTCCTGCGGCGGGGGTTATTGCTTAAACAAACTATGGATGTCTACCTGCAGACTGTGCCAGAAGTCTGCTTCAACAATGGCAATAACCTTTATGAATATACAGTATAGAAAAAGAGAATACCGGTATATGGTTATATAGCATATAAGAAGACATTTGCAGAAAAATACAAGTCACCCTTCATAAGTTCATACCTATTCTCATCTACCACCTTTCCACCCCTACTTTTTAGTTTATAAATCCATGCAGACCAAATGAAATCAACTTTCATCCGTATTTCCTAGTGTATAAATCCATGCAGACCAAATGAAATCAACTTTCCACCCCTACTTTTTAGTGTATAAATCAATGCAGTCCGCAAGGATTCACCTTTCCACCCCTATTTCTTAGTGCATAAATCCATGCAGACCGTAAGAAATCAACTTTCCACCCCTATTTTCAAGGGACGGTGTAAATCCTTGCAGATCTAAAGAAATTCCCTTTCCACCCCTATTTCGCAGTGTGTTAATCCTTGCAGACCAAAAATGATCACTTTCCACCCCTACTTCCTAATGTATAAGTCCAAGCAGGCAAAAAAAAATCAACTTTCCATCTGTATTTTCAAGTGTGTAAATCCATGCAAACCTAAAGAAATTCCCTTTCCACCCCTATTTCCTAATGTGTTAATCCTTGCAGACCAAAAATGATCACTTTCCACCCCTATTTCCTAATGTATAAATCCATACAGATCAAAAGAAACCACCTTTCCACCCCTTTTTCTCAGTGTGTAAATCCATGAGAAAAGAAATCAATGAAAATTGAACAAAAACATAGTAGGGAGAATCTTGGATGCACCACTGTGGCATGTCCATGGGAGAATGGACACAAAACTGTTTAATTGCATGAGAAATACAGTGTAAACTGTCACCAAACACGATGGAGGTTGAACTCTTCTGTAGAATTATACAAAGGTTAAATCTCATTTACAATAATAGGATTAACGTTCTTTGAAGAATCTTTCCGGTATTTTGGCTAAATGGGAGGATTAGGGAAGATTAACCAAAATGAGCAATTAGCAATTCTAAAATCACTCCACCTGTGAAAGTTGAACTCTTGAAGAAAAACATGGGAAATGAGAGTTCTGTTTTCAGCAGAGGGTTGGTCCCAAGAAAGTTTCAAGAAATACCGAAACTTGTTTTAAGTTCAAAAGAATGGATTAACCATGGAAAAGACACCATTCTGGCAAATCTGCTAGAAGATTCAATATTTCTGATGTGCTAGCTGTAATGTTAAAAGTGTGTCTGTGATGAATTTCTCAACTTTGTTCAAAAGAGGAAACAAATATTACCAAGTGGACCCACTGGTCTAGACAACAGTCAAACACCGAGATTTAGAAGATAATTTTTTAAATAATGGGACAGATAAAAATAAATCTCTTATTTCAGTTTGACTGTTGTTATGAAACCGAACAATATTTATCACTTCTCTAAGTTTGAAGGGCACACCGAAGTACTTGCTTGTACAATACCCACTACGAAAAAACTTAACTGTCACCATAACAACAGTGAAATCCAAAATGTGCAGAAATGTTTATGCACAATCTATGATCCAAGTATGTGATAAGTAAAAGCAACAAATTAAACACATAAATTAAAAATAATAAAATAAAAGTACTTATAGGCTTATTGTGCAGGATTTAATTTTTTTGACTCAGCCCTGTCAGATCTTATATTTCTACAATATTTACTGAACAAAGGTTGGCATCGACCTACATGTTACCGGTAGTACACTGTAATCTTTTGTTTTGCGGCATGGCATATATACATAGTGTATATAGAGGATACATAAAAGAAATATATTACCTGGTTTTGATCCAACCTTTGACTTGAGGCAAATTTGTAAGTTTGGACACACTTGCGGGAAAACTCGATGATAAATCTTTTAAAATTTATGATCCACAGCAGTTGATCTATAATTCTACTCGGAAGATGACCTATATGATCTACATACTTTAAACTCTCCTTGTGATTCAGTCACTCAGGAATTCAAGATGTGACATTTTTAATGACTTGGACTGAGCCTTACAGTACATTCATGATGGAAAACCATATGAAAGAACACTCTACACAGAGTAGCGTTCTGATCAATGTATCGTCTGCTCATTGGTGACACAAATGATACAACCTAAGGTAGAAGGCGCCTCCAGGACAGATATTCTGACTCTTATACTTTTACAATTCTTTTCTGATATACCACCTGTGGGGTTCATTTTAAAGCTCTTGGTATAAGAGAACTTTTCACAAGCTTAGTTTTTTTGAAATTTGAAATTTATTTTTCTCCACAGAGTTAACGCAGGGATGGCGGCCATTTTGAATTTCAAATTTCGGTAAATCTTGGGTAATTTGTTTCTCTAGTACCAAGATTTACATGGTGACCCCCGATTTTTATTCTTGATTTTGAAAGAGAATGGTTGAAAGATTCCTTGAGGAGAATTTGAGCAAAAGTTTATGTCTTTCACTTTCCAGGCGTGAACTACCTTAAGGTCAAAGTCGGCCATTTTTTCATGAATTTTGTTTGATACGAGATACTACCTATATTGTTTGACATGTTGAAAGATACTGAATGAATGGGTGACCATGCTATATTCGACCCCAGCCCTGTTTAGACACGATACATGAAACCACCGCGAAAATGAATTAATGGTCATGACCATTAATTCATTTTCCCCATGGTTTCATTTGTCTAAAATCAGGGTTGAATATATGCATGGTCACCCATTCATTCAGTATCTTTCAACATGTCAAACAATATAAGTAGTATCTCGTATCAAACAAAATTCATGAAAAATGGGCGACTTTGTCCCTTTAAGGTAGATGTTGGGTACTCAGCTTTGTGATAACCATTCTATACACTGTACAGTGGCAACAACAGATGCCCTATGGATAAAATATTCACAGACACAATGTACACATTCATTTTTTTTCAACCAAGATTCAACTCTCAATAATACATCAACATCTCAGAAACATTTCGTACATTTTTTGTATTTTTCCCTAAAATCTGCAAACATCTGCGGCATATATTGTTCACAGGTAATATTTTACTTTTTCATCAAAACCTTACATTCTCTGCAAAGGCTTCTTGTTAGTTTTTGCCACTTCTCTGATCAAGCTATGCTGCTGAAAATTCTTCAATTTTTTTTTTCTCTCCGACTTCTCATTCAACTTTTCTCATTTATTTCCCTCTTTACAACAAGACACCATTACAAGGAGCAAAATGGAACTATAAACCTGGATAATTGGAACTGTGGTTAAGGTGAACCACTCAAGTCAGATCAAAGTACACAAAATGGGGAGGACAGGTTATACAGCAGATAATTCTCTTGACAGTGAATTGAAGAACACCAAGCAACTTTGATGGGAACCAAAACACACACATCATGTTTCCCACTAACAAGCCAAGCTGTTGTCAAATTACAAAATTCAAAAATTTTTACCAAAACACTTCTGACTAGATTTTTATTCTTAATGATTTATTTGTTTACATTATATTGATTTATATTTATCTATTGATTTCATTGATTTCAAAAACCTGTCAAAGAAAAAAAATTGTAAGCAACAGCTTGCAGAAGAGTCTGATGTGGCAAAAAATTCTGGCAAAATTGTGTTACTGTAATTATATTTGTACATAAATGAAAATGTTTTCATCAAAAACGCAGAAAACGGCTGGGTGTTTCTTATTTGAAGATGACAATTTGAAAATGAGTAATTATTAAAAGGTCGATGACTGAGAAAGATGATTTAAGTTGAGAATTACTTCTGGTCAGCAGGTTATTGACTTCCAGAGGGGATTACATTTTCAAATTGGCAATCAGGAAAAGGTTACTGACTTACAAACAAGATTTGATTTGAAAATTAGTCGTTGGTAAAAGGTTATTGACTTACACTTACAGACAGGGATTCAATTCATCAGGTCTATATTTAATCTTGTTTATCAAAAAAGAAATTCAAAAGCCCAGTTACTGTTCACAGTACCTCTTTTTTCAGTATTTTTGTTCTTTGTATGAAATATTAGTCTACTCCTCAACGCATGTTGAAATACCGAGTATTCAGCTTGTCAATACAGATACGCATATAGCTAAATTGTTTTTGTCTTTGACAGGAGAGTAAGATGTTCATACTGAAAACGAATTTCTAAAAATAATACATTAAATATTATAAATATAGTCTGTGTTGACAAGAAGTATACTGGATGTATTCAATATAGCTTATTGAAGTTTTGGGGAATGGGGCGGGAGGGGAGGTTGCCCATTCACACAAAAAATTGACTCATTTTGATTCATATTAACACAAAAGTTGAAATGATTTTGTGAGAACAGGCCAAATTGTAACTGGAGTGAATGGCTTCAATTGCGAGACCGTGTCTTGTCCCTGTAGTGACAATCATCATGGCAAGAAGTTTTTGACATTATCCTACTTTACATTGACAATATTCAGTCATGTAAAAATAAAATTATTGTCGAATTGGCTGGGAAAGAAAGTAAATCTTTTTGAAGGTTAACTCACTACTTACTGTCATTCAAGTGCACCAAAGTTCAATAGTCGAACTTGGCCATTCAGTTGAGGCATGACCCCCTACTTCAAGAAATACACCAAGATGAATGTACTACAGGGCTGTGCACAGTTAAATCACGTGCTCAACAATGAGTGTCAGAGAAGGAGTCAGTTGAGCTCTCTTTCATTGGTGTGCACAAATCCTCATTGCCTATATTAAACAGAAACTGCATTGAAGTCTTGTATGCAGTATATTCAATCACCATTCAGAATTTTTTTGTAAGTGTTTCTTACCTGTTAGTTGGCAGTTTAAACTTTAAACAACCCATTTCAGCAATTTATCATATTTTAGAGGAAGGTAAAATTATAATTTCATTGTCAGTATGCACTTTCAAACTTGTTCAGGCAAAGGGGGAGGGATCAAATGTTTTGTTTGCTATATGTGTAATTTTTAATTATACAGGGTCCCTTATGCAACAAAAACACTGGACTGTTTAAAGTTTATGCTACACTTGTTTATTAAATTACCAAGGTTTTGTGTTATTAGGTAATGATAATGTTTGTTTTAAAGATAGTATGTTCCTCTGGGGAAAATATTCAGACTCACAAATTTTCACAATGCTTTTCTGATCTACCACTTTTACAGCTGTTGGAGAAAGAAAAATTTTCACATTCTTAGTTTTATAAAAATAGAAAATGTTATTTTCACTCAATGAGTTAACAGGGGGATAGCGCAATCAGATGTTTATATTACAGCTCCAGAGTAGGCAATTTATTTCTTCACTCCCAAATTTTGCACTGTCACTGTAACCCCTGATTTTCATTCTTGATTTAGAAATAGAATGGTTTAAAGTTTCTTTATGGAAAGTTCAAGGGAAAGTCTTTCAATTTCGAGACAGGCACTACAATTGAGGGCAACAAGTACCTTTCCAGTTTTTTCCCGGCAGTTTTACTGTCTTGTCCTGTGTACATAACTTAATCATGGCATTTATAGGAGCAGATCAGGGTTCTCCACACGGAGCTTTGGAGGTTTTGGCCACCCCTTGGTTCAAGAATGCATTTTCACAACATAGGAATATGCAAATTATGTATCGTTATGATAATTACCCACCCTTCTGTTTTCCCACGCTGTGGCGAACAGCAAAGACTATTGTTAACTCAGTTCTAAACCCACATTTTACCTTACTCTGATTCAATGTCACTTTGCCTGTCCATGCTCATTGTTGAGAAACACTCTACATTTTGCCAATATTTTAAATTCAAAATGGCCGCCATCCCTGTGAAAACTCTACCAGGGAAAATTAAATTTTTTGATTCATATAAAACTGAGAGAGTGAAAACTTTACTTTTTGCAAGAGCTTCAAACTGAGCCCCCACACGTGGTAGACCAGAAAAGTATTGTAAAAATTTGAGAGTCTGAATATCTGTCACCAGCAGCTATAAACTTTGATCATCTCTTCAATATTTCTGATCATAATTAATTTGCTCCTGGAAAAACTGTTACTCCTTTTCTTCAAAATATATTAAAATATAAGATATTTAGCCTGACAAATACAGCGCATCATGTGCAATATGCAATGTTATTGTTGGAGAATGAATTTTAATCCAGACTTAACATTCCATTGTTAACAACATCGAACATTACATATGACACACACAGAGGTTGTCTTGGAGCTTAGTAAATGTTATTTCAGCGTTATTTTGGGAATAAAGAGAAAGAGTATTTTACGGAAAACAAACAAATATATCAAATATATCAGCTAATGGAGGTTTAACCCTTTGACCGCCAAAGTCAATTTTTCTCGCCTTTGTAAGTCAATTTTTCTCAGATTTTGCCAAAATTTTGATTAAAAACTGAAGCCAATGGAATATGATGTCCATTTGGTCCAAAATTATCAAAAAATTTCAGAAAAATTTATAAAAAAAACGGTAAAATGTGGCAGTAAAATTTTGGTAGCAAAAATTACAACACTCAAATGGTTAATTATTTGGCTGCAAAACCAACATTCATTTTCATATGAGATAAATATCATTGTAGTATAACTCATGTGAGATGATATAAAAGTAACGGATGAGATAGACTGTTTGCCATGTAGCATTGTGTAACTACAACAAAGCAATAATCTGAACAAAGCTGAGTTGGTCAACACCTTTGATAAATTAATTCATACCGTAACCACAACAATGTTTGGTATGTACCTGTACTGACAAGGTCAAAATATCTGAATCATCATAGAAATTATCAACGTCCCATGGCTAATCACCAACGTTGTACCGTAACTCCGCTGTGTCCAAAATCGTTTGATGGTCAATATGGCACAGCCCTGTCACTCTGAGTGATGTCAAAGCAAATTTGAAGTCTACTCAAGTTGTGGAAGTCGTGGGAGTCGATGTCGACAGGTTTGTTGTAACATAAAGCTATACATATGGTATAAGCATTGCAACTAATATCCACTTTGGGGTTTAAATCTGTAAGCAAGTGAATTAATTTTTTTCAGTATTTTACAAACCCATAAACCAAGAGGGGAAAAAAGACTCTTATCTGCCAAGTTAGTATAAGGTGGTATTGAGCTAAAACCTATACATATTTGCACCTACTTGACATGGTATATCAAGTTATAGTGGGTTAGGTCAGTACAAACCATGTTCACAGTATCTGTTTTAAGGGGCCTTAATTAACATGTTCAAGTCTGTTAAAATGCAACATACAAGACATGCTATGCCTCACTGGGTTTAACAATGAACTTGGCAGGACAAGGATTAAAAGTTGAATTGAAGGCAGGAAATCGGTTCTGGAGATTATCAGTGTGAGATATTGCACAGATTGCTGCTTAACAATCAAAGTATTTTTACAGGGCTAGGATTAAGTCTTAATCCACAACATACTTCTTACTGAGAATTAAATAAATCTACTAAGTATAACTTTTTGCTCAGAAGAGAAAACATTGTTTCTTTATCAACTTGTAGATCGCTCCTTCACCTTACACTCTTCACTGCCACTAAGCATAGACTCTCGAGAGTCTATGCCACTTAGCAACAGCTCTTCCGCTTTTGGAATACCAAGGTATTTGTAAATACGCACATTTTTTACCAACATTCTTTTTGCCTTTGTCTGGACAACATGTGACTGACATATCATTGGATCGAAAATAAAATGAGAATTTACAGTCACATTACAACTGTCAGATCTGATACCAAGACATTATTTCACGTTGTACTGCGGTGTTTACTGTTGTTTCACCATGCCAACGCAGACAATTAATTTTGCTGGGTGGCGGAAAAAGAAAATAATTGGTAAAAAATATTTGAATGATGACCAAGGCTACACCTGCGTCGGCACAACCCTTGATGCAGGTATTAAAAATAGCCTCGGAGCATTTATTAATCATTGAGATAAAAGCTGGGTGTTTAAATTTACATTGTGGACAAATCGCTTCGGCTTATATTACTTTGTGTACAGCACCTGTGCAATGGGATTGTTAGGCTGTAACAGTCGGCAGATATGTGACCCTGTGGTGGGAGTGAAGCAAGCTATTTGTCTTTTATTGTGAATGGTTGTTAGGGTCCTATCTACATCATTTAGTGCATGCCCTGAGCACTATGGTGTCTGAAGTATTTTATGACCTGTGTGTAATAATTTTTTTCTGTTCTCCAAAACTCCAAAAACAAGCATCCACAAACTTTGTTAGCAATGTGAGCTATGTATAGCCTAATAATTTGCAGTGTTCAAATCTGTATTTAAGATGGGTTTTTTTATGTATTCTCATATTGACTAAATACAACAACACAGTACAGTTTCACATAACAGTCAAATGAACAGTATGTTTCGAAAATTCCAGAATCGGTTACCAGCTATCTATGTATTTGAATATTACGTGTAAATGAGTATTAGAGGCTTTGTGAGTGGCGAGACTTTCTTTCTTGTATTGTTTGGCGACAGTACACGGCAAACTACTCGACCCGAGGGAGGCATTCGGAGAAACCCTTGTGCACAGCGTGGGTAGTTCAGAGTTCAATCGGGTTCTCCGTCTAGACGAGGCACTTCTGTTAGCGACACAATGTAGTACATGTATTGCGCTCTCTATATATATTTGTGAGTTATATCATCTGAACCAAGAACTAATAAATTTTAGTCGGATTTTCTAGGATTCTCAAATACTTACCCTAGATGCGATAATTTACAGAATTGTAGCGGAAATGTTATCAAGTGAGAGTGAAATGATGCCAGGGGTTGTGCGCGGGTCGATCTCGACGTTGTGAAGATTGTGTACGTGAATAGACGACTGTCTCCATGTCAATTTGTGAGAAGAAAACAGGCTATTTTAAGTGTCGAGGTCGAAATCGTGTATGACATTTTGTGTCGTTCGAATGCGGATTTAAAGTATCTCTTACCGACGTGCTTGGTGAGGTTTGTGTTTTTTTGTTTTTGAAATGTGCCTTCTCTGAATTACAAACCAACGTGTACTACGTGAAATCAAAATATATGTTGACGGGAGGCAAAATCCCTACCTTATGTGAGTTGTCAATTTCTGCCGTCGTTGTTGCATGGTCAGCTTGGGGTTTCCCTCGATATCCGTTCACAACGCCGGTATTTTTGGAGTCAGTATCTAGATAACCCGACGAATGTCGATTATCAATATCGATCTGATTTTGACCCACGTCGGAGAGCTGGGAGTTGTACACGCTTACTAACGAACGCTCCTGTTCCAGTAAGTCATCGGGCAATCGCCAGTCCATTTTCTGCGGTTGGAAGACAGATTTCGGGTTCTTTTCGTAGCCACGGTTGGAAACAACTCGACTGTGGCCTTCTAAAACTTGGTCTAATTCCCCTTGTAAGGCTTTTAAGTCTTCTGTGTCGTGCTCTAAGTCAGAATCAATACTGGGGTTCCATTCTAACTTGGGTCGGCTCCGGTAATCCTCCGTGGCCGAAATGTTCGTAGTTCCTCCGTTCGCCGGTTTCTCCCGCTGTTCAGAAGGTTCGTCCGTAAAGGGCAGATCCGTCGATGAATTATCTGATGTGAAAGCATCATTACTTTTTTCTCCGGTCGGAATGTGAATAACATCAGTTTTCGACACAGTCTGCCTCGTCGGTGCAGGCGGCTTAGGTGGTTCAGGGGTTGCGGTTTCCTTGCTCGCACCAGACCCCATGATGTTGCGCCTCGCTCGCCGGCACCGTTGCGCTAGCGGGGGTCGCTGTATTTAATTTTACGCTGTCAGCCGGTCACATGTCATCCACTCAAAATAGGTCTTGATGAATCGTACTGCTTTTCCCAAATAATATTTCACTCAAGGATGTAAAAGCAAAATAAAATCCCTTTCTCCTCAGGATCACTGCCAAATGCGATGCGCTCACACATGCACACGCTTCTATCGATAGCGTTACAGCAATCCGATTCAGTGACGTGCTCAACTGTGAATGACAACATTGATATTGCATAACTGCAAGTTGCCCACATTATTACACATGGGGGTGTCTGCATGGAACAGAGGGGATATTTCACATTCCTTTCATTCTTTGGCGATATGGAATCTGAAACTATACCAGCATTGAAGTTTGATACAACCAAAGAAAACAATTCTCTGATAATACATTTTAATCAAAATTAATATTCTAAACAACGAACAATAGCCAGTGTTACCCGTACCGTTCGTCCTTAAGTTAAGTTTGGAATCTTCCATACGTCACACTATTATTCGGAACTTATGACCAATGGCACAATATTGGTTGCTAATGAGATAAATAATAGCGTTACTGTAATGAGAACGTCCAATCAAACCTTACGTTACATTTATCAGCGCTATTGATTTCCCGCGTAATTAAAACAGGTAATCGGGAGGGTACTGCACTCAAGTCGCCGCTATTATTAACAAAATAAACAACGCGTAACCACGGACGTCCAATGACGCCCAGACAAAGTACAATTGATTTTTGACAAGTGACCTTTGTTCGACATGGGTGGGAAGACAAAATTCTGATCATGGGCACCAAGGATCATTGTGACAAACTGGCGTAATCTTCGACATTAAAACTACATAGTGTGCTACCCCAATAGTACGTGCAAATAACCCACGGATTGCTATATGGTACTTGTGTGATTTATTTCCAAGAAATAACAGCGCAATGGCATAGCGTTATCTAGCCGCTGGTACGGAAATATTGACACAAATTTTAAACAAACATTTAATTAAAACATCCTGAAGCTAATAGGATGAAGCTAACAGGATCTTTGCCAAATGACACATTGGCTTTTAATAGCATAGAGCAGAAGAACAGCCCGATGTATTTTTGAACCTTGAGTATGTGTTGCTACAAACAACTGAATGAAACTCAACTCAACTCAACGAAAGGAATGACATGTATGTGAAATTGTCTATAACCAGATGTGACATAATAAAAAAATTATGTTTAATGGTTGCGTTTATTTTTTAAACTAAAAAAAGGACCAGGCAAAAAAAAGATTATAGGTTTGTTTCTCATCCTTGGAGTCACAAATGATATTGTGTTTCAGTCATTTTTTTGTTATTTTTTTTTAAGATTACAATAGCCATCTGCCATGATTAAAGCCAATAAAACATGAAAGTTCAATACAGCAATAGTTGATGACTATCACTGTGCAGATTTTTGATGGTACAGACTTTGACATTGTCTTCCCTGCATGTTGCTTCCAATTTGTTACACTCATTTTTTTAACCCTTACACTGCCATGGTTTGGCCTGAACCCATTGTTATTAACAGTGAGTGTGAACCAGTTTACAGGGAATAGGGGTACCAGGTGAATAGGTTATGAGACAAATGTAACAAAAAAGGCTGACATAATACGGATAGGCTAGATGATAAAAAAGATTGAGAAACCAACCTTTTAGCATTTTTAAACCACCAAGCAATTTTTAAGGCATTAGAACTGCCTATGAAAGATGTAATCTTGATTTACAAACAAATATTTATTTTTGCATATTAATGAAAGAACAATGACATCATTTGCAAACATCCCTATTCAGAACTACATTTTGGTGAAGTCTATGATATATTTAGTTAAGCATGATACCATGGACAAGCAAGATTTTGAATAGTTCAAGACACGTGCATGAGCGATAGCAACTGCTTGTACAGAATGAACTGTGGTATCCATTGTTGAGGTTGTTTATTGCCAATTCTGTCATAAAAGTTTATTGAAATTCTTGTGTGAAACATTAAAAGGAGGTTTTCTCTAGGTGACAGCTTGCGCATTCAAACTGTGCAATATACCATATACAGGACTGATTTTCATGTCTGTACACCAATCAGATTGCTGTATTTTTTGCTAACAATATACTGTTATAATATGACAAAGTGTAAGGAGGGTCTAGGATTCAAACAATATATCCTATTGCAATTTAGTGATTAAAATATGCTTTTACTGTTATGTTAACCAGCAGGATACATAATGTTGGTCACAGACCAAATTCATTTCATTGGTGTCATTAACTGAGGCTGACGAAAGAAGATTTGCACGTTCTCTTAGACAACTTAAAATGCGTATGAAATATGTAGATTAAACCTTCTTCTGGGAGACAGTACAAACTGTAAATCACATACAGTATAATGTTGTACGTGAATGCATTACTTTACCATGTCCTTTCTGTTTTGAGATCCTATGTTATTAGGGTACCCTATGAAATTGCATTGATTTAAATGTTTTACATGAAAAGCCGATACAAAGTTGATTGGTTTTATTTTCTTGATATTACTTTGAATATTTAGTGCACACTGTCACATTGTCAAGGACACGTATAAATTAGAGCTTTTTTCCAATGCCGTTCTCCTGAATATGTGCTACTAAGTGACAACAGAGCCTCTTCCTATCTTATTACTACATGTGTGAAAAGAGACTAAGGCTTAGAAATATAACTGTCAAGTTGCTAAATGTATAAAACCTGTCAAAAACATGCATGGTAAGGCAGAATGCGTCCAGGAGACAGAAATTCAGACTCTCAAACTTCCACTACACTTCGTTAGTCTAACACTTACAGGGGCTCATTTTGAAGCTCATGGAGCACCTAAGCTTTCCACATATTATGTTGCAATCAAAAATATAATTTTTCCCGATAGAGTTCACAAAGGGTGATGGCTATTTTGAACTTTCCACAGCTGTTTTATATTTTGGTAATTTGTCTCTGTAGTACAAAATTTTGCATGGTGACCCCTGATTTTTATTCATAATTTCAAAAGGGAACGATTTAAAGTACTCTTGATCTTACAGAAAGTTTCAGCAAAAGTTTACGTCTTTCTACTTCTGAGGTGCACATGGTGGATGTATGGGTTTTTCAAGATCTAAGTTTGGGTACATCAAATTGTTTCCTGTGGATAGTTTACTCCACTCAGAGGTACGGCGACAGGAGGGGGTGAAGGAGTTTGTGTCACAAACACTACATCAATCCAACAGTCTTCAAAATCATACAGAGTTTATCATTACAGTCAATGGTGACACCCGATACAAGCTGATTCGCAGAGGAGTCACAATATCAATTCAAACTACCTTTCCATGTAAGCAAAAGACAAAATCTTGTGATAACTTAATATGGTAAGCATCCTCCTGGATTTTTAAAGGTTTAGATCATCGATACTAGTTATCTTGTTCTCATTGGCAACCCAACTGAAATTTGGGCCGACGCAAAATAATTGTCCTTTTGGGATTAAATTTGGTCCGTGTCCACACTTACCGGTACCAGAATTAGGGCCGACGTAACTTTACCTTCCTTGTGACCTCTGACCTGTCAAAGTTCAAAATGGCGCATTTGAATATGGCATGCTGTTTCTACTGTTCATGATTTTCCTGTGTTTTTACGCACAAGAAGGGCAAATATGACTACCACTCACCTTTTAATCATCGGAGAGATCTTCACCATTTATTGGATGAGCATATGGTATATATAAGACCGCGGTGGAGAAATAACCAGTGCGCGGCATTTTTGACATGCCTCTCTAGTCTATTACGTGCACTGTGGAATCGAATGACATGGTCTCGTTTGCGGAACAAAGGTTGGTGGGAGTTCAGCGTACATGGGATGATATTAAAATGTAAAGACTGGATTGAAAACTTTCGATAGGTGTAAACTTTAGTTTCAAACGTCGTTTGTTTTGTGCGAATAGTGTGACTAGTTCAACTTCGATCCATAGCGGAGGCCTGGTCAACTGGGACAGGGCCGACGTAACGTGTCCACACTGGCGATTTGCGTCGGACCAAATTTTGCGTCGGCCCTGAGTCGGCCCTGAACCCCCCCTTCTAACCGGGACCAAACTGAGTCGGCCCAGGGCCGACTCAGCGTGTCCACATTGGTTTTTACGTCGGCCCCGGCCCTGGTCGGGACCTGGGCCGACGCAAAGTCGTCAGTCTGAACGTACTAATTAAATATGGAAGACAAACAAATTATCTCAACTTTATGAAATATTTATTCAATGATAACAAATTATCAAGGAAATATCAGGTAGTTTACTTTAAACAGTACAATTCATCCGAATATTAACATTTCAAATTTACAATTTTCTCCTGAAAAACACTGAAAATGTGCAACATTATCTGTTAATGATGGTTAGTAATACTTGTCCAGAGAAACACTGTAGGAAATGCATTGATAAGGCAAGAGAGTGTGATTGTTTTTAACCCTTTGAGTGCTGATTTTTTCCGACAAAAATTTTAGTGCAACATTTTACCAATTTTTATGAATTCTTCTGTAATTTTTTTGATAATTTTGAACCGAATGGACATTACATTTCATCGGCTACAGTTTTTTATCACAATTGTGGCAAAGTTTACAAAAGCCAACAATCAAAATTTCATCATAAATATAGAACAATAGGCAGTTCTGCAGACATTAACATTAATATCATACATTGTATGAACAAATTTATATTGGGTAACTTTCAAATATCCAAAGCAAACAAGTTAAATAATCAAATCACCTTTTGCCAAAAAGCAACTCCAAATTCTGGCAATCTTAAGTTATTATAGTTCATAAATATTGTGGAACTGTTGAAAGCTCTGACAAAATGTCAAATGACACTATACATATGGCAATGTACAGAATCCATTAATACATATAACAATTCTGATATCAAAACGTAACACTAACTAAGTTATCAAAGTGGGCAGTCTTGGAGATGTAAATATTTGACATAGGCATGTTTACCATGTTGAATGTTAAATTATTTAAAAACTGGGCAAGGATGATAGGGCTGTCATATAACAACTTTAATAAATATATAATTATTTTAAATTGACAACAAACATGAAATTCTCATGGTCACTGTAGCCTTGGAAACAGATCTCGTGAAAATGATTGTGACTAGGGTATAGGACAGTATAATCTGAAAATAAATTATCTCTGCATATTTCAGATACAAATAGTTACATGACGGCAATAGTACAGGGGTGAACAGACATTGCTACATTCTGTTTATAAAGCAGTTGTTGAGTTTTTCTGAATCTGATAAGCATTGCTGTATTTCCTGGCTGGTTTGTGATATAAAAATTCTGTGCAATTTTCTTTCAATATCAGAAGTTGTTTAGATGTTAATTCTTATCTAATATACACAGATACATAATCCGATTAAAATCAGATGTAGAGATGTCAACATTTCTGCTGGGTCATCGATGACAAGCACAGGAGCTTTGCTTCAGTTAAAACAAACAGCAGAAAGTAAGCAAACGTAGAAATGTCACCATCAGAGATCTGATTCAATCAGATTGGGGATGTCAGTTCATTGCATCCTTTAATTACTACATGCTGAGATAGAACATAACATGTCATGAAATTGGCTTTGCTTAAAGGCTTTCATCAATGTTATATCAACAAAAGCATTTAATTAATATCATGACTTTGTTACAGCATTGTCAAGAGTTTAAGACGTATTTTATGACCTTCAATAAACAAACATATTGAAACAGGATGAAATAGTCATTCAAATTTTTTTTTGACTGTCATGATGTCGTCAGTTCAACATGCATTGACCACGGACAAAAAAAATCCAGTATAGCTACCACTGATGACTTCCTTTGTGAGAAATCTGCCAGCAAACCATTCTGTAGTTATTGACAAAACAGTAAAAGATTCCTCCCATCTGATTTGATGAGCTAGCTGGTTACATGACATTACATGTGCGGCTGCCACCGCTATCACCGGCTGGTGTGACCTCTGAAAACAATAAATAAAAACACAGTTTGAGTTGAGAACAAAGACTTACGAGTTACACTTAAAAAGTCACAGTGGCACTGTAGTCACACTCTATAGACACATGTATTACCACTCAATAATCAGACCTGAGCAACAGCCACTATACACATATCATGCAAACACTATACAAATGAGCACAAGATATTTTCAACATATGCTTCATTGTAGAAGAAAACAGATTTTCTATTGAAATCACATTAAATTTCACATTTTCAAATTGTTTCTCAACATTTTTTAAAATGGGCAGTCAAAGGCGCTTCAATGGATCATTTTCATTCATTCATGTCCAAAGATGCCCTATAGTAAATGCCAAGTTAAACAGTGGTTTGATAATTTAGTGTATTTTCTTCGATGGAGATGGTGAGACTATAGGTTTTATAATCACTTTTTAAAAAGAATTATTTGTAGCTTTTGAATTTGTCCCTCACCTAGGTTATGTATTATTATGAGTCCATCCATTTATACACACGACAAACTGTACAAAGCGTAATTGACCATTTCCATGAGGCGGCAAGTTCACCTGCTTCAGCCATCCTCTATAAACATATTTTGTTATACCACCAATTTACAGCAATGAAACTTCAGCCAAATGATGGTGTGGGTTGTTGTTATTTATGTGGATATTATCTGTGGCCGTTTTAATTACAGTTCATGACTCACAATAAAGTGATTTTCTATTCTGCTTCCTCTGATTCAGAGATTATGGTGGCTTGAAAAGGTGATGACACAGTAACGCCTGTGTCACTGGGCCATGATGCTTGGTCTTATTGATAACAGATCAAATCATCTATACATCTTTACTAACTGGTCCCGTCGTGCAGGTCCAATCATACTTTTTAAAAAGAAAGCTTGTAAATATAATTTAAAAAACTGTCACGCATTACGTTTAAGAGTTTAGCCAGTTCACTACTATTACCTTTACACAGTACCACACACATATCACTGATATCAATGGTTTAGGCTTAACCATGGTGATGAAAGGATTAAGGCCGGAGAAAAAAATCTGGTTCATCGGATTTTTTGGACCAAGGTTCAGGAGCGGCGAGTGAAAAATTTTTAATTTTTTTGTTAGACCAAAGGTAACCACGGTCCCTCGGACTTTGTTGCCGAATGCTGTGATCAAATTCATAGTCATGGTGTACTAACCTTGACAAAACGGAGAAATTTCAGCCCAAAAATTGACCCAGTTTGTGTTGTGATTTGCAAAATTCAGGCGTCGTAAAAACGTATTGACAGAGGTCAGTGCAGGCAGTCGGAAGTCTCATTCAGAATCCAACATGCCCACGAAAACCCGAAAAAGTGTAGGGCGCTGCCAGCGGCAGTACTAAAGTATTTGCAATGCAGAAGTATGAATTTGCCAAAATCAAAAAAAAAATCCAAATCGGGCAAAGTAGAAGTGGCGATTCCGATGAACAATTTATTTTTTTCTTTCTGGCTTAAGAGTGCTTTTTGTTTTGCTCACCTTTAATCTGCTCTTCTGCATCAGATGATATTGAACGTTTAGGCAGAGACATGTCAATTGCAGTATTTTCTTTTTCTTGGAAGTGGCCATCACGCATTGGGCTGTAGAACTCATCAGTCTCGCTGTCCAGAGCGGCGTCATTGTTCTCTGAGACAGTTTCTGAGCGTGCAGACATGACGGCATCTATTGTGTCTCCTTCAAGGGTATCACTCTCTGAGGACAGTCTACTTTTATCACATGAAGTGTCTTCTTCTTTCACGGTATCTGACCGATCCATGGAGTTATCAGACATGCTGATTTTGCATTCTGAGAAGATCCCTGTGTCTTCAGCCATGTCTTTATCTCCTTGGTCTCTCTGAGGCTCCATCTCTGCGTCTTCTGTCCTGTCTTCGTGAAGTACTCCTCCATGTCGCTATACTCATCGCTATCGCTGGTTTCAGTGAAACTGAAAGAATCCAGAGCAAGTTGGAACTGATCGTCGCTGTCTTCATTTGGTAGATCTGACTGAAGCATGATGATGTAGTCTTCAGGGTCACTGGAACTGTTGCTGATACCGTCTTCTAAATTGTATGAAATATCAAGAGACCACTCTGATGATGTTTCCTCATCATTGTCATCCAGGAAGCGACTCTCTAAGTCTTCTAAATGAAACTGATCAGTTTCTTGGCAGAGATCTCCCTCTGTCTTGCATTCTTCTTCAGACGCATCATCCTCTTTACTATCTCTGCTATCACAGTGAATGTCTGTTTCTGCCTTGTTTTGCAGTGAGTCAGGAACTTGTTCGAATTCCAGTAATTTTATCTGAGCATCATCACTATCATCCAATTTTTCTCCTTCCTGGGGCGCCAAAAAACCCTGAGGTGACCTACTGCTGTCAAGGTCACTGTCAACGTCCTGCCGGGCTGTAAAGAGCAATTTTTCAGCGTTTATTTCCCAGAATTCAGATGACGTCTGGAATTCATCAGGGCCTGGAAGATTGAAGGCTGCATGGTTACACAATTCTTGGTCACAAAACTTTAATGATTGGATGTTGTTATCGCTGTCTGAGATCAGTCTTGTTTCGGTGCAATCTTTATTCTCTGTATCAGCCGTGAATGTGTCTTTATGCAGTTGAATTTCTTCAACATTTTCATCATCAGATCTGTATGATGAGTCCACAGTGATGTCTTCATCAGCACACTGTGGAAACAATGTTTCAATTAGTTTGATAAGTTGGTCTAAGGGGCCATCAATTCCTCCTTCGCTACCCTCCACACCAACAAGTGGTGTAGCATTTTCACAATTTTCTTCAAGATGATCGTACTTGTAAACTGCTTCACTCCCTTCTGTTGTTTCAATGCCATCAGAATTGTCATCAGACCCACTGCCATCATCAACGCTGACATTTGTCACGTCTCTGATCAGCTTGAAAAGGGCAGAGAGCTCGTTAGTTGAATAGCCATCAATGGAGCTTTCCTCATCATTGATGGATGAATCTTGATCACCGGCATTAGCAGTATAAGAAGATTCACAAGAGCTCTCTTGGGCTTGTTCACCTGCTTCCTCCTTTGCAATCTCCTCCATGTACTCCTTTCTCTTTCGGATGTCAAATATGACTACTTCTTCATCCTCTTCATCATCAGCCAGAATGCCATCGCTCAGAGAAGTCTGATTGATGCTGGAAATGCTTTGTGAAATGGAAGGGACTTCACTGCCACACTGGGTCTCAATGGACCAGTCTACTGATACGTTGCTTTCATCCCGACTTGTGGAATTTACACATTTGAGCTCTTCGGTGGCCGTTGAGGGACTGTTATCACAGAAACTACTGCCTAGTTCTGAAGATTCTTCTGACTCAGGAATAGGAGATAGATTTTGAACTTTTGTTTGAACTGGGGGTGTAGCCTCGTTATCTGCATCATAATCAGTGTCATGTTTGTCATGAAGCTTATCCATTCCCATGTTCTTCTTGAATTGACTAATCTGTATCACATGCTCACCGAACAATGGTGGATGTGAAGCCACTCCATAGCTTTGTGATGATACCGATGTGTTTGACTGCTGCGGCATAACAAGGGAGACTGGTGGTGCTATGGTTGGATCAGCGGCAATGCTGTCAACTGAATCCAGCACTTCTGTGACGGATGCATTTGGTGAGCTAGGTGCGTCAGAATTTACACAGGTCATCTTGTCATCCAGACGATCACTTTCAACTTTCTCTGGCAAGCTTTCATTGAGACTTGAGTCCAGGGGCGACTGCTCACTGGTATGGCTATCACTGAGTGTGTTTTCCTCAGTTTGAATAGCCTGCCTATCATGGCCAATGTTTTCATCTGTTCTTGGGATACTTTGGGTCATCACTGAAGGCATACTTGCAGGCTGAGTTTGCTGTGTGTTGAGATCCTTGAGTGGAGATCTGACTTGATTTCTGCTGTCATCCACTAGTGATTTGATATCTGAAGTGAAATTCAAATAAACCAAATAATATCCATTACAGATCATTTCATATCATGTTCACTTCATTCATAAATATGACTTGCAAAATTGTTAAAACAATCTAGCCACAAGCTAGACCTCAACTTATCAAAAGACAAAATATAATATCTTAGAGCCCCATTAGTTGTAAGTTTGGATGCATTTTCAGTTGTTTTGTTCAGTCTACTACACACCAGTTTTTTTGTTCTACTTCAAAAATTATGTCAAACTTTAGAATATTTGACTTGTCAATACAGACTGCATGTGTTAAAGGCATGGGTCAGGCGTCAGATTGTCTTGCCAGGAAATTTACTCACTACATTACAATTTCAATGGAAAACAAAGGCTATGACACCTTCATAATCCTCTTACAGACTAGAACAAACTCAATCCCTGGGATCAAATCCCCTGTCTTTAACTATCCTATGATATTGCTATAATTGAATTCTAATTCAGACTTGAACTACTGAAAACGAAATACAGTAAGATTACTGTTGATATTGTTTTCTTTGAAGAAATAAGAGCAAATCTATATAGAAAGCTGAATTACCTTCAATAATACTGAATAACATTCATGTTCAGACCTGCATTTATAATCACATGCTCTTTGCTGCTTTGAATAAATGTCTGTTATAACACATGTAGTTTTTTTTGTACATCAAATTTCATTTGTTTGTTTTATGCAAACATGTTTTAAGAATGATAGTGATGCTTTTGTACAGAATTCACAAAATAGTTGAAGGTCATTTTTACACATTATTAAAGCTGGGATTGAAATTGGTACTATGCACTATGAATTGAGTTCTATACAATGCACAAAGTAACAATCCATACCATGTCTGAACACTTTTCAATCGACATGCCTCTCTAATTAACCTTCATTTCAGAAAATGTCAAACACCTGTTAAATTGAATGTAATATGTAATGACACATTGAACATCGCTTTTAAGCATAAATGACACAGCCAAGACCTTCTCTGTGCAACAGTCAGAATATTGTTCATGACATGACACCATTCTACACAAGAGTTTTTTGTATGTTATTATCTTGACATCGAATTGTGACAGTGGACAAACTGAATATCTTGTCCAATGTTGAAAACTGCACAAAAGTTATGACATTTCAGTTAGATTGAATGGGTACGCTTTTGCTGTACAAAGCTGGACTTGTTAGACAATGCTGAACTTGTTATAAAAGGCTGCTGGCAAGTCATTAGCGTATTGAATACCTCCAATTTTTTCAGATCTCATCATGAACAGAACATTGTCTTTACATGAGATGTGATATAATGATAGCAAAGCCACTGCCTGAAAATTCAAGTTTGGCATGATTACGATTCAGGCCCACTATGATATACCTTCTCACATACGACATCTGCTGCTGTCAACAGCAATCTACACAAATTTCGTTGTTTCACAGCTGTATTCATTGCTTTGCAGAGAATGAATAGCATGTCATAAATACCCATTGTTTCTAATGTTGACGATAAAGCAATAGAATGTTACCTTTATGAGATTTTCCATACATCTTAACAGTAATCTCATTCTCACAAGATAGAGTGCTGAGTTGTTTTACATCTTGGCTCTCATTCTCAATGTTTTCAGACATTCTATCATTCCTGGGTTGTCTGACACCTATCTTTAAAAGTTTGCAGTTTCTCTTGTGTCCACCTCTCTTCCAGTCTGACCTCTGACAAGCCACACTGCAGTAGCACACCAAGTGACAACCAGAACACACTTTGAACTCTTGAACCTGTATTGAGACCAAATAAAAATATCTGGGATAATAACAAGTGAAGACTCCAGACAGACATACCACACTCTTGGGAATTCACTGTTTAAGCTCTTTTAACTATATTTCACAGCATAATGGAATAGGGGACCCATTAATTGGACAAGAGCTGTAACTTTCATTCGTACAGTGTTTTCATGATTTTTGCTGTAAAAGAAAAGCACAAATTCTTTTTCTCATCTCTGAAGCGTGTTGAAGCACAAAGTATTAATCTTGTGAGAAAAACATAGTTACAATAGGCAATGTTATTGTTGATCAATAAATTCTAGTCCCGCAACTAAAGATTACTTTCAAACAACATTATCACATTACAAAGATATAAATTATGTTCAAAAATTGAAAACTAGTCATTTCAACATATTTTGAAAGATGACAAGAAATTGTGCTTTACAGGTTAAAGGGAAACCTAAGTCCAGTGACATTGACCGTTTATCCCTTCAAAAGTCACCCTTGAATAAAATGCAGCTCAAATTTGCAACATAATTGCACGCGCCGACGACTACGGAGCGACAAAAGAGACATTGAAGTAGACGACATTTATGGAAATGAGCTGGGAATTCCATGGGCGCAAAAGGGCTCATGGGAGGAGCGTGCGTGACGTCATCGGCGATACAGACGATTGTAGCTTGCAGCTGAAGGAGTTCTGTAAACAGTTCAGCGCGTTTGTAAGACGACTATGGAGAGTTCGGACAGCGATATTTCTGACATCGAGTATTAATTTTCCCCGACTGAAATCAAACCATACTAATTTGAACCAAGATATCATGAAAGCATCTCCACACATCGTTCATATTTGGTTGTTTGCGTTTTGTGTATGATTCCACGAAGGAGTCACTGTGCTTGTACAGACCCCGAACTGAATTGGAGACACGTAGTGACCCTGTGATCCTTCAACGCTACGTTTCTAAAACATAGTTTTCTGTATCAGTCGCTTAAAATTAATTTTTGGTTCGTGAATGATACGGAAGGATTAACTGATTGTATGTGTTACCATAGACGCTCGAGGGTCTATGGTGTTACCATGTAAGTCGAGCTTGGCCAGATCTTTAAGGTTGCGAAATCTCCGATATGTATCGGAAAATATTTATTCGCGATTCGACAATCTATAGTGTCGTCTATTTTTCGAAGTTCGTTTCGAACTTAGGAAGTCGGGCTTACTCAGATCTACAAAGTGATGAAATCTCCGATATAGTGGATATTTGCCCGCTATTTAAAAAAGACAGTATCGTCTATTGTTGTAAAGAATGTATTTCATACAAGACCAGCCAAAACTCCCGATGATGTCCGATATGTCCTCTGTTCAAGTCCCGATCGATCGCCAAGTAAAAATGTATTACCTGTACAGAATGTAATTCGTGCAAGGCCCTCCCAAACTCACGGTGATATCCGATCGGCCCTCTCGACGAAGTCCCGATAGTAGTGTATGAAAGTTCGTGTGGACATTTAATGAACAAATGCTTTGCATGTAAAACATGTATTTCGTGCATGAATAAATCTAATAATGTAAAACATACAGTATTCTTGACTACCGGCCATGGATGCTATTTTTGAACTTAGAGTCGGACAGAGGTAGTCGGATCTGTTAGGTGGTGAAATCCCGATATACATCGGACATTTACCCTCAATTTGACAATGTATCGTCTAGTATCAGAGTTAAAGTCCTAAGTCGCCGATATTTATCGGATAAATATCTTATTTCGCAGACCCGGCGTGCCGACACCACACAGTGCAAGTAAATCTAGTGACAGTTTTTCGGACAGGGTAGTGAATTTCGCTCAAAGCCGTTTCATAAATGACGAGCACTGCGAAATCTTATTACCATATCCTTCGAAACTTTATTGCGCTTATCCTCAAACTGTTGACAGGACGGAAGTGTTATTTAGGGGGTCAAAGTTGCCAAATTGTTGACCCCATGTTGAGTGCGTAGTAATTGGACTGCTATCGCAGTAATCGGACGTCGTATTTCGAATGTGATTATAGGGGCTAAATATTGATATTTTGAAACTTCAAACCCCCGATTTTCAATTTCGATGTGTTTAGAAAACTGTTTGTAAAAATATGTGATAAATTAGTTACGTCTAATCCATGGACGACGCAACTATAAGCTTATTTCGACGTGTATGGCGCTTAAATATCGGACATGGGCTGTCTCTGTGTGTTGCGTTCGACACCTTGTATCGAACGGTGTGGCTAAGTTTGTAGCCCGAAATAGCTTCTACCGAAAAAATATCCGAAACGGGATAACAGCGTCACTTGACTTATATGCTGTCACACGACTTGTAAAACACTATCAATACAGAGCGAAGTGAGTACAACGAACAGCATGTCATTAAATGTCCGAAAACCGAGGTCGTCCGAAAACAGCCACACTGAATCGTCTGCATTAGTCTAGGAGTCCCGGCGCAATTGATATTTATCGGGTAAATATAATATCGGCGATTTGTCAGACCCGCCGTGCCGAGACACAATAGGCGAGAAGTCATTCCAGTATATCTTGTTATATCAATATTACCAGATATAGTCCCGAAATTGACTATATTTATTGGGTATATATCAGCGATTTCGCAGACCCGGGCTGTCGAGATAAGAGACGCTTTGTGTAGTTTCCGTCTTCGGATTTTAGAGTCCCGAAATCGCCAATATTAATATTTATCTGGTTAAAACCTGCGATAGTAGGCTGACTCAGCATGTCAAGATACGAACCGCATTGTGTAGTATAGTCTTGTATCGGTATCAGAATCCCGAAATCCCTTATAAAACAATCATCATGAAAGAAGTAGAACATAACTTTTTATCTTTAAAGATTTTAAAACTCACCCGACTTTCTTTTAGCCACTGTCTTCGAAAAAGCTGTTCTGTGGGACGACGATAAAAACTGACTCAGTTTGTTCTTCCTTGAGTGATTTTTGCACTCAAGTGAACAACAGTTAATCATTTTTTATGCTACTGAGCATAAAAGAGTCGTAACGTGCAGAACTGCACTGCTGCAGTCATAGACTCCAATGCTTTGGTAAGCTGTTACACACGTTCGTGTATCGCCGATGACGTCATGCACGCTCCTCCCATGAGCCCTTTCGCGCCCATGGAATTCCGAGCTCATTTCCATAAATGTCGTCTACTTCAATGTCCCTTTTCGTAGTCGTCAGCGCGTGCAATTATGTTGCAAATTTGAGCTGCATTTTATTCAAGGGTGACTTTGGAAGGGATAAACTGTCAATGTCGCTGGACTTAGGTTTCCCTTTAAACAAAATTAACAAAAAATATATCAAACATTATAGGTATGGAGTTTTAATCATGAATAATACATGAATAATACAATAGCGATGAAACAGAATTACTAGAAGATAGAGAGACTGTGTAATGACTTCATGCACTGACATATAAGATAACTGCTCACTTTTTTCTATTATTTTCAGTACACTGTACATCCAAGGTTAAACTTTGTGATGTAAGACAGTGATATGATGAAAAGAGATATGAGGAAGTTCCATCACAATTATTCAGTGATACAAAATGATATTTTTTCTGTTCAAATCATTAAAGAAAAAAATACTTCATATGGTTTACAACAAACCATAGCAGTCATAACAAAAAGAATGGAATTGATATTGAATATGATGTGTATAACACTGAGAAATTATGTACGTGTCAGCTGGTCTAACAAATACTGTACATGTACATTATTGCTTACCTTAGTTTCAACTTTTTGACACTGATGGTTGGAACAATGTCTTTTCACTTTGTTTCTCAGGATGGACAAGGATGGGAGTGCAAGTCCAGAGTTCTTCTTATCACTCAAGAATGCCTGGTCAAACAAGCCACTGTGGAGATCGGCAATTGCATTCATCACTCCTGTGTTGATTCTGATGAAAAGAAGTTGAAGGTCAAGTCAATTCACTGATTTGTGGTGGTACATCTCAAAACTCAAAGGTTTAAACTTTTGTCCATGTTCATGAAAACTTTAAAACCATTTTTTTCACAGTCAAGAATATACATCACAGGTTACCCTGCAAAGTCTGGGATTAAAGAAACAAATTACCAAAAATTTACCAATTTTGGAAATTCAAATGGGCTGCTTTACGCTGTGTTAATGCCATGGGAAAAAATAAATTTTAAATTTTCTCTAACACCAGACAGCTATAACCACGGTCCCTCCACCTTTGGTGGAGGGACTGTGCTATAACTCAATGTACTAAAAAGCCTTACACAAGTTCAGACAAGAAAGTTATTATAAATATTCAGTGTCTGACAAACAGTCTACGTTTTAAACGGTTCAAAACATCTCTGACAAGATAATAAGTATGGTTTTTACAATAGAAAACAAAAATTAGTGGAATAACAAAACTGCCACTAAAAATTGCCCTAGTAAATTAATTCCTTTCAAAAAAGCACACGTCTACAGAAATATCTGTATTGTTGATGTACAATAAATGTACATGTGATATATCTTACCTTCCCAGAGATGACTGTGGTCCATAGGCATCCCATAGGAAAAGCAACTGATGCTCAAATTTGGTGTCAGATGCTAGCAAATGTTTTTTCTCCATCCTGAAAGAATAAAGGGACAATCACTGTAAATTTTGACACTACCAGTACCTTCCTTATCTCTGTATCAGAAAAACAAGTTCATTTTTCATTCTTCCCTCTGAAGTGTGTTGAAATACAGACTATAAGCCTTGCAAAAAAAACCAATGTGCATGCAAAATGCAATGCTATAGTAGTTGACAAGTAGAATCTCACACCCTCAAGGACCAAAAAAAAAGATTTCTCAAAAGTGTTGGGGATATTTTGTCTCACACAACCCACAGCCCAGCATAAGACAAAATATCCTCAACAAGTGTGAGAAATCTTATCCCAGCTAGGTCATTAGGCTGTGAGATTCTTTTTCTCACATGACCTCAAAATGTGTAAAATTCAAACTAGAATCATACCTGGATGATGTATATCATCCAAAATCATAACAGCTCTGTCACCTTGCGCACTGTTACTCTGGTGTACTACACATTGCACCATTTGATAACACTTCACACATTCATGCATTAAGTAAAAGGATGTTTACTATCAAATCAGCACGCTTGTCACATAACACTTTCGACTTATGCAGAGTGTGAGATCATTTATATCACACTGTCAATCTCACTCCCAGCTAGCAGCCAGGAGTGTGAAAAAAATGAATTGTAGACTCAACTTAAATTCACCAGTCAACAATAACAATGAATATTACTCAAGTATAGCCAAACCGACTTGATACACACTTGGTATCTTTATAAATGTCGAACAAGACACACTACTTTACAAACAGAAACAAGAAATAATGGAATATGCATCAAAAGCCATAGCAATGAAGAGAGAATTGTATCATATAAAGAAAGACTCAATGTACAGTACATGTAACATGTATTTGGAACTGTATGGTTGAGACTGCGGTTAGAATAAGCATTTCAGCAGCTGCAACATCTCAATACCTAAATGATGTCATTGAGGAAAATTTTCCTGACAAAAGAAATTAGATGCTATTCAGTAAGACTAGTTTTGCAACTGAGTCTTTGCGATGGAAACTATACCACTTGATTTGTAATAGTGTAAAGATGGAAATTATATTATACCAGTATATTGATGGTGCAAAGACAGCGATCTGATTGGTCAAGACACGAAAAGAACCATGGTATATTGGCGATATACCACGGCTGGCATACGAGCGAGCTCTCAGCTTCAGCAAATTCCTTTTATGACGTCCCACGCCAGAATTCCAATACTGTTATGATATAATAGCAATAAATCACACCTAGCGACGGTATACCACTCCATTTTGACCATTTCACTTCATATATGCACGTGCATATATGTCGTGAACTGGTCAAAATCTCGTGGGATACCATCGCTGGGTGTGCTTTATTGCTTAACTATACCACTTGATTTGCAATAGTGTAACGATGCAAAGATACACGGAAAATATGAATACAATCAACAGCGTTTCATCTAGACAGGGGGATGTTGGCACCCCTTAGTAATTTGTCAAGGGGGACAGCCCCCCATGAAATGGTGCCAGTCACACCTTAGAGATATAAGTTGAACACATGAACTGGTGAAATCCCCCTAAATTTTCTTGCCCGGGGGAAAATCCCCCCTGTTGATACCATCCTGGATGAAACACTGAATCAAGCAATATTTAGCATGCCATTTCTACTCAGAAAGATAGTTACGACATTTGACCTGAAAACTGATCAACTATTACAAAAGTGAGTTAACCCTTTGAGTGCTGTAATTTCTCCCGCCAAAATTTTATTACAAAATTTTACCAATTTTTATGAATTTTTCTGTAATTTTTTGATAATTTTGGACCAAATGGACATCACATTTCATTGGCTACAGTTTTTTTCTCAAAATTTTGGCAAAAATCTGAGAAAAATTGACAGGGGTTTATTTTATGTAGGGGACAAAAATAGACTTTGGCGCTCAAAGGGTTAATAGCCAAGGTGAATACCATAAGTATTGGCCTTTCAATAGTTCTGTTCAGTGGTTAAAATTCGAGGAAGTACATGACAGAATGGCAAGATATGTGTATTTTGATATCAACATTACAAAAGATGCATTTCCACAAGTTTTTAAAATAGATGGCAATTTTTGCTCTCAGAAGCAGAAACAATAGCAAAACACATGACGAGACAATAATAGCAAAACATACAAAATGCCACTGTTGGCACCTAGCTGCTGAAGGTTAACTCTACCTGGATTTTGTGATGTGAACAAGAATAATGAGGGAAAACACGAGTCCACCAGTTGCAAAACCAGCATCAGTATTCCCTTCTGAAGAGTCAATAGTCAAACCTGAAAAGACAAGACAAACATACCAATCTGGAGAACTGGTTGAGATTATTGCATGTTGTACTTTGACTATCATGCTTTAATTTATCCCTAGGGGAACATTGGGTGATCAACTTAGTACACCATTCACAGTATGGAGTCCTTTGACACCATGTATTTTCGTTTATAAATTGCATGATTTAAGGGGGTGCTGCACCCAACACAGTGTATTTTGCTCAAAAATCACTTTTTTGCAAATATTCATTCAATTTTAATGAATTTGTCAACCCAAGATTAAAATATTGGTTGGGTTCACATATTAGCTTGTCAAGCTGTCGTGAGTTGCATGATAAAGAAGTGTTAATTTATGCAAATGTATGCAAATCACCAAATTTCAAAATTTCCAAAGAATTTAACTCTACTCTGGCTGGGTCAAATTTTCTGAAATTTTCACATTGTCTTCTTTAAATGCTGCATAACAAAACGACTATTTTGTTTGGCAATAAAGTTCTTACATTTTGAATCAGAGGCATTTTAAATTTGCTAATCATAATTTTAATCACTTTTGAGTGTCAGTCTTTCAACCCTTGCTATTTTAGAATGAGGATAGATAATGCAAAATAAAATTGTCGTTTTTTTCTACATATACTCTTCTTTCTAATGAAATATTACATTTCAGAAAATAGCATCAAGTTTTTGACTTAAATTAATTTTTATCATTAATACCAAAATTGAGGTTTTTTACCCCAATTATACACACACTTCATCCTTCGAGTAAACTACTGCTACAACATTAAACTTAAGAGTCTCTGCTTTTTGAAAATATATAGTATGAGGGGGTTTCCTTGTAATCATTAATGAGAAATATTGCTTCGAAAAAAGTGTGTTGGCAACATGCAGCTCCACCTTAAAGTAGAATGCACCTCAGGGAAAGACATTTCAGATTCTTGCTGTTTTCAACACTTTTCTGAGCTAACGCTTTCATGGGCTCATTTTAAAGCTCTTTGAGTAAGGAAAAGTTTCATCATCTTAGTTATTTTAAAATTAAAATTCCCCTTCCCCCCCCCCCCCCCCCCCAGTTTATAAAGGGATGGTGGCCATTTGAATTTCAAATATTGGTAAATGTTAGGTAATTTGTTTCTCTGATGAAACACTTTGCATGGTGACCCCTGATTTATTCTTGATTTCTTGATTTGGTAAGAGAATGGTTGAAAGTTTCATTGGTGAAAGTTTGAGCAAAAGTTTGTTTTTCGCTTTCAAGGCACATATACTACCTTAGACAAATGTGCATTCCTTTGCAACTCCATACATTTAAATTTCATATTTGAAAAAATAATCAGGTCTCCTGACAATGATGTAATCGTATTTGATCCCATGAATACTGTTAGATGTCTTTGATAAAATTATGTTTGCTGACCATGGGCAAATAGGTTTTCATGCAAAATTATGAAAAACAAAACTAGCTTTTTTCCTGTGTATTGTAAAGAAATCCGGTGAAAAATGAGTAAATATATAGTTATATTTTGTTTTATTTCTGTCACCGTGTGTTTGGTTTTTTACTTTGCAGGAGGGTAGGTTTTGGACAAATTTGAGAAGGGCAAACAAAGAATTTCACTGAAGTCGCTTCAGATAGAGCGATAGAACTTATAGGAATACTTAAGGTCAAAAGAGGCAGGTAAATGAACTCTTACTTAATGCTCTCAACATTTTTGTTTATTCTTAAGTTTTATGGTAATTGTGGCAACAGGTAAAGAATAGCTTAATTCCTATTTTATATTCTTGTAAGAAAATACTGTTTGTTGGCAATTTTAAATGTTTGTATAACATTAACTTTAAGATCAATTCCTTTTGTCATCCAAAATTGCACTTGCGGATCTCAGTTTGCTTTGATCTATGTTTTAAATTCATTTCTGAGATTCCTATCAATAAAGATTGCAGGATTATGTTCTTACCTGGTTGTGAATCCTCAATTTGCCATTGCATTATACATTCATATGCATAAGAATATAGCTGGTTGCTGTGAATCAAAAGTTAGGAAACATGTAATCAGAATTCCAAAATGATGATAAATATGACCCATCTTTTTGCTGATATCTAATCAATACTGTATTTACATCATCATAAAAAGAAATCACTATCAAACAAACTTTGAGTAAAATCATGGATATCATATATACTGTTGATAATGCTAATGTGCACAAAAATGTAAAAACATTATTTTGCAATAGAAAAGCACAAAGAAACTAAACTAGCATGAGGAAAGGTAATGTTTCTGTTTTCTTGTACCATCACAAGTCAACATTATTTCAACTATTCATGCACACTACTTAACAGCACAACAAGAAGCTGCATACTCAAAATGGCCTGAGATTTTACTTCACACAGTTCTTTTTTAATTCTTGTGCAAAACACAGGCCTATGATACTGTTATATCTGTAAGGTTGTTTGCAAATGATGACTGTAATCAGTGATGACTGCAATCACTGAGGATTCTTTGCAAAAAAGATCATCACCATTGTCATTACTACAGATATTCAACTGTTCACTTTCAGCACACTTATGAGTTTCTGTTGATCAATCAACTTCTAGTGCCGTTTGTGTTGGGAAATAGGATACTTGTGATAGTGACTGTTGTTAGTGAGAGTTGTAAGTGAATAACATGTACAACTTGTAAACAGGGTTACCAAGTCATCTGTAAAACAGTTTCAACTCACTATGTCATCAAAAATTTGTATGTATCAATACATTATAAAAGATGATTATCAGCCATGTCTACTCATACAATAACATCAGTAGCAAAATATACAGTATCAGCTACGCCCTAGTTTTTGAATGGCCTCCATAGATACGGGTGACTGAATTCCTCTGCGGGAACATAAAGTCCTAAAGTGGTTTTGTTGGTGTATGCAGACATCAAAGGACAATGAGTACCTAATTTCCTGATTGCAGCTTACGTACTGACCATCTTGTAACAGCATGGAGATTGACTGAAGTGTTATGGTCTCAAATTTACAGAATTCTTTGGTCCTATCCTCTGAGAGAGTCTTGTCTTCCAGGACAGACAGCACAACATCTGCATATTTCAATTCTACAAGGGTGTTGAATTCTTTCTTCAGCCTGCAAGATTTACACATATATCACCCTTTCAGCCCCATTCCTCATGATGAGGTCCTACTTTGCCATAAAAACAATGGAATTGGACCAAACCATAGTGGAGAGTAGGTAAATGCATTCAGATGGCAAAAGGTTTATGAAAATTTGTTGAAAAAAACTCATGTGAGAGAAAATCATTATACGAGTCTATGGGTACAGATTGTCCAACTTGTACCCACAGATGATTTTGACAGAATGCAGCAATTATCCATCTGCTACCATTTAGCTAAAGGAAAAAGATATGTCACATAAAAAAAATGGATCTAGTAAACAATACTGTATTTGTTCTTTCTTTATTCCAAGTTGTTCATTTGGATTACCGGATATAAATTTAAAATCTAGAGTTCAATTTACAACCTAATATGCAGGTTACAAAACCTGAAAGATGTACTGCCATTGAAATACTCCCAACCAACAAGCTCTGTGGGACAATATCTCATAAAATTTTATAACAATTTTAATTTAATTTTAGTTCTCAACAGTAACATTTGCCTTGATTTGGGAAGTAGAGCAAGAAACTGTACTGTATTCACATATTAGATATACAGAGAGATACATCAAAACGTCAAGCTAATGGAGTTTGATACAGGGTATGTACATGTACTTCAGGTTATTTGCATGAACCTACCTTAAACACAGAATAGCAGCAATCATTCTACTGATACAGCTAGCAGCTGGAGTTTTCTCACTGCTGAGATCACCGCCATTGATGAGTGAGACAGTCTCCCTGAGGAACCAGCCGTCTTCCCGCAAGATGTGTTTTGAGATCTTTTCCACATTCAGTACATTAGTCAGTGTGTCTAGAGTCTTCTGCTTCACTATAGGCAAAACTGGATTCTACAAAAAATAAAAAATTTCACTATGGGCAAAACTGGATTCTAGAAAAAATAGAGTTATATTTTGGTGTCATACTCGTTTTCATATTCAAATATCGCTGGTTGAAAAATATATCAGTTTAACTTTAGTGAGAACAAACAATTTAATATGTTGCAAAAATTTTTTTAAAAAGTGAAAAATTTACAAACATTGATATTTTGCCTTTTCTTTGTCGTAAATTATGCAAAAGAAGAGAAGGCACTTTTGTTGTGCATTTTTCATGATAATGCCATCCATGGTAGTATTTAAGTTCTTGCATAGCTATAATGACATTTCTTATTTAATATTTTATTTTTGACATGATAATGAGTACATATGATGAGCTCATGATTTTTGCTAGGGTTTAGGATAATAAGCAATGGTTTGGAAATACTGTAACATTGCTGCTGTCCTGTACTATGATTGCCTTTGAGGGAAACCTGGTAACATGGCTGGGGAATTGGAAACCATGTAGTTTACTGGTTTCATTACACCATGTTTTTGTGGAGGGACTGTGATTACACCACCCTTATACAGAAAACCATATTTCAATTAACGCAAAATTCGCATAAATGCAAACTGCATCATCTATGTACACGGGATCTGCATAAACTAGGGTATCACTTTGCAATATATGGACAAACAAGCATATACACATGACAAGCTAAAATATCACTTTGGTAAAATATGCGCTGTACGATTCAGTTTTTGATAATTGCAACACCTCTTTAGATATGTCTTCTTTGAGGATAAAATTTCTCTTCTGTTGAAAATTCATAGTTAGACATTTTACGGTAAATGTATTGTGACCTTCACAGAGTAAACACAGGAGCCAAGATATGACAGTAGCTGTGGACGAGTCCAAAATAAATAACGTGAATAAATACTGCATTTTCTGACACATGCTTTTGGCAAATATGTCAGAACCTTATTGTTTCCCTTCCCTACCAAGCAAATTTATCTGTATGTTACTTTCAAAGATGTGACGAACAGAGCACAATCAGCCATCTAAATAGGGTAGGTTGGGTTACAAGAAATGCAAATTTTTTGTTCCTTTTTTGCCTGAAGTGGTTTTGAATTTCAATTTCAAGCAGATAGTGTTACCTTATACATGCTGAATATAACAGGTAATGCTCCAGCTTCTACGATATCCCATGCAACTGAATGCAATGCTTCTCTCATATTGCTCCCTCCAGAACCTATCAGTGGAAAGCAAAGGTGGATAGTGTTTACATGCAATGATGACAACATGTCATTTGCCTTTCAAAATATCTTTGATGCAATGGAGTTAAACACATGCTTTCTTGTTTTGCCTTATCTGCATATGTCATATTTCAATGGCCCCCGCATCACTAATCAATTCAATAATCAATTTATTTACATAGGTGGAAAAGCTATGCAAAATCTACAAAGCAAATGAAGGTTAACAACCACGGAAACATATGGTGCACAGTCACTGGTTGTGTTTTATATTTTGAAATTTTGCCGAAGCCCTTATGGCATAAAGGCCACAACCAAATTAAAGATTTCATCTGGCAATTTCCTGGCTCCAATACACTTTTCACACAACACAGGGCAATGTAGCAAGCAAACTGAAATCTAATTTACCAGTTCACCGTTGTCCCTTTACACGAAAACACTGACTAAAAAGATTGTAGGTAAGACAATTTCTCACTTGGAACGTCTAGAGTTGCAAAACAAACTTTTTCCACTTGATTTTGCAAACTATATTTCAAATTACATGTACATCCTTCATAAAAACTTGGACTGCTAGAGATAATTAATTTTCATGGACATTTTCAAAGATTCGTAATCAACATGAGGAAAGTCATTACCAAGTTTCCTAAAACCAGCAGTTCTGATATCTCTGGATGCATGGCGTAATTGAATATCTCTGAAAGTGGCTTGCTTGATGTTTCCATTGTACAGAGCAAACATGACTTGACTCAAGTTGAAAAGTGCTTCAAGTTGCATCAAAGCTGTAAACAATAAAGTTACAAAAAGTCAAGTTTTCTAAAATGTCTCAATATTTTTCATTGTTGGCAGCAGACCTTACACTGTATTAGTCCAGTGTTAACAGTGATCCAAAAATGTTCCCCTTCAAAACATTTATTTTATCAGATAATATCCTGCACAGTTCCTGTGGTTTAAAGGCTAGTATCCCTGGAGAGAGACCCCTGTCAAGCAGAACTACCAGGGTTACCCATTGTTAATAAGTGAAACAATGTCCAGAAGTTTTCACCCGCATTCAAAAACCTTTGCAAACAAATACTCCGTTCTGCTTCAGATATTCCACTGAGTCAATGTTACCCTTTAAAAACTTCACCAAGTCAACAAACTCTTTTTCTCTGCTCCTCTAAAGTTCTGCTGGGTCAATACCTATCAGTAACTGTAAAATTAAAAAATTAAAAGTAAAATTGTATTTCATAAACAATCTTCTTTTGGTTTTCTCTCCTGATTGCGTGGGAATGTGATCATTGTTTATGACAAGTTTTAAATAATAAAAATGTGAAGAAATTATGGGATTGAGAATCTATTTGAACTAGAAATCTATAATTTTGATATATATCTATGTATGAAATGATTCTAGAGGTAGACATTTACTCTGGAAGATCTACATGACACTGTACACCAAATACTTACCAACAGTTGAAAGACAATAGCTGCCATTTTCAGTCACTGGTATTTCAGCTGTTTTCCAGATAGCTGGTTGACCATTCCCATCCTGTGTGTTTCAAATTTAATATTAAATATACTGATTAAAATGAAGGACTTATGTACACAATAGTATATCTAGCTGCAACAGATTTTGCAAATCTCAATGATACAGAGATTATTTCTCAATGCCACAATCCATTAGATTCTTCATATGCTTGAAACATTTTAAAATAATTTTTACAGATATTTTTTTCCTTCCCCTCCTTTTTGATTACTACTTTTCTGCCCCTCCTTTCATGTCCTCTTTTTGGACTTTTATCCTGTGTTGTGCCCTCCCCTTCCCAAAATCCTTTCACTATTGTTTAGCTACCATATCTCTATCTTTATCCTTCTAACTCCCTTTTTCATGCCATAACTTTTTTTGACATTGATGAAACAACTCTCCTCTAATAAGCATTTTTCTATCCAAAGATTTGCTTACCTTGGAAAGCAGGACCTCCAACAGGAGATCAGTGTTGAAATGATCAAGTTGAGGGAATGCACACCATCCATATGGTGTGTATATAACTTGGTCATGAACATCCATATACTGGACAGTTGTCGACATGATGCTCACAGTATAAAGCGAGTTATCAGGTCATCACATTAACATGGGTGATATCTCAGCTTCCTAAATGAAAGCATCAGAAGATAACTTTTTAGAATGCAATAACACAAATCTACAGGTGAACAAAACACAGTGAACGGATCCATAGTTGCATGCATTTGCATTGCTGTACAGTGGTTGTAGAAACATACTATGGTCATACATTGTTTACTTCGCAGCAATATAAAAGCAGAAATCGGTATAAGTATTTGTTATGATCAGGTATCACAATGTCACCAACATTTCGTTATGCACAAATTTGTGCACCAAATCGTACACATGAAGTATAATTGAGTTATTAGGTAAACACTTTGAACAACCTTTGAGGTACTACTACCTCCATGCTTTGAATAACCTTTGTGATCAATGTTTGTCTGCCATATCTCATTTGCCCTACTACATGCTTGCTAAAAATGGGATTGCCATGATCCTTACTTAGCCCTACAAGTACAACTTTACAATTGTGGTCAAGTACAAAAGGACACAACTTACAAGCAACTGAGAGATACGACATGGCGAAAAGTAAGAAACGCTCAAGGCCGAAAAACAGAACAAAGGGCCTTCACAGTGTACCTAGCCACAAGCGACTCTGGGCCAATGTTAAAGAAGTTGAAGATCCAAAGAAGATGTACATGAAGTTGTATACCAGGGATGCACTGCTTGTTCGCATTTTTGTGAGAGCATTCACAAGCGCCTGTAGTACTGGCAGTAGCCAAAGCTTAAATGCCACTCGACTCTACCTGTGGAAGACCGCCAAAGTAAAACACAAAACTACCCAGTCAAGAGTTCGAAATGAAAGCTAGAACCTGTAGTAGCCCCAGTAATACATGTCGGGACTGCAGTTTGGCTGTCGGCTGCGCCGCCTGTCTAGTGTCCAACGAAAAGTTACACACTGCCGACATACACGTTGGCTACATCATGTATGTATGGGCACTATAGGTTCTGTCGTTGTGCTACCTGAAGTTTGGAGGCGGCGTAACCAAAGCCGAACACTCGCCAGACTCTTATTTAGGGGCTTGGTGCTACCTAGGTGCTACCTCCATGGTTCTGTGCATCACAGTTGACAGCAGTGCAAATGCAGTTGGAAATCACGCGGAAGGATTGTGCAACTTTCTACCAAGGCAAACTTGATAAGTGAGCATTATTTAGCAATTAGAAACTAAAATTTTACGAAAGGCATACCTGTATCCGAATCAAAACGAAAAGTTTTAGAAAAGACCAGACGACACTCACCTTCGAAGTAGCCGCCATTTGGATACGATACTGATAGCGATACAAGATTTCATGCCTCCGATTCGTAAAGTAAATTGTGAAAATTGTGATTTTTTTTCAAAATTAAAAAGTTAAGATATATATTCAGTTGTCATATTGAAGATTATTTTCTAACTATAAATATCAAACTAATGAGATGCGTATTGTATTCTTTTTAATTTCTATTTTTTTTTATGTTGGCGTTGTGAAGCGCCCTCAATCAGAGATAAAGATAATCGTATGTTTTTATAAGCACACCGTCCATACAGAATACAATAATATCTGGTCTGGCAGAACATACATGAATATATACATGTTACTACATGTATGAACGAGAAGTAATCAAAAAGGGTATTTCGTTAAACAATACGCTGATGGCTGTATAAACAAAGACGAAACTTTTCCATTAATCTAGCCTGTCGAACTCTCTTTGCAGAGAATCTAATTCAGAACTGGTCTGTGACTGCTAACATAACTTTGACTAGATGTAAACAGAAAACCCATGCACAAGACAGTGCAATGAGGACAAAAATGTAATAGTGAAAAATATGCATTGTAAAGGATTTACACTTGAAAATTTCCCTGGAGGCTTGGTGATAAATATAATGGGAAAACTTTATTTTGTGTGTCTTCGTCAAGATGAACTATAAACCGAATGTTGACAATTTTAAATCACTCTTCATTGAAGGAACATAGTGCTGGCGATGTCGGAATAAAAAAATAGTGAAATGCCTAAAGATGGAATAAACAATACCGGCAAAGTGACATCAAATGTTATCTACATCCTTTGTGGAATACACAAACTATTACATAAGGAATTCTATGGAAATGTTTTTGGCATTAAAACCCTAAACTCTGTATCCTTATTCATTTTTATGTTATCTCACTGAGGAGGTATGTATGTCCAGATTTTAGATGCGGCTGTACATTGGCGGCCATATTGTTGTGCTGCACACCTAGATATCAGTTGTACATTTATTATAAGTAGAATAACATAACATAACTTTGGGTTGACGGGGAATTCGCCTCCTGGATTGTTACCCACTCCTCGGTTGAAACACGGTCCGTCCTACCGTAGCTGGGTGAACGCGTTTAATTTTATTTAAAGAATTAGGCCTATTTTGCAAACTTTTGAAGTGTGCTGAAAATTTAAAATCGCACGTGCTCCCTAAAGAGACATTCGCTTCATAATATTTTCATGATATTCTCACTATAAAGCATAGACAATCAATTTATTGTTCTTCTCTCGATCCACAGTACGGTTAAATAAAAATGGATTCGTCTTGCAAATCAGATGCATTGAAAGCGAACAATATGCGATATTATTATAACAAAAATCCATTCGAATCCGCGCACCAATGCACAACAAGACTTCGGAACGTGTATGAAATATTACGCATGTACAGGTCATGTTGAAAAGTTGAACATTTCAACACGATCTGTGAGGAATAGGGACAAGAAACTGTATTTTATAAACAGGTACTGGAAAATCCATCAACGTTACAGTTATATCCTGGTTCCGGTGACGTTCACAAAAATGTGCCACATATTTGCCTGTCTAAATCTATTTCCCCATGTCAATTTTATTTCCTGGTTATTGTCTGTTCAAGTGTCTCATTCATAGCTATACATGTTGACACGATAATAAATTTCCGTGCTAATAGCCGGCTTTTCTGTTTGATTTTGATTTGATGTATTTATTTAGCACTTTTTAAAACATACAATACAAACAAGAAAAACGACAAACACGAAAGTGCTGGGATAACACAGAAAAGTTAAAAAACTTATTTCCACTGTGGTCCCACGAAAAACAAATTCACAAGCAAAACGGCACAACAACAATTAATAAAAAACAAAATCATTTTTCTCACGTTGATTCATTGCTTCATAAAAATACTTCTTTAATTTTCTTTTAAACAGAGAATTTGAAGTAATACTCTGTATATTTCTTGGAACTTTGTTCCATTCAACACTAGCTGTATATACAAAACTATTCTGATAAAACCGAGCCCCACCTGGAATAAAAATAGAATAGGGTCCTGATCTCGTTCTGTATACATGACTGTTAAAAACAAAATTATCTGACAAATATTTGTTATCAGTTCCTATTTCTAATAAGCACTACAAAATCATGACTGCGACCAGTATCCCAAAGTCGTAGTTCGATCCAACCAAAGCAGAAGACAAACCTACACTATTTCATAATGAGAAATGTGTAAGAGCGTCTAACTTTAGAAACAAAATTTTAGAGCACTTTAAAGTCTGACAACCTGTTTACACAACTTTGGTACTTTACCAATTGATACTGCATGGAAAATCTTTGACGCTAGTATTTTGCCAATTCTACTGGTTGGTTCAGATATTTAAAGTCTTCCATCCTGCCAAAGATATTGATACGTTTTATTTTAAAGTTGTGCAACAGAATTCTGATAAATGCCATGCGAGGTGAATTGGGTAGAGCTACTTTAAGAATTTATATTTATTATAGAATAATCAAATACCGGTTACGAACAATAAATATGAGTGAGAACAGAAATGTTTATAAATGCTATGAATTTCAGGTCAACAACATTGACGTTACACGTTACGAATTTTGGGTTGTCAAGCTTTGGTTTTGGTGAAGTGTGTGAACACCAAGGTGTTGAGAATGAAGTTGTGTGACGAATGTTTAAACAAAGATGTATTGATATAGATGCACAGCCGTGGCTGGAAGATATGCACCATCCTTGAAGATCATAAACCTACTTTCAAAAGAGAACTTCGAATTGAACCATTATGATATTTGTACCTGAGCGAGAAACTTGTATTTAAATTAGCTTTGTGTAAATCTAGAATCTCTGTTCACTGTCTGAAAATAGAAACAGGTCGTTAATTGAAATGATATTCCAAGAATAGATAGGTTGTGTGAACTATACACCTTGAAGAAGGTTGAAGATGAATTTCATTTCTTGTTAGTTTGTCCGAAGAACTCTGATTTGAGAGTTAGGGATGTTCCTTGTTACTTCTACAACCCTCTTGTTTGAAACACTTCTTTCACCAGAGAAAGAAGACACTCTTCGGAAGCTCAGCAGATACATATTTTATGCAACAAATCTTAGACGCGAATTTCTGAATAATTTTGTAACATGGCTTTGTAGATGCATTTTCTTTTTTCGACAGACTTGTATGTTTGCTCGTTCTATTATGTACTAGCGACTGATACGTGTAATATCTATACCTTTGTACAGTTTGGCCGGTGGCCAGTAGTACTGAATCAACGAACTGTAGAACTGTAGAACAAAATTTTGAAGTGAGATGTCGAGTTGAAATTTTTAATTAGTAAGTACGATAGCGTTGAAATTTGAAGAAGAAAGTACGATGGCCCTCTGCGGCTTTCATAATTTCAGACCTCGTAACTTTAATACATTCATTCCGTGTTCTGAAGGCAGTGAAGGTGATCCGGACCTTGTGATCTTGTCGGCCGTGTAACCAAGAAACGTCGCATGCTCTAACGAATAACTCGATGTAGTTGTATTTTAAATACACCGTTCTCCAAGCCTCCTGAGGTATCCTGCTTTCACATTGTATAGGCACGCTCCAAGTAATAGCATGGGTGTCATGACGACAGCTCCTTCCGCCCACACTCACCACTGAGCTTTCCGAAAATACACATCCGCGAAATTACCCATAAGGGTTCAGTACCAGGACACGGATTAATAAGCAATGAAGCTGCAGGCAGAAACTTCCTGATAAGTTCAGAACAAAAAACTGTACCTTTGTTCCACTCTAGTTTCGAGTTCTTTAGAACTTGATAATATACGACATATTCCAGTGGCAGGAAGACCTTTGTTCCTACTGATCCGTTCGTTGAAAGTCAAACAAATGCATGGCTCACGTTTACCTAAAAGGCCAGTAGTAAATGTAACGTATGATTATATTTTATTTCACAAATTTTAATGTTAATGATTGTCGACAACAGTTTCTTGTTGGACTGCCTAAAGCAAATAGGGGTAGACTTTATTCAGCTTGTCAACTCAGACTGCACTGTGTAAACTGTGCGTTGTTATTGTTGACAAGTGTATTCTGGTCCGGACCATAATACACTGTGTGATATATACATGTGCGCTGTGTTGACAAACTAAACGGAGGCTGTTCTAACATATAATTTTTGGAGTAGAACGAGAATTTGTTTTTAACATACAAAACAAATAGAAAAATTTACAGCTACTACACTGGCCATTTAACAGTGTTTTCCTATTGACAGTCCGTCGCAGAATGCTATTATGTTTATACAAAGTGAAAGTATTCGGAACTTCGAATTGTCCAAATCTTTGAAAATCAGGCGAGATGTACAGAGCATCCAGCCATGGCGGTTAGCAAACACCGTTATACCTCAACGATTTCAGCTCCTAGGTCATTCACATAAGTCTGGTTTCGAATTAATTCTCATGAATTTATTCTTTTTGACGTCAGACTCGGTTCAGTCGACATGAGGATGTTGTGATATCAGTCTGACTTGAGATAAGCAGACGAAGGAGATCATGAAAATTTCGAAGTTCGCGGTAGCACAGGTCGTAACATGCAGGCGCCATCACATACAGCTCGACTACACCAAACCTCGCATAAAACGTACTTGTGCAGAGCAAGGAAGAACCGACGAGCGATCGAGGCTTTGACAATGATTAGGAGAAAAGACAAACTGCAATTAACAAGAAGACGATTATTTCTTAATTTTCAATACGAAACAATAATTTACATCCAATTGAAACCTTATGCAGAACATTACTTATCAAAAAGTGAGTAAAAACAATCCAAACGTAGACGAAATCAGTCTTGACACCCAAGAAGATTAAAGTAAAGAGCAGCAAGAATAGGAAATTTCGATTTTTCAAATGAACGTTTAATACTGATGATGATGATGATGATGATGATGATGATGAAACATGTATCGAATCCCAAAAAAAGTCCTGTACGTCAGACCAATGTATTCCACAAGTACTCTGTCAATGTCACTATCTCATCCCAAGTTTCCCTGTTCTGTTGATACGACATTTAATTGGTCCAATAATCATTTCCATTCAAGGTAATACATTACCAGGTCCATGGGACATTCGTGATTTACGAATTTAAGTAGGACCATCCTGAACCACTGATAGTTCTTTAAAGTTGTATTTTATGTAGCTCGAGTCGTGTACTGTGTTATTAGCTCCATAGCCATATGTATATATGGCAATGGAAGCTATTCTTATAGGCTAGGGAAATGTCTGTATGTATGTATGTCTGTATGTCTGTATGTCTGTGTGTCTGTATGTCTGTATGTCTGTATGTCTGTATGTCTGTCCGTCAACATCAAAAACTCCAAAACCGCTGCACATTTCATCTTGATATTTGGTGTGTACATGGATGATGGGCTGTAGATGAGATTTTGTTCAAATGAAGTTGTCATTGCCAAAAATATGCAAATTAGTGCCAAAAAAGGCGTTTTTGGTAAAAAATCTTCTTCTTCATAACCGCTGGTCAGACAGCTTTGATATTTGGTATACAGGTCCCTAGGGATAACCCAACTTGGATTTTTTCAAATTGTGATGAAATATGCAAATCTGTATTTTTAAGGAATTTTTTTGTCATTTTTGGTCAAAAATTCATTTCATCAAAACCGCTTGTCTGACAGCTTTGATATTTGGTATACAGGTCCCTAGGGATAACCCAACTTGGATTTGTTCAAATTGTGATGAAATAAGCAAATCTGTATTTTTAAGGAATTTTTTTGTCATTTTTGGTCAAAAATTTATTTCATCAAAACCGCTTGTCTGACAGCTTTGATATTTGGTATACAGGTCCCTAGAGATAACCCAACTTGGATTTGTTCAAATTGTAATAAAATAAATAAATCTGTATTTTTAAGGAATTTTTTTGTCATTTTTGGTCAAAAATTTATTTCATCAAAACCGCTCGTCTGACAGCTTTGATATTTGGTATACAGGTCCCTAGGGAAAGCCCAACGTGGATTTGTTCAAATTGTGATGAAATAAGCAAATCTGTATTTTTAAGGAATTTTTTTGTCATTTTTGGTCAAAAATTTATTTCATCAAAACCGCTCGTCTGACGGCTTTGATATTTGGTATACAGGTTCCTACAGATAAACTAAATATGATATACAGAATATATGATGAAATCTGCAATTTTGTATTTTTGGTGCAATTTTTGCCATTTTTGGTCAAAAAATGTGTTTCTCAAAAACTGCTTGTCTGATGCCTTTGATATTTGGTATACAGGTTCCTGGGGGTTCTCTTAGTGTGATATAGTGAAATTTGATGAAATCTTCAATTTTTGTATTTTTGGGTCAGTTTTTGCCGTTTTTGGTCAAAATATTTGTTTCTCAAAAGTTACTCATGTGATAGCTTGATATTTGGTATACATTTTTATACATAATTATGATGAAATCATCAATTTTGTATTTTTGCAGCTAATTTTGCCATTTTAGGTCAGGCCATCCTGAAATGAGCTATCAAAGATCTCAACCTTCTTCATCAATACATATGTCACAAAACGTTGCTCTCTACATAACACAGCAGAGCTCTGTCGACCATTGGGTCGCTTGTTAGCTCCCATAGCCATATGTATATATGTTTACAAGTTTACATTTTATTGAAAATCTCAATAGCCACACTGAGCAGATTAGATGAAAATTAGCATGTAAGTACTTGGGCTGACCTGAAATGATTGTGCACATCTTGGGTCAGTATCTTGGACTTGCTATTTTTCATGAATTTTTTTGTAATTTTCTCCCATTTTTGGTCAAAAAATCTTCTTCTCTGAAACCACAAGTCTGATTGATTTGAAACTTGGTATGGAAGTGCATAGGAGTTACCTTTCCCAAATCTGGGCAAATCGTGGTGAACTTTGCATATTTGCATTTTTTGGCTATTTTTTTCATTTTTGATCAAAATTTTTTTTTAACTCTGAAACCACACGTCCGATTGAGTTGAAACTTAGTATAGAGGTTTTTACGGGTGACTTCAGTAAGATTTGATCAAATTCTGGTGAAATTTGCATAATTTTATTTTATTGGGGGAATTGTTTCTATTTGTGATAAAAAAATCTTTAGCTTGATTTTAGCTTGTTTTGATAACTATATGGGAGCGACCAGTGACATTGTCACTATTTTTTTTCCTAACGTTTACTGTACACAAACAAACAAATCAACTTACACCTGAAGGATTTATTGTTATTTCATTTGTTCTTTTAGATTACTGATTACAATTTTGAAATACATATTCAGTCAACACACACAGCCACACAGCCAGCATATCTCTAGAGTACTTGACTTTCATCCCTTTGTTTCGATTGACTGGGATGTTAATAATATGGTTCTTAATTAGTATATCTGATGTTATCTGTTCAAGTGGGTGTTGCTGTATCTATCGAATTGTACGTGTTCCTCAGCTAGAAAACCCACTTTCATTGATGTAAATTGATGTAATAAGATAATAATGTATTACGTTCACGTGCCTGAGAGAGAGAGAGAGAGAGAGAGAGAGAGAGAGAGAGAGAGAGAGAGAGAGAGAGAGAGAGAGAGAGAGACCTTACCACGTGATGACATAGGGATACACGTTGCATACTTGAGAACAAGATGTATACCCTTGCTTATTATAAAAAAGTACAGTGTGTGCGCATGCTCAACGTGTCATTTTGGTCATAATACAGCACGTTCAAACTGACCTGCACTCATACCTTCAAGTTTGTAAGGAAATCCAAAAATGCATCCTTTGGATGTCGCAGAGACCTCAATTTAATGTTCTATCTGTCGAATAGATACAAAACACCCAGGAACTGTTAAGTATAACCGGATAAAATTTCACACTTTCATTTTTTTCATACACTTTCAATAGTTACCTTGGAAATTCTATGCAGCCATGAAGACCAAAACAAACGATGACATTAAAGCTGTTTGTAAAATCAATTGTTAAACACTGATACAAGTTACAGAACAGGAAACATAATTATTTTATCATTTACTAGCATGCCTATTTTTAAAGTGCTATACACGTCGTCTGCAAAATACTCTACCCTCTAATCAGTATAAAACATGTCTCTCCGTAGAGTTGTAAACACTTGTAGTTTTTCATTTCTTTAGTTTAACTGACATGTCAGTTAAATTATATATTTAACATCAAAGAAATCTGGTAACTAATTTATGTGCAACGTAGAAATATAGCCGTTGTCCTCATATTAAACCGTGCTTATGTAATATAACCTTGAACTTGGCACTCTTGACCCCATGGGTAAAAAATAACTGTAGAAATCTGACTAAACTAACAAAGTCCTAATTAAACTTAATCCTTTAAAAGAAATTCTATTGTAGCCTATTGCATGATTAGCACTTGCAGTTAAAATATCCCTTGATTTATTTGTCAACATTTTTATGTCTCTGTCGGAAGCAGATCAGTATTGCACGTACAGTGCAATGGCGAACATCTAATTAGAGCGACCATAGGTAGCGACTGAAGGAGTGCTCTATACTGTAGTATCTCGCGATCTATGAAAATTGCGTTCTATGTATGTATGTATGTATGTATGTATGTATGTATGTATGTATGTATGTATGTATGTATGTATGTATGTATGTAGTATGTATGTATGTATTATGTAGGTATACATGTATGTGTGTGTATACAAAATGTAACAAGGTTATATAAATGTAAATTTCGTAACCATGCAAGACGTTCTTGTCGGAATGACACAACTCTAACCAAAATTACCAGTAATAGAATATTTTTCTTCTAACGTGATCCAAATACTGTATTTTGTTTAAGTTTTCTTCTCATAAACTTTCGACTTTTTAAAAAATATCGTATTTACCACACATTTTCTACGTTTGCGCTTGGTTTTTAGATTTGATATCCTAATAATTAAGAGTCCATCATATGTTTGAAATAGGAATGTTTGTGAAAAGAGTGGTTCCACATCACACCGTTCGCGTGAAAATAACTCAGTCTATTTTCGAGTACAGAAAACTGCCCTGTACTGAATTGCAAAAAAAAAAGGTTTTTGCTTCAGCACGTTCACAATGCAACAAACACGTTGCAAAACAACCATATTCCTTTGTAATATTTTGAAATGTTGAATTAAAACGCCCACAACAACAATTGACCCGCATGATGTCGCCCAAACGCGATATTTGGATCATCTCCTTCTTAGTTCTGATAATAAAGCCAATTAGGCAAAAAATGTTTCTGGTCCTTGACATTCAGCAAAAGTGATGCGGCAACGCGGTTTTCTCCCTTTCTTTTCCTTTCTCTTTTTTTATTCCTAACAATGCTGGTTTATTGATGCAACAGTTATTGTCTTTTATCACTGGCTGCATAATATTTCCGTTTTCTTTTTAGCATTTTGGACATGCAAAACAGGGATATCAAGGATAGCTGTACTGATGAGTATGTCACACACCCCTACCTACCACTCTCGAAAATAAGCCATGACGCGCAGGTTCTGAAATGACGCGCGGTGACCAGAAACGATCTTTTTTATGCCTTATGGTATGCAGGCGCATGTCGCTCATTTCTACATTCAATTGGAGAACTGGGAGCGAAATGTTCGCAGTATGCTTCGTCCTGTCAAGGCTGTAATACTGTGTATTACAGCATAGGCTCTGGAGACGAATAAAATATACATTTGTTTGATAAAACAAGAATAATGAAAATATCAAAAGTTCAAACTATTGTCCTCATAAGTCTCCTAAATTTTTACTCTGTTTATTACTCCATTACGTTGTAAGAATGTAAGCAAAACAAACACAGCATTTTGTCTGACATCATCGTGCTTCATAAGAAGCTTCCACAATAAATGGGAGAAAATGTCAGCGACAATCCTTTTTTGTACTATTGACGTTTGGCAGACCGGCGGTGGTGAACGACAAGATGGTAGAGAAAAGGAAATGTCGAACTTCGCTTCATAAACGTCGTGTTAATAATCCGTTGTCTGAAGAATATTACTTGTGAATGCAATCAAGTTTGTTATTGTCTGACTTGGGAATGTGTAGTGTCTATTTCACTCCTTTTTCCTTGTTAGGGCGCCACCCGCCGATGAATTTCTTCAGCTTCATGGCATGCAATTTGGACATCTTCATATCTTCTGTTAGCATATCATTGGTGATGTCACAAAGCATGTCCCCGTCGATGTGATTGCGACGAAACTGCTCCACGTACTCGTTCAAGTTCAGGGTTCGCAAAACGTCACACACTTCCTTAATGGATAGCCCACGCAGGTCCTGTGGGAACTCAGAGGTGTCGTTGCTCGGTTTTGGCTTCGTGTCGTCGCTCGGTTTTGGCTTTGTGTTGTTGCTCTTTTCTGGCTTTGGCGGTCTTGGAGGAGGAGCGCTGGGATCTGAATGTCTCGGAGGGACAGCCGGGCCCTCTGGACCCTTTTTCTTTACGATCCAGTCTTCGGGGTCCTCATACTGTTGATCCCTGCTTTCGAGAAGAAGTTTGGCAGCCTCGTTCAATTGGCTGCCTTCAGCTTCTAATGTCTTCTGACACTTTTTTTTATCGCCACCTGCAGAGGCGCCCCACGAGTTTTTCATCAGCAAATGACGATAATCATCATATTCTGTATTTATCACGTTGGGGGCGCTACTTCTGGTACCCCCGGGGGTCGATGATCCACTTTGCACAAATTTTGGTTTGATTGTGTCGTATTCATTCTCCTCTGGCGGCACTTCTCCAGCTTTCAGGAGGTACACATCTGAAAAACAAAACAGGAATGAATATTTACAGAAACCAATGATGAGCTTTGTCATTTCCGTCTGTCTTTGTCTGTCTTTGCCTTTGTTTGACTATCTGCCTGTCTGTCAATGCCTGTCTGTCTGTGTTTGTATGAATGTTTGTTTGTCTGTCCGTCTTCACCATCTCTCTCTCTCTCTCTCTCTCTCTCTCTCTCTCTCTCTCTCTCTCTCTCTCTCTGAGAATCCTAGATGGAGCTAAACTTAGGGAATGGTCAGTTTCTTCTGCCGGGGGATAGATAGGAATGGGTGGATTAAAAACACCATGACCACCCTATGCTAACGTTAAAAAGCACCGATATATATATATATATATATATATATATATATATATATATATATATATATATATATATATATATATATATATATATATATATATATATATACAAATGTATATATATATATATATATATATATATATATATAATATATATGTATATATATATATGTATATATATATGTGTATAATGTGACCATTAAAATCACACTGATTCCTCTCCCATTGAGCATTTCCAAAACAAAGTGACCTCTATCACCAAGGTCTAAAACAGCGTGACCCACAGAAATTCAGCCCCGAGGGCTGAAGAAACAGACCAATCATTTGAATTGTCAACTTTAAAGGGCCTCTGAAAATCGAATTTTTCATCCGTACTACGATATACAGATTCATACCATGTTGATAGGCAATGAAGTCTTCAAAATTGAAGGAACTCTTGGCCATTTTGCTGAGCTTGTGCACAAACTTCATCCATTCCTTGTTACCGTTGGCTGTCTTGATGTCCCCCACGGCAACTTCTATCTCCAGCGGCATCGGTAACACAGCGATGGCACAGTAGGCGTTCAGATCGTGCGCTGAGAGTGTTGATGTGCCGTTCACAGAGAGAGAGAGAGAGAGAGAGAGAGAGAGAGAGAGAGAGAGAGAGAGAGAGAGAGAGAGAGAGAGAGATTGAAAATTACAAACAGAAAAGGGAACCAACTTAACAAGCTGCAGGTTTGGAGTTGTGACCATTTCAGTCCCACAGGGTGCCAGATTTTTGAGCTGAAAAATGTTAGTCACTGCACTGCATAAAAGCAGCAACAAATCTCTTAGTCATAAATTGCGGCTAATCTTGTCGGTGCTTTTTTATACATGAATAAAAATCCAATCACGTTTGATTTGATAAATTTCTATACATAATAGAGATGTTTCTTGTCAGAATAATTGTGTTAATATTGCATGCAAGTAACAGGACTATCAGTGAGAATTTCAAGATTTTCATGAGCTTCGGAAAGTGACCCAATATTCCATCTGTCCCTACTTTTCAACTATGAAAAGAACTTCAAAATGTCCCATGTGGAGCCCATCTCTCTTGATGGTATATGCGACGCCTGACTGTGGCGTTGTACAACAGATTAAGTAAATAATCAAGCCAACAGAATCGGTGTCATAGCAACAATCATAATCAAATACAACTCCGTGATCAGATCAGACGCGTGCAATTTTCACTTCCCTGTTTAGTTGATGTTTCATAGCGTTGCCGCAAAAAGAGAAATTCTGGGAAAATTTTCATTTACACACTATTGCATAGAACTGTCATATCTCTATCATTTCCTTATGCTGGTATGAAGCCATTCTCATGTTTCCCTCATTTCCAATGCCCGCAACCTTGAACGTGAGAAAAATTCCTCACATTCCCCTCCTTTACCTCCAAAATAATAGAACAAAAAACCTGTCGACACATATGCGGCACAAAGATACCAGTATGAAGATTTGATAGCCGGGTATTACACGTTCACACACCCAGTAGCCTATGATCGGAATTCAAGACATTTCTCAACTATCAGCTAAATTATTCAAAAAAGTGTTTAAAAAGAGTGAAAGAAAGACTGGAAGGGGAATTCCGGGAGGCACTACGCTGGCGTGTAGATCTGGGTATAACCCCGTAGTTAGAGTAGTTTTAGTCTTTGACTTAGTTTATTGTTTAGTTTAGTTAGGGGCATCCTGGTGTCTCTCCCTTAGCAGTAAAATTGCCAACCACCGTATATCTTCGTCTCCGTGTGAGTATATAAGTTTCCCAAGTATTTCCCAGCTTAAGTTCCCGTGTACCTCGAAGCTAAGCCAAGCGAGTAAGATTCCCCGACGACCAAGAGATCTGCCTAGACGTTCCCCACGACCTTCCCTTTTTTTATTTTGACAGAACGTTATCTTTCCCATCTTTCTCATGTTTTGCGAAGTTTTGAAACAGAAGTTTGCGAATTTGCCTATTTCTGTCGCAAAAATCGTTCTATACTAGTTCGACTATATGCCCACCGGATTATATAGTATATAAGAACAGAGTCATCCGTGATGCAAAGTTGCACTTCAAACAAGGCCACTGATCAACATGTATTGAGTTAATTGACGATATACTTAAAAGGCAAAGCTTTGATAAACATCAAATCAACCCCCTTGTACTTTGACCCTAACACTATGCACAAGCTAAATATCTGAATATTGAATTCGTTCAGTTAAACGTTAGCAATTCATATAGAATGCACTTCGTGGACAGATATTAATACATACTCTCAAATTTTTACAATATTTTTAGTCTACTACTAGTGGAGCTGATTTTGAAACTAATGGAATAAATACAGTTTTCGCTAGCTTATTTCAGTGAAAATCGAAAATTTTTCCTCTACAGAGATCACACAACAGGGATGGCAGCCATTTTGAATTCTAAGTGTCAGGAGATATAGGATAATTTGTTTCTCTAGTATCAAATTCTACACGACGACCGCTGATTTGTATCCTCGGTTTCGAAAGGGGTGCTTTAAAGTTCCCTTACTGGAAAGTGAGAGCAAGTTAAGTTTTTAGTAGCAAGGCTGGTACTACAGTCGTCCTCTTTTGTCTTTACCTTGGGCTATTGTATTGGGAATTCGAGACAACTCCAAGTTTAGTTGTGCTGAAAAAATTGAATATTTTTTGCGTTTGAATGTCATTTGTCTGCGTAATCCCCTCTCAGACACATTCCGTTACGATGTTGTGGGTATTCTGCACCTTAAATAATGTCATACAGCTATTGATATGGTAAGGTAGGACGTGCCTCTTGGACACATTAAGACTAGAAACCTCACAATTCTTTGTCGGTTTGTACCTTGTTCAAATAAGAGAGACCTACTGATAAAATTAGGTTCATCGACTTGTAATTCTGACAAATGAAAAATTAAAATTTCCCATAAAGTTAATTGCGCCAATTTTGGATTAAATTATCACTTGAATTGTTTCATCTAATTTGCTCTTAGTTTCAAAGAGTTGCCCGCGCAGTAACCATTAAGTTTTTATCCTCGATTGTGAAAAAGACTGCTTTGAAGTTTGTCGGGAGCTACTGGAGCTTGGGTAAAAAGTTAAACTTTGACTTTCGGGGAGTGTCGTACTTCATATATGAACAAAGTCATCATTTGTTACATTATTTTGTCACAGAATTATGCTGTTTTTTTCCACCTCAAATCCAGGCCAAAACTGTTGTGTTTGTAGATGAAGCATATATCTGTAAAAAGAATAGTATAATGAAGATTTTGAAGTCAATAAAAGATAGCAAAAATAATGGCAAAAGACGATTTCACTGTCACTTCCAGAATACAAGGTGAGAATCGTGTGATGATGAGGTCATTATCCCTGGATGACCGGTCGAGGAGAAAATGACCAGTCCCTTATGTCATCACAACTGGTTTATTTGCATGTTAACTTTCCGGCACTGTTGTACAATTATGCCACAGTCCCTCTATCCAAGGATAGAGGGAACTGTGATTATGATAATGGTTATGTAGTTGTAATGTCAGAGTTTTCTACGAAGGGTGTACTAACTAAGGATGGCACGCAGCACATGCAGAGAGTCAGTTAGACCATAGACAGCAGCTCCCGCTACTTTCTATAGTTAGACTTGGATCTAAAGATGCAGTGTCAGCCAGTGGAGCTTCATGCTTTCCTGTGAACTAAACGTGCAGGTTTAGACTTCTTGCTGCTATAGCTTCTAGCTGCTTCAATATAGGTGTTAACTTGAAAGTGTAATTAACCGGAGATGTTGTGCTATGCCCAGTGAGGTATATCAAAGGTTTTTCATTTTCAGCTTTTAAAGAAATACATTACGCAGGTAGCTGTGATAAAAACTGACATACTCACGCAATAAACAGTGTCCGACAAGATAATTCACAGAATGGGGCCTCAGAAATGTAATCTCTCCGAAATCTCGCACCTCGTCGTAGAATTTCGGTTGCGAGACTTTGACGTAACTTCCACCTTTCTTCGCCAGGCGAACCTTGACTGGAAGGTCATGACGTTCTAACAGGACAGGAATGCTGAGTGGTTCTGGCGGAGGCTCTGGAATGACGGAAGGGAGGAAACGATTGTGAAAATGGTGAACACAGCCAATAACAAGTGCTTATGTCTTTCATTACACGGCACAGATGGTTGATAGTTCAAACCAAAGCTCATTGGCGAAATCGATTTCGCCAAGGTCATATCGTTTGTGCTGAAAGCGCGCCATCGTGAATGTATAGTTTACTTCTTAGATTAAAATTCATAAGGTAACAATATCAACGACAACAACCACAACTACAACAAAAATACGACGACAAAAACAATAATTGCAATGACAGTAATAATAATGATGGCAGTTATGATGATGATGATGATGATGATGATGATGATGATGATGTTGATAATGCAATATGTCCTACGTTTTATCTTGTGGTTGTACATTCGAGTTTCACTCGCGCATAGAATTACGTTGATAAAATTAATAATATTTTCAACGCGGGAACATTGTACTCTTTCGAAGTTGACCGAGCCCGACAGTTTTGAAAAGAGACCTTCACAAAAGCTTTTCTGAGAAAATTTCTCGAGAACTTGCAATGATACGAACACAAATGTCCGACACCGTCTAAAGTTTTGACGCATAGTTGAAAATAGTACGCTCTTTCGTTGAGAAGGGAGGGGTAACATGCATTATAGTAAATCAAAGTAAAGTTTAGTACGAGAGGACTACATTTTCTGCACTTCTTAGCGTAAAAAAATGAGTATAAATGTTTAACTTGAATTCTGGCAAGCAGGATCAATTTTCCCGACGGTCGACAATAAGCTTTAGAAAGTGGCAATGGACCTTGCGCATGCGCACCATGGATGTAAGCTTTGCGCGTTATCTGCAGTCGAGCATGTACAGGGACCGTGGGTTTAAATGTTCTTTCCAATGTTTGTTATCGTAATTCTTGTAAACACGGAAAAATGATAAATTTTGAACTAAAATCGATTAACAATCTCTAGGCAACACTATTTAGAGAGGTTACGGGAATTTTACGCAGACGACAATTTTCATCTAATTATTTTTTTAGGATAACTCATCATTCAGAGCCTAGTCTCCCTGAGAATATAAAGCTTTGCGTAAGGTGCTGGATTAGAAGTTTGAGCTCAGACAGAACAATATGACAATAGATCACGTCTTTACTTCTGAGGTGACCCCGACATGGTGGGTCAAAGGTTATCAAATATCAACAAACTTCAAGAGAGGTACTTTGACCTCATGCTATCAGACCCAGCCACCTTATCATGGTTACTGAGCTACAATCGAAACAGGCGAGATAAACAAACACAGATCATCTTTACCTCTTTTTTTCTTCTTTGTGTCATTTGAATCCGGAATAACCTCAAATTTGTAGGCAAAATCCTTGGAGATGCTCAGGTGCTGTCCGTACTTGTCCTCCGCTACGATTCGATTCTGTGTGATGTACTCGTGAAAGAGCACGATCTGTCGAAAGACGGTGAGCCATGATGACATGAACAATGATGAATAAACTCGAACTTTACAGAAAGCAATTATTGTGACGTCATTATAGGCATCTGATTTCGTCGTAAAGTGTAAAGTGTAAAGTTTGATGAGTTGTGAGACAAGAGAGATGCAGAATTTGTTCACGCTCTCATTCCATCTCTCAAAATTCCAAACAGCTCACAATAAATATTTCAGTGATGTGCTTCATTATGAACAACCCTAAACCATTTATAATATGTTATTAGAATTGCGAATTGCTAGAAATCTTAGGGGTTTGCGGGAGCGCTTTTTCACAGAGGGCCTCGGGAGAAATGGGACATGTTGATATAAACAGAACAAAGATGGCCGCCTCAACAAAGATGGCCCTCTCTACGAACAGGCGTTATTATAGGCCGGTATCGCGCCTTTGTAAGGTGTGTTTGACATTTTGTCGTCTTTTTTGATAAGCTTGCCTTATATCAGTCCGATAAAGACTAACAGTGTACGGAGACCTATAACTGCTTTCATGCGATATTTTATCGAAAAGTAGGCGTCGGTAGTGACCGTGAAAACGACATTAACTTCAACTTTTGACAGTATTTTCAACATTCAAAATCCCTTTAGTCAGTGAAGTGTTGAAACACAAAGCAGGTAGCCTTGTAAACACAACACGTTGGGTACAATATACAATTTTAATATATTAAATGATAAATGAATTCTATTCCAGACCTAGAATTCAGTTCTGGATCGGAATCATGATTGTCACCCACAAACTGTGTTGCCAAGTTGAACAATGGACGTTTGGACATGATTTTAATAGGGATTATGAAAAAAACTATCTTTAACAAACAGAACAAAGGTGAATATAAAATCGGCTACATTAAAGAAAATGCACATTTTTTTCTAACTCTAAAAAGTTATCATAAAATCGATATTGCCTAAGCTGTAAATCGGAATTAATTTAGCAAACTTGGGATCCATGTCAGCCACCCCTGAATAATTACAGTAAAGCTTTGATGTTTATCAGGTTATGTGAATTTCAGTATCACATCCGTAACACTTATAAAATCATGAACCATAATGGCACACGAAATTCAATACCTCGACACAAAGCGAAAAAAAATTATTGGTCGGTTTCGGTATGCACACGTCATCTCAGTCTACAGCAGGCGTAATTCAGCGCTGTCAATGTCATTTCAAGCTCTTATCCTGAGTAAACTTGTAATTTCCTTTGTAACTAGCAATAATTTCGATTATTGTTCGCTGAGCTTGAATGTGGAGAAAACGTTAAAATGCTTGAAAGAGACATTGTAGCAGAGTGAAACGCGCACTATAGTGATAAAGCAGCTACAGTTTTCTGGCGCAATAATAACCCGGATTGGTGACCTATATTAGGATACTTCATTTGACCACAGTGGATGGTGGAGGGACTGTGATTTAACTTTCAAACGTCAATCTTTAATTGAAGGACAAATAAAGGAACTTTATTGCAGCAAAGTTTGTGACCCGAACGTAACACTCTCCAAATAACTTCGTGATCACTTATCGCCGACCGAAACACAACTTTTATTACAAGTTGTTTTGCGTATTAAATCATGGTGTCAAAATGTTTCATCTGAACGCGACTTCTCGACGGTCACGTGACAATGGTTATGTTGAACCCTGTTCTACGGTCGTTGCTCAAACGATCCTTAGCTGTTAGACAGACTTGCGAAAAACGTCTCCATAACAAGAACAGACAAAGAATCGAAACAAGACTGGCGAGTACTTGGTTCTCTGCTGGGCCGTGTTACAAACCTAAGGGGCATAGCTTGCTGAAATAATGATAAGAGCCCCAGGGCGGGCAGGTCCATACTGGAAGGGCGGTATCGCTCGGACCAACTGTACTTAGATGCACCACAAATACACACTTTAACATATAACGAACCACATGTCTTATATGAACCATGTCAGTGAGAGCCTTGGACAACTAGGCAGAATAGTGCAGTGCAATGAGAAGGACATGCAGCATATGTAGTATAACTATAATATTGGTTAAAGAACAGCACGACAAGCCGCAAGAAGGGGACGTAAGGCGTGAATACGTTGTTTACCCTGCGACGACATCCCCTCGTAAAGGTCCACTACACGAGAAATAAAACCATGCCACAGAAGTGTAACTCGTGCTATCCGCGGAAACTCACAGAGAATAGTCCTGATATGATGCTATGTAACTAGAATTATATCATACCAGTATATTGACGGTGCAAATACAGCGATCTGATTGGTCGAGACGTGAAAAGAAACATGGTATATCGCGATATACCACGGCTGGCACACGCAGGATCCATACCCATTGGAATACCAATTGTTTAAAGTAGTTTGTTGGAAACCTGGAAATGGTTTTCAACGATGATATGTTGAATAGCTATCTTTAATAATTACAAACATCGATAAATTTTCGGCGATTTGTTTCGTTGTAATGCTTAAATTTTGAATTTTGCCCTAGACTTTGAGAGAAAATGGTTTCTTGAGGAAAGTTTGAATGTTTAATGACGTAGTTTTATTCAGATAAACTTATGACCTATGGAGACAGGCACGTGACAGTCACAAGGCGCACGGCCGTAATAAATTGACTGACACGTCCTTCCGATAAAATATAGACGTGTCAGGGACTTATATTTCATTATTAACTGGACACTTTTTCTTTCGATTACCGGCACTCGTCTTTTGTGTTAAGAACGATAAAACGTAATTTTAACAGATGATGAGTCGGAACGAGGGACTTACTTTCACATAGAATCCGTTGAAACACTTTACAATGGGCGCGTAGTTACAGCCTACATAATAACAATAACGTACTCTGACGTAATATTTCGGACAAATGGCCTTTCCTTCTCCCCCTCTCTCTGTCTGTCTCTGTCTCTCTGTCTCTCTCACACCACATGGCATCGGACGACCGTTAATTTAGATCTTATTTACGGGATGCCGCTGATGCCGTTGCTCACTTCCGACAAGCATTTGCGGCTCCCGCGGGCTATGATCCGATATTTCATGGTGCCAACGCCGTGCAGGTGAAGCAGAAGTGCTTCGAATTTTTTTCTGCTGCATGAAGTACTTTCATATACGGGATTAAAGTGCATCTTTCACCACCAACTTTCACTAGCCTTAAAAAGGAAGCAATAAAGCCAGTCACGCTGTGTTTTATTCTCTGCATAAACTAGTGAATTGAAAACGTATTAAAGCTATTTATAGTAGCGATACAAGTCTTACGTTGATTGTTTTTTAAGGTCGACGGTTTTAACTTTCCATATATGCACTCTACGCAGCTCTATAGCTTCCATCTGCACACTACCACCGATCCATCCCCTATATACCACCTGGTTTCTGTCCAGTACCCGGAAAGGTGACCTTAGGTTACCCTTCTTTTATCTGACATCATGTCGATCCTCACCCGCGCTGTGTCTGTGAACCCTTTCACCACAATGGTTTGGCCAAAACGTATCGTTATGGTCGGTCGGTTCACTGGAACTAGGGGTGATCAGGTCGAGATCTGACGCTATTCGACAAGGGCTTCCGAGGTACAGACTGAAGGGCACGGTAGCGAAAAAACATCGCTGTATTTATGCTAACTGTGGGTCCATAGCTGTGGTGTTTTCGGACGGGATTCCTGCCTTTTACGGGCTGGTTTTGACTTTTTACGATTTTAACCCCGCCACCCCGCACCCCGCGGGGTTAAAATCGTAAAAAAGTCAAAACCAGCCCGTAAAAGGCAGGAATCCGTCCGAAAACACCACAGCTATGGACCCACATCGCTGTATTTATGCTAACCTATTGACCTTGTTTGTCACGAGCTGACGTCTGGGTTCGCTTTGAACCGGGTATTCCCCAATTGTTGAAGACGAAGAAAGCTTGCCACCAAGAACAAAGTACATCTATTCCAGCAATGCATTACCTAACTCTCTCACCAAGGCTGTTATCTATCCTTTTAAGAGTCGGTAGTGTCAAAGATGGCGGCCGACCAACCATGACACTTCTGTGCAGTGTATAACCATAGACCCTCGAGGCTCTATGGTCTAGCAAAAACTACTTCCAGAAGTGCCCATGTTTAAGCAAAAAAATGTATTACAGTACGAAACACAATTCTCATATATTAATGATTTTTGTAGGGGAGATTTTAAAACTACTCGGAAAACATCCGCAGTACAATACTGTGGCGAGTGACACGACCGAGAAGAAAGTTTAATTATATAATACAAAGGTAATATTATTCTGTTGCATAACACGCATAATGAATACTGTGTGAACACTGTCATTCACAAGACAGTAAGGAAGAAGTCAGGTTTGGAGTTGACGAACTATTTTGATCGGTTCCCATCTTAAACCTATCTTAAACCTATATATGGGATGTCAAATGTGGACAAACGATAAAACAGTACAATTTCGTGTGATTAGATGACTCAGTATATTATTTACTGTACATTGTCTCGTTAGTATACGGCACCAGTAGAGAATATCTCATATATATATATATATATATATATATATATATATATATATATATATATATATATATATATATATATATATATATATAAATCACGTCACACACACATACACACCACACACCACACACACACACACACACACACACATTATATATATATATATATATATATATATGTATATATATATATAATTAAGAGGCACTGTCTGTAAAAACCTGCAGAGCGCCTATATGAGGTGGCCAAGGGTAAATTTCAAAAACATATAATTATATACCAAAAGATAGGCCGTGACCCAACTAAAGTACCAGTATAATAATTTTGTTGTGCTACCTTCTGTTACCATAGTAACAGCGTTTGAAAAATAAGACGTCAATGGCGCAAATTTTACATCAAATGGTCAAAAACAACATTTCTATATAACAAATATACCAATATTTCACCATCATTACTTGTCTTGTCTAATTTTCCAATGTACAAGTCACAGTAAAATAATAACGCGAATGGTCAAGTCAATTAAGACAATGGCTATTATTTGACCTTTGACCCCATCTTAAGTTCGTGATAGCGCCCTCAAGTGGCCATGTTTTTCGGATTTGTGGAAAGAGAGGAAACTTCTCAAATTCAAACGTGTTTAACTCAAAAAGGAAGCGGGACCCTAATAAGCAGATATAATATTTACTTTAACCCAAGACCGATGTCTAATAGTCCAATTAAAAATGTGCGGGCACTCATTGTTTTTTTGCTTAAATTTTACTTTAAAATTATGGAAAATTAGAAATATTTGCTAAGCCTTCCCGTTTTTAAAAAACTGTTTAGTGGAGAAAAACTAAATTGAATTAAGATATCTTGTATACTATGAAACATCATTTTCAGTTCTATCAAAAATATTAAAAATCATATTAATTTGGAAAAGTTTGTTGCCATGGCAACACTTCTAAAAATGGCGTTTTCTCGTCATTTTCAAAGATTTTCACTGATTCTAGCACAATTCCGCGTGTCCCTGTCGGAATGGATAGTACTCATATGTTATTATTCGTAAAATACGTACATTTTAGTTGTTAAATTTCCTTGTACTGCCTTCATTTCTGTTTCCATTGATATCGATCAGAGTAGTATAAATGATTGAAATTATTAATGTTTTTGTAAATTCTTGCAATAATTATACAATTAGTTAAATTATATTATACCAATTATTCTGCTGCATGCATAGTTGTTAATATGAATAAATATTACACACGTCACAAAAAATAATATAAATGTTGTGTTATTTATTCGATATGGCACCAAATTTCGGTTAAGGTCAAAGGTCACTGTTAAACCAACAGAAATGCTTGATTTTATTGGGGATCTATGGGGAAACGAGTATTTGGCGAACAGGAGTATTTTAGTGTTCACAAACATACAACCTTATGTCATCGAACACATACAAAATTATAACACGTTTTGGAAGAATCCAATGTGTATTAAGTCTTAATAAAGTATACTGCGCCTCTGTTATTATAGTTCTGCGCATGCGCAGTATGTCACAGCTAATTTCCGGTATGCCAAAACAACCCTTCCTTTTGATGTTTGTGTACACATCTCTATCGCCACCATTTATCACTTGCATATATGATTCAACAGTCCAATTATGGGAGACTAAATTATATAAAGAAGTTATGGCTGCATTTTGAGGTGTTTTATCATAAGACAGTGAGTGCATAGAAGCAGAATATGCCCTATGCTGTGAAATAACGCACTAACAGTGGAACTTTTAGAGTAATTTGGCATTTGAATAGTAGCCTTTAATTTCGCTCTGTTGTTTATGATGCGGTTTATAATAAGACATTATTGTTTGTTATGTACACCCATGATATTCCCATACCATATCATCATTTGTTACCATAGCAACCGAACTAGCAGGCATCATTAAACGCTGACTTAGATCAACTTAAAAAGTACAGCAAATGGCCTTATGTGAAGAGATTTGAAGGTGAGATGCAATCTCTGTTACCCCAACTTCCTATGGACAAAATCAAATCCAAATGCCACTATATCGGAAATGCTTTGAACAATAATGCTAAGAAAAGGGTAGACGCTATTATCGCTAAAGAAAGACTGGATAACCATGAACACGAAACTACGTCTAGACTTCGGCTGCGATCTTCATCGTCTGTGAACGTAAATGATGAAACCAATGGAAAAAACTAAAGGAAAAAGCGCAGCAATCGTGTTCAGGAGAAAGATACCGATCCACCATTGTGTACGGAATCCTGTAGATTCGACCGTAGTAGTCGGGTAATATGGTAAGATGTAGTCTGTGCTTTATTTGGTTTCATCTTCGCTGTGTGAATGCTATGCTACTGAGGATGAAACGCAGCGGTACTTCTGGCCGTGTCCTGAATGTAGAACTATAACAAAATTGTTGAAGTCCACTGAATTGAAACTAACTGAAATGTTGAACGTACAGGCCAAGTTCAGAGTTGAAATTTCTTCACTTCAGGCCGTAAACTTTGATTTAATAAGACAGCTCTCTATGAAAACGACTGAAAATGAACAACTACGAAATAGATGTCATGAACTTGAATCTAACTGCGAGTCCATGCTACAGGAACTCAATACGCCATGCAATACGAATACCGATGTGAAGAATGACTCCATTTCTAATTACAGCGCAGATAACGGACAAGCTCTGCCCAATCTCCATCAATTCGATCGCGTACAAATTCCTCAACAGCCTACGAGGACCACTCTGCAGCTGGCCGCCAGAAAAATGTAAATAAGGTATTGTTCGTTATTACGCAATTTTTCGAGCAATTCAACTGACACTGTTGTCAAGCGTCTGCCAGGTGCTACCATAGATAGAATCTGTCACTTCATCGCCACGAAATACTCTGGCAACGATCCTTTCAAGGAGGTTATTTTTAGAAGTAGGTGGAAATGACTGCAGTTCACAAGACCTCACTGTTGAAAACTTGACTGCTGACTATGATCTACTTTTAAATGAAACAAGAAGATTGTGCTTGAGAAAACTAGTATTCTCAGCATCTGTCCCAGGATTGACCAGTCAAATCCTGACCTTCTGGTCTGAAAATGGGGACCTTGCCGCTGCATTTATTGATAATGATGCTAATTTTCGATTTCGGGATGGTTCAGTTGACATGTCACGTCTCGGTTACTGCGTGATGGTGTGCACCTAACGTATTTTGGATGTGATAAGCTCCTCACAAATGCACATGCTGCTTCACAACCAAATCTCCGTCTGCGGGAAGGCGCTTTACATCTGGTAGCAGTAAGCACAACAATGTCTACAACCGTCGACACTCGAATTCTCAACGATATAGCGATCAAGCGAAATCTAGAAGAGCGGTATACTGCTATCTGTGTGGCGAATCTGGTCATATTGAGAGAGTCTGCAGACATGGAATCCGTATCAACTGCTGGGCTTGTGGTCTCCGGGTCACAAAGCACAACACTGTGTGAACTTTCGGCAACGTTAGAGTCTCAGCGAGGAAGCTCAAGCCGTGGACTCTGTGAACACACACGCTCCTCGGACAAGCTTTTCGAATGGTCTAAGATTGGATATTGGAATGTTCAATATTAACAAAATTGATCAGATTACTCATTATCTTTCTGTTGACAAAACGTTTTCATTGGAAGTATTGTTTCTTGCTGAAACCTTTTTTAAGTAATACGAACTCTGTCAATGATTTTAAAATTGCCGGTTTTCAAATTGAAAGAAAAGATAGGATCGGAAAAAAGGGCGGTGGTCTTTTGGCTTATATTCGTTGTAATGTTTGCTACACGAGAAGGTCTGACCTGGAATCTGATGTCTTGGAAATCTTGTGGCTTGAGATCAAGCCTCCTAAAAGTAATAGTTTTTTAGTTGCTGGTGTTTATAGACCACCTGGTACCTCTCATAGCATTGATATTTGTATTGAATCGAATTTGGAAAAGGGTTTCTATACTGGTAAAGAACTTTACTTATTGGGTGACTTCAACATTGATTTATTCACGGAGAGCGGCCAAGTCACTATATTTACAATTCGCTGAGTAACTTGTCCTTAGTTCAACTTATTTTGCTTCCTACAAGACCAGTTTCTAAGACATGTATTGATCATATCTATACTTCCAATCGAGAAAATGTTTCTAGCGCTTTTGTGCCTAAAATTGGAATTTCTGATCATTATCCTGTTGTAATGGTACGTAAAAGAAACTCGCATTATCCACATGTAACTTCTCATCTCACGGTCAAATTTCGTTCGTTTACCAACATTAACTATAGTCTTTTTCTCCGTGACCTTCAGCATGCGCCGTGGTGTTTAGATGATTCTGCGACTGATGTAAATATGGTGATGAGGATTTGGGTTACCATTTTAAACAAAATTTGTGACATTCACTCTCCATTTATTGAAAAACGTTTCGACGTGTTAGACAACCGCCATGGATGAACGACGATATTTTGAATGCCATACATGAGAGAGATGCTTTTCTTAACCAAGCAAACTCTGATGCTAGCAAACTACCTCTTATAGGTAATAAAGGAACAAAGTTGTCCATATGATTGAAAAGTCAAAACAAGAGTATTTTAGAGATTGAACAGAAAGGTTCGAATGCAAATCTCTCTGGGATATTTTAACAGCATTTTCAAACCTTCAAAAAAAAATACTCCGATTTTAGTTAATGGTATTCTTGTTTCTGACCCTTCTGTTATTGTGAACGCTTTCAATTTTTTCTTTTCTAATATTTCAAATACTTTAAATGTTACCGTCAACAAAGAAACCGATTTCTCACTGTTAGAAGATCATCTTCGTGGAAAACTTGATGATGCAGTTTTTAACATTCCGCACTTGTCTTCTGAGTTTGTTACAACGGCACTATCACAGGCGAAATCCACAGGTGTCGATAACGTTAATGCTAAGTTATTAAGTGTGAGTGTCCCAGTTATTTCTTTTTATCTCACTAAAGTGTTAATAATGCAACCTTTCCTGAAATTTTCAAGTGTGCAAGAATTGTTCCGATTTATAAGGGCACTGGTAATGTAAATGAAATGTCAAATTATAGGCCAATTTCAATTTTCCCAGCAATGTCTAAGATTTTAGAGAATCACATTCATTGTAATTTGTATAAATTTTTGACCGATAAGAGTCTGCTGCATACGACACAGTCTGGTTTCAGAAAGCACCATTCCTGTCAAACGGCCCTTTTACGTATGTGCGACGAATTATTACAAAATATTGACAGTGGTCATCTTTCTGGAGTTCTTTTTCTCGACCTGTCTAAGGCGTTTGATCTTGTTGACCACGAGTTACTCTTAAAGAAACTTTCTCTGTATGGACTGAATAATAAAAACCTAAATTGGTTTAAATCGTACCTTTCTGAACGTTCACAGATTGTGTGTCATATGGGTAAGACTTCTGAAAGACAGAAAGTATCAGTTGGAGTACCGCAAGGGTCGATACTTGGCCCTTTGCTTTTTTACCATCTTTATCAATGATTTGCCATTATCTGTAACTTCTAACTCTCATTTAGACATGTACGCCGATGACCAGACTCTTCTCCCATCTGGCTTTACGATTTCCCAAGTCAACAAGTCAAAAATTTACTTCAAAATGACGCTATTGGATAACTAGCAACGGTATGTTAATTAATGCAAACAAAACCAAGGCTATGTTAGTTGGGTCGCGGCATAAGCTACACAATGTTGACCGTCGTTGCGACAAAATTGATGTTGTCATAAATGATATAAGTATTTCTTGTATTAATTTTGAGAGGATCCTTGGTGTGACTATTGATGATGTGGTTTCTTGGAATAAGCATATTGACAATATGTGCACCACACTGAGTCAGAGAATAGGTCTACTAAGACTCTTACATAAACTAATTCCTTTTCACCTTAGAAAAATTCTGTATTATGGTTTAATTCAATCAACTCTTGACTATTGTAGTGTGGTTTGGGGAAATACCAGTAAGAACAACATGGACAGGGTGTATAAAATGCAGAAAGAGCATTAAAGATTCTACTGAAGGCAGATTTTGATACGCCGAGTAATGATCTTTTCAAAGCCGCTGATGTTCTTTCCGTTAAGCAACGTATTTTCTATTTCACTTGTATCTTAGTCTTTAAATATTTTGAGAACTCTGTTCCGACGTACATTGCAGACATGTTTTTGTGCCTTTAATGAATGTTCATGATTATCCCACACGCGCAGCAATCTCGCGTAACCTCCTTCTTCCTCGAACGGAATCAGGTCACAGAACTTTTGTAATGCGTGCATCCAGAATTTGGAATTCCCTCCCAGAAAATCTTCGATGTAGCCCTAGTTTCAGTATCTTTAAAATACAATTGAAACTTTTTATAAAAGATAACATTGACTTATAATTTTTCTGAATACGGTCACTTTATTTATTCTTAATTACTTTAACTACTCATGTGTTTAATTTGCTGTACTTTTATTTGTATTTTTATTGTATTTAGTGTTTTTAGGACCCATGGAAGATTACGGCCCTGTTGGGAACTTTTACAAAAAAGGTGTCTGTAAATGGGTTATCCTTTAATGTGAATAAAAAAAAAAGTAATTATAAAAACATTCATATAGTCTATTTTTGACTTCTTCTACCTTAAAAATTCACGCTGTGACCCCCTAATTTTTTAGCCTTATTTTCTTTCAAATATCCCCTTTAATTTATTCTGAAAGTTTCAACAAAAGTTTAAATCTGGAAATGGCAAAAATAGTCAACGGTTTAAAACGCGCCAATTTTCAGCATTGAAAAAGACACAAAATGATGATATAATGCAAAAAAAATATCGACTTTGGTAAAAGTGATTCGTTCACGATGGGTTCATTCTATAATGACCTGAACACATGACAGCACAACCAAAACAATTATATTTAAAGTCGTTCTGAAAGCGCATTCGGAAATTTGAGATGTGCAGTGATGTCTCGAGTACACAATTCAAGGGCTGTTGGCGATCCATGGCATTCACTTGCTTTTCCGGCAGCAATGCCGACATCACAACCGACAGCTGTGACAGAGATATCCATTTCATGACAACAGGTAGATCTAAAATTATTGTGAATTGAGAATAAAACAAAATTACGTTCCTAATGATTATGTGCTTGTACCTCTCTCAGACACTTGTACACACTCGCCTATTTCGAATCATGAATGGCTAAGCTCTCATACGCAGCATTTGATGTGATGCGATAGTAGGTCTAATCATTCGACACTCGGGGCATTGCTAGCCAGGGTTTCTCCTACTGCCTCCATTTTTCCAGGTAAAGCGATTGCTGATAATGTCACAGCCATTCCAGATAGCAGTACATTGCTAGGATTCATCAAGTCACCAAGCTGAAATATGACATTGACTGACATTGACTCATATTTTGATAAATAATCGTCAAGTCAACACACCGGGATCGCTATCACCAATTTGAAATTTCCGCTGTTTCGACCGATGCAGGTTGCTTGGATGTTATCACTGAATTTCACTTCCGAAGTTTGTAAAAGTAAAGAAACAAAACTGTTTGGTGTGTCGAATTTATTTTCGTTGATAATATCATGGATAAAAATGCCAATACTCACAAATTTTCTCGGAGTGCACCGGCGGCTGCTTCCGGATTGCGGCAAGCGCGTCTATTGTTTACGTTGGACTGCGTGTTGCAGCTATGGTTACGTAATGTCATTCACCTTTGACCCCATAGTAACAGAAACCTTTGGATTATTTGCTTTTTATGTCTTCACTTACAAACGTCAAGGAATCCCACGAGCAGTTCCAATGACGGTAAATATTTTTATAATTGTAGTAGAAGCAGTGCTTACTTGTTTGCTGTATCTAAATACTTTCTAATGTCAAATATTTTCCAAGGCGACAGACTTTCAGTAAATACATACAAAAAGTCCAACCAACAGCTACTTCAAGCTTACAAGGAAATGTGTCATCGTATTTTGTTTAGTTTGGACTTTGAAATTTTTCAAACTATTTTTTTTTGGTGTGTGTTAAATGTCATATTCCATTTTTTCGAAAGTAAACTGTTAGCAATAAACCGATGATGAAGATAATAACAAAGAAATTAATTTATGAATTCGTCACCCTTACACCCGGAGTATATGTATTCGTATGGTACGAAAAAACGTGTCACGAAGTTGCTACTTGTGTTGTTGTTGTTGTTATTTTTGTTGTTTGTAAATTTGAAATCATGTTTTTTTGGGTTTATTTTTTGTCAATGGTATCAAAAACGAACTTGTTGATAAATGATTAAGACAGGCTTTAGCAAAAATCAAAATAAGAAAGTAGCAATATTTCATCACTTTTCATGGCAGCATAACAAAAAAAATAACTGTTTGCCCGCAAGTTTTAAAAGTGATTCACAAAACATTAGTCATGTTACGTAACATGATGTACATGTCACCACGGGATCTCACACAAGGGTTACCATTTTTAATTTATAAAATTGGAAGTTTTTAATGCTGAAATTTGCTCAGATTTCACCTCTCCGGCATTAGAGCGCCCTCTACGGTAGAGAAGGGTCAAAGGTCAATATAAGGTTACGGACGTGTTGAGGGAACTTACTCATGACAAATATATATACTGATACCGTCACTTTTTGTTAGATAATAATCTACAATATAGTGAATATGTTGCATTTTTACAGAATTTTCAACTTTTTAAAGGGGAAATCGTAAGGAAATATTAGGTCCTCACCATATCACGTGACATGGCCTGTAACATCAAAATGGGTCCGTTTAAACAAAAATTAAAATTCATTCCTTCTTAGTTAAATTATGCCCTATCATATGTGATATGTTTCGTCTTAATTGAAAATTTGACCTTGGCCACCTTTTGCAGGTTTTTACAGACAGTGCCTCTTAAGTATACAGATGCCTATGTATACTATATGTTGGTCTATTACTGGCGTGGCGTAGTTTTTTTTATATAAGAAAGGTACACACATAATAGAATACCCTGCTTCACTTTCAGGTGTAGCCTAAAGTTCAGAACATTTACCAAGTAGCGTGTGATCTATGTTACCAGCAACTTAATGTTGGATAAACCATAGACAGTAGAGCCCCCCTTCTACAGTCTATGGATACGCTGAACTTGCCAGGCGTTGAAGTCATGGAAAACAAAATATTGATGTTTCCTTCATCGGTGGACTCAACTGTCACCGACATTGCGTTGTTGTTGTGACCCTACATGATTAAAAGCGGGAAGTAAACCAGTGGTACATAAACGTGGTAACATTTCCAATTTCTGGATTTTTTTCTAATTTGACGCGTTCGGAGGGTGCTAGACCAGTATGTATATGAGGCAAGAAGTAAGAAATAAAGAATTCAGCAAATAAAGTTTGTTCCTACCTTTAAATTTTTACGATTATATAGTCGGATATATGTTAAATTGATTGGACAGGTAAGACTTAAAGAGGTTCTGTCAAGCAATATATCAATATTAGCAACTATTCGATTCGGCCGACCTTGAAGGGTAAATCTTCAAATTATACAATATCCTTACCTCTTCCCCTTGGAGACTGTCTGGCGAGGACTCGTCCACGCCGCACCAACCGATCGTCACTTGTATAATCTGCGGTAGATCATAGTCCTCGATGAGCTGTTCGACGGTAATCGAATCGTCAGACCACTGCACGAGTTTTGCCGGCAGGGTGACGCGGCTTTGGTCGGCGGCCTTGGCTTGGACGCGACCGTGCGTCGAAAACCCAGGCCTTTGCATTGAACTCCTGTAGTGAGGCAAACACTGGGACATTGGTGTAAAACACTGCGTGGTTGTCAAACGCTTCTGGAGGGATTTGTTCTTCTCGGGATAGGAGAACCCGCAAAACGCGGAAATAACTTGGGAAAAAATAACAAAAGCTAAGCTGGCCAGTCACAGTCGTTCACAGTTTCCTGGTCAAAGTTCACACCAGCCTACCTACTTGCGTCACAATCTATAATGGTACAAATGTCCGTGGGTATAATCGTAGACCGTTTAGTGCAACGCCTCATTGCTCCTTTGATTTGCATGTTGGAATGCATGAGGATGTCACGTACACGAAATACCGTCAAGAGACTCGGTACAAGATGCTATTTTAAGGAAAAACAAACAAAAACAAAAAATAAAAAACGTACTCATTAGCGGTGGTACCGTGGTGCATTTCATAACAAAATGACAAGATCATTTCCTGTGAGCAAAATGCTAACTCCACAGGTTTCCTTGATACCTTTTTACTGTGTATCTGTTTATCTTCTTCGCACTAGCAACAACTCAATTGACTCCTCGTACACTTTAAAAAACTGTAGCGTAACTGTAGCGGTAAAGGCTAGAGCGTCAGTTATAAACTTCAATAAAACTATTAAAACATGAAAGTAGTCAACACTCTCTGTGGAATAAAAAAAACTAGACATTTGGGGTCATAAGCATTGCAGAGTTATCGCCCATTGAATCTTCTGAAAAACTGACCAAATAAGAGGAAGCTGGGCAGTCCTTAGTGTATTAACTATGGTAGAGGTCCCCTAGCTTTTAAAAAAATGTTTGAAAAGGGAAAGTCATTTTTTACTGTTTTTTAGGAAAGTTTGACAAGGCAGTGCTTGCATTCAGAATGCGTGACTGCTATTATAAATGCATTTTTAGATTCTTTGAGTGTCAAAGAGGTGTCAAAAGTGAGATTAACCAAAAAGACTGCTCTTTGACTTCAAAAGAGGGGTGCAAATATGGCTTGTTTTCAACAATTTTGACAGAATAACAGTTTTCCTACATAATTTTATACCAATTAAATCCAACCTTTGAAATGAGATATGGACATGGAATTTTTACAGCCTATTAACAAGGTTACAGATAAGATTTGTACGGCACAATTTTCCTGTATTTGAAGTACTTTTTGAAAAATCACATTTTGAAATTTGAAAGAATTTTTAATAATTTTTTGAAATGTAAACCCATGTAAAATCATAAAAACAAATTTTATTTACAAATCCTGCCGTACAAATCTTACAATTAATAGTGTCATCATATTTATAACTAATTTGGTAATATTAATTTATTATTAAATTCAAAGATGTAAAAAAATATGAAAAATTAAATTTTAATATTGATTGGTGTCATATTTCAAAATCATGGCTACGAATATACAATTTTTATATTCTTTGGAGAAAGTATTAACTATGGGAGTTATCCTGAAAATTTGAACTAAATATCTTGATTCTAACACTTGAAACTTGACATTAACTCTGAGAAAAGAATTGGTGCAAAAATAGCCTTTACCGCTACCTTAAAGGAACGTTTCAGAAAGATACACAGAAAGAAAGTGGCATGATCGCTTCAGGCTTAATCAGCTCCCTTCATCTTTGAGGGATGCAACTTGTCATAAAGCAATGTGATATACATAAAAATCGTAAGGTGTGATATAAATCTTTACAATGTATCTAAAAAGTAAGATAGTAACACTGCTTTTTTTCATAATCGTTTTTGTCCACACACTGCCAACTACAGCATATAAAACTATTCAAAAAGTCGATATTTTCACTTTTGCATAATGAACTTTAATACCCATGCAAAAGGTGGCTGACATTTTTATAACGGTCGCTATTCTGAACTTCACAGTTACTTTATAAGGATGTTTCTATTTTCACGTCAACAGTTGATAAATGTATAAACTGAAGACTGTTTTACGCATACCTCTGAATCCGTGACACTCATTATTCGGCCAACAATTTTTCACCGAAGAGTTTATAAATATGAAGAAATTAGCATTTTCCATGTAAACATGTCAATACAAACCAGACTTTCCATAACTGACCCATTCTTACTTCTAATTACTTTGCACTTTTGTGTTTGGTGAATGAACTCAAAATTTTCAATGAAATCAAGAGAGCACGTACAATAATAAGTCTCTCATAATTTCGAAACGCCTTTGAATTCCCAGATATTATTCGAATATTATGAACCCAAGTTGTCAACCTTTACAGCCTATGAGATTCGTACAATCGATTTTCCCCACTTACAGATTCGGTAACTAGGGCAAAACAGAGCAAATCCATTATTGGTTCGAAATTTGCTTTTTCATGTAGACGAAGTAAATGTAAGGGGTCTGTAAAACGGAATAGAATGCTATAGACATATACAAGTGTATAGGCACAAAAGCTGGCCTCTATTCTGTTGCAATTTCAAATATTAAGTCTTCGAAGCTTTGAACCATATACATGCAGATACACCAACCTTATTTTACGCACTTCTTCGTACTTCAAATGATCTCTTAAAGCGATAAGCAATCTTCCTTGGCAAAGTTACTCTCTTCTGGTGAAATTAGGATTCATATTTATCTACAGTAGGTCACTGATATCTGACTCAACACCTAATTTAATGTACAGCACTGGTGATCTTTACAATACAGATCTCACGCCGAGGTGAAACATCATTTATTATCATACATGTAGAGTTCACAATGCTTTGTCTTTGAATAGACGCTGGATGTATTTTGTCATACGTGTTACATTTTATGTATGCCTTTCTAACAATCAACTGGCAACTGTATTCTATCACAAGTTGACCCACAAGTAGACTGAAAAGTCAGTAATTGCATTCATGTATTGGCGTGGACGGGCCTAGAGAAATACATGAAAAAACACAACATATCAATATATACTACTTAGAAACTCTTTAAAATGTCATACAAGATCTAGACTGATGTTGACTATTTTTGTTTCAAAGAGTCACAAAGTTAAGGTAGTATGCGCCTCGAAAGTGAAAGACTTAAACTTTTGCTCAAACTTTCCTGAATGAAACTTTCAACCATTCTCTTACCAAATCAACAATAAAAAACAGAGGTCGCCGTCCAAAGTTGTGAACTAGCGAAACAAATTACCCCACACCATTTGCGATATTTGAAATTCAAAATGTCCGTCATTCCTGTGTTAACTCCGTGGGGTAAAAATTAAATTTTAGATTTTCTCAAAACTAAGCCGGCGAAAGTTTTTCTTTCTCCAAGAGCTTTAAATTGAGCCCCCACAAGTGGTAGAGCAAAAAAGAATTGTAGAAATTTGAGAGTCTGACTATCTGTCCCCGAGGCGCGTTCTACCTTAAAAGTATACCAATGCAGCCTGAGATTTTTGTCTCCAGAATTTCCACAGGTAAGGATCGTAGAAGTTTTATTTCTTTCAGAAAAGTAGGGTCACGTAACAGTCGTGAAGCTGAAAAAACCCTGCAACGGTTCGGAAAGATGACGTCATGCAAACTATTGTGCAGCATATCACAATAGTCTTCCATACAATAGAAACATTTAGAATTGCAATCAAAAAGTAGCATGACGTCATTTGATGGCATAGACTAACTTGTAGAATCGAAAGAAATTTACACTTATGGTAATGATAAGCCAAAGCATACCTTAACTCGTTTAAAATTGAATTCCACCGAGAGTAACCAGATTATAGTAGACAGATTACTATCGCTCAAGTAGGAACAATGAAAGCATCCAGTCACGTACCTGTAGATTTCAATTTTTATTTCAGATATGACCTTTGACCCCTCTCCAAAAGCGAAAACGTTCTATGGCTAATGGAAAATAGAAATTTCAAGTCGATACAATGTTGTGATGTTACAAAAATTGATTAATGACAAATAAAATTGATGAAGTTAAGGTGACTCTTACTCTTGAAGTAAAATTAACAAGACTGACCGATACAAACACAAAACGTCTCGCCGAACCACTGAATCGTCTTCATCTTCGTTATCGGATTCTACTTTCGTGGTTTTTACTTTCATCAACTCACTGGCCATTATAGATGTTATTTGATGTGTGAGATGAGAATACCAATCGCAAGCTGATAACCATTCTAGTGTCGTTTTCAATGTGCGAAGCAATCCTCTTCATATCTTCCGTGGAAGGTGTTTTAGTTATTTTCATACGTATCATATAGCACATAGCCTATAGGGCCTATGTAGTAGTCATTTTTCCTTACCTGATACAACAGGCTCATGAAGGCAAATGAGCGCCAATGAATGGTTCACCAAGGAGCACAGTCCAACAAGACGGCATTGATTTATACGGCAGATAACTTGTAAAAATGAAGTCGTTTGCCTAATGATCGTGATTTCATATGAAACTCATGAAGCAAGTGATAGAGAATTCCCCCCCTTGCAAGTGGTACAAATCTTCTCACTGTGATTTCTAGCAGGATTGTGACTCATTATTTTCGCCCCACTCGACCGCTTTCACGTAAAACAGGCTTTCACAAAGTCTTACTCTTTGTTTGCGATTTCTTTTGAAATATGAGGCATCTAAAATGATCTTTGTGAGAAGTTGGAACAACAGTGCCTGTCAGAGGAATCTAAACCTGTCTTTTACCTCAGCAGAATTTAAGGTAACGGTAGTATGCTTCTCGAAAGTGAAATTTTTTATCAAATTTTTCTCAATGAAACTTTCAACCATTCCTGGGATCCCATACCAAATGAAAAATGGAAATCAGGGTTCACGTGCAAAGTTTGGTACAAGAGAAACAACTTAATTAATATTTAAAGGTATTTGACATTCAAAATAGTCATACCTGTGTTATCTTCATAAGTACGAATATAATTTTCGAGTTTCGAACAACTAAGGCGCTGAAAAGCTTCAAAATGAGCCACCATCAGTGGCAGACCAGAAATCTATTGAAAAACAAAATTGAGAGCCAGAGTATCTGTCCCCGAGACACATTCTACCTTAATAACGAGGGGGGGGGGGGAGGAGGGAAGGAGGGGGAGGATTCAATGGTGTTAATCGGACAGTCTTGCCGATTGTACTTTGAGAGAACAGACGCCTCGACTGGCTCGAATTATTTGTCCTTAGTATGTGTTTGCAACAGTCATAACATTTTATCGACTTGAAGTTTCTATTTTCAAAGTAGCTATAAAGGGTAGTTTGCATTTCAAGAGGTGAAAGGTCATTTCTGTAATAAAATTCAATTTCAGGTCAATGAACGGATACTTTTGTTATTAGAGTTTCTAAGTATTTAGTGGTCGTTGTCGGTAGAATTCAGTTTTAATTGAAACGATATCCTTATCTGCCGGATCCAAATCTGAAGTGTACATATTTTTCGATTCCCCTAGGCTGGTATCATACCCGATGACGTCATGCTATCCATTGATTGCAATTCGATGATTTATTTCTGTTGACATGACGTAAGATGCCGTGGTTCGCATGACATCATTTTCTGTCTCAATTGCTGCTGATTGTTCGACTTTGTCACTGTGTGATTTAACTTTCTCCATCCGGAACAATAAATCATAGCATGACATGACAAAGGAATGGCGGCGTTTTCAATTTCTCAGGTTTCGAATTCCTGTCTAAAATTCAAATTGCTTTTAGATGTTATTCTGATGTACTTTTCATTATTTAGTTATGTTTGTAAAAAAAACCTTTCTTATTTTACTACTAAAAACATGTCAGAATGGCACGTGATCAACCTCTCATTACAGTCTATACGTGTGGGATATGTAATAATGTACCCCTTCCCGGCCCATAATGGACGAAAGCAAATTTTGCACGACATAATGTACGAGGCGAAGCCGAGTAAGCTTACATTATGGAGTGCAAATTTTTGTTTGAGACCATCGGCCGGGAGGGGGTACATTATTGCTATTATTTTACAGTTTTGACAATGCCAGTGAATTTGTAGATGTAGAAAACATCTTGGGCCACAGTACTGAATAATCGGATACATTATCAGCAATAATCTGAGGGTATGACGTCACAAATTCCCTGTTATTGACGAATCTATAATATAATTAAGCAATAAAGCACACCCAGCGATGGTATACCACGAGATTTTGACCAGTTCACGACATATATGCACGAGCGATAGCGAGTGCATATATGGAGTGAACGTCATAAATTGAACAAATTGAACAAATTGAACTCATAACGTCGCTGGGTGTGATTTATTGCTATTATATCATAACAGTATATTGATATTCTGGCGTGAAACGTCAAAAACGGATTTTTGCTCAAGCTGAGAGCTCGTGCGTATGCCAGCCGTGGTATATCGCCAATATACCACGGTTCTTTTCGCGTCTCGACCAATCAGATCACTGTATTTGCGCCTTCAATATACTGGTATGATATAATATTGCATATTGTACGCGCTGTTGCATTGCATTTCAATATACTTCAATGAGAAGAAAAATACAATGGAGTTGTTTTTTTATAGAAAAGGTAGCATAAAAATGTTATTGAGCGTTACAGTTATCGACTCCTTAGTGACCAAAGTCACCACGGGATATGAAAAATTAAAAAAAAATATAGGTTGGGTACTGTGTGCTAAATTGAATGCACAGGAAACACGTTGTATAGAAGCAAATATAACCAAAGTTCCATTGTTCATAAACCTGTGAACTGCCATGATCAACACTGATCTATCCTAAACGATAGAATTCGTGGGAATGCTATAAATTCTGAATTTGTAATGACTAGGGAATTTGTGGAGGCGGCCCACAGGTGTCAGTGAGTTCATATCTAATCGGCAATTCTTTGGTCATACATACATGGTGGAGAGACAGCGTGAATATAAATGTAAATACACGTTATTCATTTTGTGAGCACGGAACTGAATTGCAAAGGAGATAAAGAAAATAGGAAGTTATAGAGAGAGCATCTTTTTTAAAGTGTCTTCCCTATTTTTCAGGATACAAATTCAACAAACATGCAGACGAACAAAAATGCTGATAATACTGTCGTCTGCTGTCAAAAGAACAGTTTGTCATGGTGTGAAAGGCCACACGAGCAAAGGAGAAAGACTGTGATAATTTTCTGCCGTAAGTATTCGAAACTGTCAGTAGGAAGAAAGATGGATACAAAAAAATGAACAAATAATATTGTGTAGTTCATGTTTTGAAATTCTTGCAAAATATTATAAATATAATGATCAATATTAAAGGGCTCAAACTTCATATCAATGGAAACATTGTGTAAATAAATATCATTTTCTCATAAGTACAATATGTAGTAGACATACACAGAAAATTTTATTGCAATATCTTTGTTTATAAGGAATTTGGGTTCAAAATATCCTTAAGTTTCCAGCCACTTTAAAGAAATGCTTCGACAATTTTGGCGTGAAAAGACTGGGTCATGATAAATGCACGTGATGGATTAATCAGATGGTTTCAGCAGATGAAATCTCTGGTTAGTAGAATGAACAGTTATAGGAACCGGTACCTCAAAGCTGATATCGCAGAAGAAATGTTATCTTAGGCTTACAGTGACGTAATAAATAATATATATTTCCTTTATACAGGACTGAAATTCATTAGCTCACTATAATATTCGATATTAAACATACCCAGGCCCTTTACCATTGCGTTTTATTGTATAAAAAACAAATACAGCGGAAAATACACCCGGAGTTATGGTAAATTGAGCTTTACGATACAAAATGTGGACATACATTTGTGCGTACGCAGCATGTAATATTCGTCCTAAACGCGTATGACATTCAGAAACTTGAACTGTTATCGTGCGTCATATTGTTGAATACTTCTCATTCACAGACATAATGGAATAAATTGTAAAAAAAACCTCTTATAGCGCTTTTTATGTCACCGAACTACCAAAAACTTCCCCTTTTGTATGACATACCCCTCTGATTCTGGGAAGGCAGTGCTCTTCAACAGGCCTAAACGCCTTTCTTTCCATGGAAATAGAGACTTCGTGTTGGAAAAGGGGACTATTTTTTCACGAGCAGATGACGATGACGACGGAAGACCGACTTCTCGTGATCTTAAAGCTTGATACCTTGACAAATTGAACACATTAGGGAAGTTTACAAATCCATGTCTTACACATTATTCGAATGATGCACTTCCTCCACTCGTATTCACCAGAAAGTTTAAATTTCCAGGAACAAAACCCGAAAGCGTACGAAAACACGCAGCACTTCCAGCTTTCGTTTTCCAGAATCCGCGGTACAAGAGAAATCTAAGTACTGCGAATTCCAAGAGTTTCAGATACACACACTGTCAGAAGATCTCATCGCCTCTGAAGGGTGAAATTTTAGATATAGGGTAAATTCATTAGAATCACGTTGAACGACCTCAAAACTCGTGAAGACACACATAACATACTGCTGTCCCGTGAACAAAGTGTAGTTGGGTACTGACTTTGCAAAAGGCACTGCGAATTCAACGGGGCAAATTGTGACGATATGATGATGAGCTTGCTCATAAACCAAATGAGAAATGTACATGTGTGTGACATGTATCACTGATATCTTTCGCCTGTTTCATTTCCTCTTAAAAGCGTTATTATAATACTTGGATTGGTAGAGGTTTACTCGTTTAGCTTTGCTGAGAGGTTCCTAGGATCTTAATCAACGTATTGACTTCACGAAGATGGTGAGTTTGTTTTGTTTATTTCTAGACAGACAAGCTTACAGATGTCATGTATACCACGCTACAGCTTCTCCCATTTCTAGGTGTAATTTACATATCACAATTAGTGATTGTACCATTATTATTCTTTGTCGGCGTGTAAGCAAAAGGGACCAGGAGAACTCTGACAGGGTGTACAGCTCAGTCAAGGTGATGAGTTGTAAATAAATGCAGTCCAGTAAGGGTCATATGTCAACTTTCAAAACAGCACGCAGTACAATCTTCCATCCAGTACCTTTATTTTCCCGTGTGAGGATAGGTATAACATGTCAGGGTTTTGTCAATGGTAAGATTTTTAAAAACTATAACTGTAACTATGCATATGTAAATTTTGAAATGAAAACACTGCCTCTGCGATATCTACACGGTGTTGAAGAAAAATATTACATGACGTAAATTTACTACATCTATTCATACACAGTGGAGTGGAACTGATTATGTCCTTCCACACATTGATTATGATTGATTGATTGATTGATTGATTGATTGACAACGAAGATTAAGATCGTGTTTGTCGTATAATCCTTGAACAAGGTATTTGTTTTGAAGAATAAAGTGTCAAGTGATAATCTTTGAAAATGTTGCGGATTTTCACACTTTTCAGCAAAACTATCGGAAATCAAATTTCAAACCATATTTATTCAAGTTCTTAGCTTTAAGTATATACTCAAAGTATACGTAAACTAATGTCAGTAACTGAAAATGGATCAGTAGAAACCACAATATGTTTGCTACGACTTATGTTAACGTGGTTTGTGCCTCGAAAATGAAAGGCTTAAAGAGGCACTCCCACTTGGTAACATTTTAAAAACACATTTTTTAATGCCAACGGTCGATATTTGACGTGGCGACTGCGCGCGGATCGCGAGATATCGATAAAAACATGTCATTTCCCGAGCGTATTTTTCACATCCCGAAGTTTTACGATCGTTTCTGATTTTGACCCGAAATCCCCCGAAGGTTTGTTGTCGTGCTGATTGACGATATTCTAGGGAGTCTACAATAAGTTCGAACGACGCAATTAATTTACTTCCCACTGCAAAGACTTTATATACAGCATTATGCCATTACCTCAGGTAAGTTTTGTAAAACTTCTCCTTAGTTTTTGTCGTTTTCATTGTTCTTCTTCAGTTATTTTTAACCAATACAACATAAACATCAGTTTTTACGTGTCAAATATTAGCCGCCTCTGATGACTACATTTTGTCGTCTGCCACACAGTAAGCTTACGCCACGCGCGCGTGGTATGCGTCTATGCATAAAACTCGGCGGCCGCTATGTATCAACCGCACGTAACTGTGCTAGTCACCTATGCGACTTCTGGTGGAATCAAACTTTGTTTTCCGTTTTTTCTCAAAGTCAGTAAGACTTGGCTTTCCCCCGGGGAGCATGACCGATCACCGACGCGAGTGGTACTGTGGCGTACAGCAGCGTTAGCGTAGACAATGGCTCCAGTGCCGGACGTTCGATGTTCGGAAGCTGAATTTAGGTGGGCCACCGGAATTCAAACTTTTACTTTTTTGAGGACATGTTTTTATCGATATCTCGTGATCCGCGCGCAGTCGCCACGTCAAATATCGACCGTTGGCATAAGAAAATGGGCTTTAAAAATGTTACCAAGTGGGAGTGCCACTTTAATCTTTCACCCAAACTTTACTCAATCAAAGTTTCAAATATTTTCTTTCAATATCAACAATAAAAGTCGGAGGTCAAAGCGCAAATTTTGGTACAAGAGAAACAAATTACCCAATATTTACCGATAAGCTTATTTGAAAATCAAAACTAACCGCCATCACTATGTTATACCTTTGATAAAATAAAATTTTCGAATTTCATAAAAATAAGCCATTGAAACCTTATTTCCCCAGTAAGCTTCAAAAAATGAGCCGCTACAGGTGATAGGCCAAAAGATGTAAAATTTTGAAAGTCAGAATATCTATCCCTGGGACGCATTCTCCTTTATATTATGTACGACCATTGATGATAGACTATGATATTTCTACTTTGTAGTGAAAATGGGCTTATTCGTGAAAAATGAACCACATGAACTTTCGTACACAAATTTGGGACAATTATCACGGAAAGCCTGTGACTGCAGTCGACGCGACGATCATTTTACTTTCCATAATTAGGGCGCCACCCTTTGATAAACTTTTCCAGCTTGCGGGCATGCAGTTGCTTCATGCCCATATCTTCTTGCATGATTTCAGGAGTGAGATCGCAAAGAATATCTCCATCAACGTCGTTTTCGCTGAAAGTTTTCGCGTACTGTCCCAAGTTCAACTCCTGCAAACACTGACATACCCTAACGACACTAAGCCCACGCACTTCACTCGGGAATTTAGCCACATTTGCTTCGCACGCTTGGAATGAATGATTCTGTCCCGGACCGGGGCTAATTGAAGGGCTCAGCGCGGTCGGTCTCGTTGGTGGAGCAGGTGGCGCTTCCACCACTATTGGTTCACCATCTTTCGGATCGAATCGAACCCTGACAGGAAAGGTAATCGTCTTTCGCTTAGGCCTAGACTTTCCTGCCAGACCAGTTGTACTTCCCGCGTTGGTATTGACCTTATCGTTAGCAGGCTCATTACTTCCCGCAACCGAGGGATGATTCTTGACAGGGTCACGTGACACTGACAGCGTCTCATACCTGGCGCGCAGCTCCGACACAAGTGATGTGTAATGTTCATTGGCAGGAAATGACTGGCTTCGTGCTACTCTCGGCGGCCTGGCTTCGATCTCACCGATCTCACTGTATATCGGAATTCCAATGCTGTCATTACCAATATTTCTCTCTGTGGAGCCTTCACCTTCGCGTAAATTCCGATTACTTCTCCGTGAGGTTGAAATCTGTACGATATCTGGTTCAATTTCTTCATAAATGTTGGTCTTGTCCAATTTTGCTGCCCTCTCTTTCTTTGTAACGGCTGCTGATCCATAAATGGCTATGTCTGTGAAATGATCAAATGCTGTTAGAGCGCTCGTTGTGGCTACCCTATTCACAAGTACAGTTACATATCCTACAAGTTACAAAAATGTAATCGGTAAGGTTGCGTTCACAAATAACGATTAGGGGGGAGGGGCTGGAGGAATCTCGATTGAAATCTTATTTTTTTTCAGATCCCCCCCCTAAGTACCCTAAAAAATTTTCAAACGCCCCCCCCCTCTATATGGTCAAAATTTTTCAAGTCCCCCAAAACCGGCCCGCATATTTGTAAAGGATGTGAGCGCAGAAAAAATAAACATGTATTGCGCCGTTCTGCTCACAGGTGTTCAACACTACCTGTATTAGCACTTTGTATAGTCATATTCCCAAGGCAATTAAGTTCTTTAAATGCATCAGTGAATTTTTTAGATTTATTGGTCTAAAAGCCAACTTGAGTTAATCCAACTCTGGCCAGGTCAATTGCTCCTGTTGAACAGCGACACAAATGCAATCATGAGAGAGTAGGAAAATTGTGAATTCTGGCTAATTGCCGTCTTGCACAGTGACCTACCAAAAATTGTGTCAAAACTACAAGACCTATATGAATTAGATGCTACTCAAAATTGACAATACCGGAAGGTTAAAATATTCCATCAAATAAATGTTTTAATCTCTGAAATTTTGGGTGTGATAATTGCAAATTTGGTTAAAAAATAAATAATTTCATTTGTTCACATATTTTTTCTCTTAGTCTTTACTATTCAAAGTTTTACTTCTGTATCATTTTATAATAAGAGTGTGAAAATTTAGAAAATTAAGCATGGTGACCCCATCTTTTTTCTTTAATATTTGATTATTCTCATATGCCAGAATTCAAACATTTCTATGTTTTCTTCCATGTGTTGCTCTCTGGCCTGATCCTGTGTACAAGTGAGTTTCACTGTCATGAGTGTCATTTGACCAAAACTCTTCTTCAACTACCATATACATCAGAGTCAGAGCTGTCTCTGTCACTGTTCAGGTATGCAGTGACAGTGACACTGCAGTAGCAGGGTCTGATAGTGACACTACCCGTAGGCAGTAGCTGTATTAACTTTTGTTCAGTTTTTGTTACAACTGCGTTCTTGTTCTACTCCCTACAGCATGTTGAATTGTCCAGTATTCAGCTTGCTATCACAGCCTATGTATGTGTACCATGCATTTGTATCACTGACAACTGACTGTCAGTCTGGACTCCAATTAAATTATCACCAAATACATATTTATGTTTATATATACAGGCTTTGTTGACAAACTAAATATTGTGTGTTTGAGCATGCTGTAGGGAGATAGCAAGAAACTGTAGTTGTTATATTGCATAAAAATATTGCTCAAGTTTGTTTTTATGACAAATCACATGTTTAGATTTTTTCGAGATAAAAGTCATGAAATGTGACAAAATGGTTCTAGATTTTGTTAAATTATTACTAACATTACAACATTTTGATGACATAAAAATGGTATTCATTTTTCATTGAATTACCTACAAAAACTTGGAATTGGAAAATGTAAAACTCAAAAGGGACCCAAAAATTTTCAAGTCCCCCCTACAGGTAGAGCAAAATTTTCAAGTCCCCCCTCCACTACCCCAAAATTTTCGAATCCCCCTGAATTCTCCAGCCCCCTAACCGTTTTTTTGTGAACGCAGCCTAAATTAAATGTTTACTATTTTTTTAACATTGTATGATGACCCCTGATTTCTTTGTATGATGACCCCTGATTTCTTCTTGTTGATGAAAAAGAATGGCTTGAATATTCTCATACTTAGAGCAAAATGAATATTCTCTTTGCAGTCATTTGCTATTTATTTGCTACGAGTCAAATACAACACCCTGGGTACGAAATTGCTATGGAGACAGACAAACAAGAGACACGTTGTCGTAAATGGATTAAAATACAGCAACTACTACTGATAATTATAGTCTTACATCATGACAAACACTGTAACCTTTCATTAATGTCACCAAAAACCGCTTAAATACCAAAAAAAGTCTCGTTTAAAACTATTCATGCGTCATTAGCAATCTTCGACTTGAGGAATAAACTGTTGATATTACTCTTACCTTCATTACCTTTGACCTCTTCGAAGTTCACGAGACTTTCTACCGTTTGTGTTCGTAGACGTTGATAGTCCTCCCACTGTATCTTAGTTCCTTTCTCCAAACCTTCGCCTACCACGACCTCTATGGCGATGTACATCGGTAGTATTATAGGCTGTCTGCCGATTCCGTCTGTAATAGTAGGCAAATACTGTTATTTTTTTTACCATTTCTAACGGTAGAAAGAGCGACCTGTCCTTTTCTGGAGAGACCCCGGGGGGGGGGGTAACTCCCATAGATGGCTATACGGGGAGGGTCCGCGCGAAAGGGGTCGTTTTTTTGCACTGTTTGGTATCAGAAAGGGTATACTTTTCACGAGGTGTTGGTATGAGAAAGGGTCCGGTTTTAAACACAAACTGACATTTGTTAAAAATCATGCTGTCAACACTGGAAACCCATGTATCTAAATCCCAGATCTACCATCAAAATTTCCGATCTGTCGGTTTAACTGTTGGTACCCCTGGTACGCAAGGCGAGTGAGTCGTATCTGTATACGTATGGTATATATTGTATGGTATCAGATAGCTGTGGAAACGCAGCTATCTGTTGGCGGGGTAGCGTGAGTTGCTATGCGGGTCAAAGGTCAACCCCGCCACTCACATAGCAACCTCACACTACCCCGCCAAGAGATAGCTGCGTTTCGACAACTAGGTATCAGAAAGGGTAGGTTTTTTGCTCAAAACTGGTATCACAACAGTTTGGGTTTCCATGTTCGTGCGGAGCCCCCCCCCGTACTATTAGCCATGGAGTTACCCCCCCCCCCGGGGAGAGACCGTGCTTCAACTCCGGTTTTTGTCGTTCTGGGCCCAAGTTTGTACAGATCTATTCACAGTTGCTTGTGGTTCGATACACGGCGAGGGTCGCTGTAGGCATTAGAAAAGTACAAAAGGTGGGAAACAAAACGGCCGCGATACACAATCTGTACCGCCGAGTTAGAAGACTGATTTCCCTCACGAAGGCCGATGTCTTGAAAAAAATCCAAAAAAAACAGCATCGATTGGAAGACTTGGGAAACCGTCATTATAAGGCCTAGGGAGGGGGGGGGGGGGTTCGGAAGAATTTCATCGGCAACTTCGAAATTTCGAGTGAACCCCTTTGCCAACCATGATGAATTTGAGTTACCCCTCTCTAATTCAGAAATTTTGACTCACCCCACTTATAAAAGTCGGATACCAATACATGTCTTTGTAAAATTACAATAATACAGCAGTATTAAAGACCTTTCAAATCCTGATGTACCCTGCTAGATTATCATCGGTTATCTCATGACAGTTGAAAAAAGGTGAAACCAACAAAATGAAATTCAAAGCGATGACAAATAGCTCACGCTATAACCAGTTTTCAACCATATGGTATTGTTTTATTTGGATGTGTATCATGACAGGGTTTTCACTAGGATATCTGACTGGGCAGAATTTGAAAGTACAGGGGAGAACTCGCGAGAGGCTGAGGGGATCGGGGGCTGGTCCCTATCTTGCATGGACAACTTTGAGAAATTGATGTGTGCAATGGTGCAGTCTGGTGCAATCTGAGAGGTCTTTCAATTCATTTCGCACAAAAAATTGAGTAACCCCTTCTTCCTCTCTACATTTTGAACAACCACCCTCGAAGTTTTCAATTTTTGGAGTGACCCCCTCACATTCCTCCGACCCCCTGGCCGTAAATAATGACGGCTCCCTTAAAATTTCGCTAAAACTTTTCCAAAGGAAACTTTACACTACCCCCTTTGGAAACATATACATCGGGGTGAACGGGCAACATTTGATACCACAGAAACCGATGTCTAGCGACGATTGAAATTCAAAATGTTCGCCATCCCTGTGTTAACTCTTCGGGGGGATAGATTTTGATTTTCACAAAAAAAAACTGATAACAGATGAACCCAGACGAGTTGATTAAACAAGTATTGTAAAATTTTAGAATAATATCTATCGCAGAGGCGCAATGTACCTTACAGGAAAACAGTCGTCGGAACTGCGCCTGTGCGAGTCTCTTGTTTACAAACAATGTATTTCGTGCACGATATCTAGATGCACTCATCATCATTGCTGCAACATTTAAATTATACGATGTAGATTATAACAGACGTGTTTAAACTTTCATCAATCACCATCGTACCTTGGTTACAGTGTTTACATTGGTCGTATGGGTCCCATACGACCTTTGAGCGCAGTTCCGACGACTGTATCCCTTTAACCACTTTTTCTCTCGTTTCCAAAATGGAAGTGGCATAACTTACGGCTGTCTTGTGTTCTATCCTTTTTATATCCTCATCCCTCCCTCCCTCCCCTCCCCACACCGAACCCTAACCACTCCACTGGACAACGCTTCTATCTACCTTTAAACAGCCTGTTGTACAGTGGGGTTTACCACTTACCACGATTCATGGCGTTGCAGACGAGGTAAGTGATTTCGTGCGTTCTCAGCAACTTCAGATCTCCGAACAGTTGATCTGGTTTCTGTGAACTGTCGACACAGACAAACATGCCGTCTTCTTTCGCAAGCTGTATCATCTGGGGCAAGGTGAACTCTTTCAAAATCTCTTCAATGGTGTACGTCTTGTTAACTGGGAATATATATATCTATATATATATATATATATATATATATATATATATATATGTATATGTATATATGTATATATATATATATATACACACACCATTTACGATACTTTCAAAAAGCCTTAAATATACGCAATATGATATTGTTCAAAATATATAATATATATTTTATGCAATATAATATTGTTAATATATTATGTATATATATATATATATATTTATATACATACATACATACATACATACATACATACATACATACATACATACATACATACATACATACATACATACATACATACATACATACATACATACCTACCTACCTACCTACCTACCTACCTACCTACCTACCTACATACATACATACATACATACATACATACACATACATACATACATACATACATACATACTTTTGTACATTACACGAAATTTACGATACTTTGATAGTTTCTCCTCAGTATTACACTAATATTACATATAGACGACATCAAGTAAAATAAGGCAAACCTATTTACAAACTGTTGTTTACAAACAATTGTCAAATTAGAGACATCTACTCACGCTCTTCATTGACGGATAATACGTTGAATTTAAATCGATAATCTTTAGGGATACTAAGATGGCGTCCGAGATCATCCTCGGCAACAACTCGTGACTGGTTGAACTTTTTGGCCACACGTAAGACCTGAAATCAGGAGAAAAATGTAAACCAACTTTTTGATTACGATTACGAGATTGTAAAGTACTTATAAATTAAACCGTCTGCGGTTTAGTTTGCTCTATCGCTCATTGAATCGTTCAATACTACATTACTATCTCGCCAAGCTAGTATTGAACGGGACCTTACTTTTTTACTTTGGTTAAATTACTATTATGCATCATTCTTGACATTGATAAAGAGAGTAAAACTTACTCTTCGACTCAGGCATTATAAATATGACAGTCATGAGCACCATCCTTTGAGCAAATCATGATCTTGCCATCGCTATCCTGCGTTATTATTTAAATATTTTGGCGGAGGACTGGTGTCACAGTAGTCAAACATTATAATAGGACTGTTTGCATATTTCCACCGAAAGGTACGCTTTTCACACTCATATTGTTATATCAAACTTACTCTTAGCTCATCAAGCGTTTACACCTTCGAATAGACCCTGTCCGGTTATCCCACAGTGCATTGCACTGGCTTTATCAAATACCGTATATACACTCAAAACAACGAAAACACACTGATTTGTGTTGTACAACAGATTGTTATTGAAGAACGGCACTAATTTGCAATGCCAGATAATGCCCCGTGTATATTCTGACTATGAGTGACGAAAATATAGGTCTGGGTGCGGTGTAATCTGTCATAGAGTTCTATGAGTAACATACCCTGCATGTACCCTACTGGCGCGCACTGCATCATGGAACCGCTTAAAGAACAATTCCGCTGAACAGGTGCAGACTTTTATTTAAAACGATTGTTCAGGGTTGTGATCCCGGAAACAGCAAACTGGCCTACGGTTACATCATCACATGCGAGTCTTTCCAAAGCTGTGCTCTTTACGTCACTTTGAAAGGCACTTTTGGCGATCCCTTGGATCGCCTTTGTTCTAGTATGGAGCTCGAAGTGTGATAGCCTTTTGTTTTCCACCGAGATTGTAATGTAGTAAGTAAATTTTCTGATGAGACAATCTGGCGCCAACGCAGGCCTTTAAATTCAATCCGCGAGGCAGTCCCTGATAATTTGTGCTTTAAATGTAATGATGTACAAGTTTTTAAAATGCTGCAATGTTTACATTGAAAATATCACTTCAAATCAACACACATAAATCGCACAGAGACTATGTCGATGTGTGAAGTTTCTGATTTTCTCGGTTATCTTTTCATATTTCTATCCCGCTCGCTTAGTCAACCGACATCAAACGTTGACTTAACGAAATTTTTTTGTTTTTCAGGCAAAATTGATGGTGCACTCACTGTGACGCTTACTCTATGCAACGATACTGTAATGTTTACTCTGGAGCGCCTTCTCTCGATGGAAAATATCACTCCGCCACAGCGATGCTTTAATTGGCTTAAAGTTTTAAGAAAGGGGAAGGAAAGTATATGTCTCACATAGCACATCACGTGATATGATAGTGCACGGTTTGAGGTTCATGAATATGCTAAATTGTTACTAGGTTACTAGCGTAAGATTTGCATAATTATACAATCTTCATATATTTTTGCACAAAGGATAACCGTTTCGTCAGGTTTCACACATGAGATGTGTCTTTGAGGTACCTACCTACTACCTACTGTTGTGTCGGAACTGTCAGTTATACATATTGTTTATTTTGCATGGCCTTAACTCCCAGAAGGCTTTGTGTTTGAGCACATGTTGTTCTGTACTTTGGTGATCGTCACACCGCATTAAAGCTGTTCTCTTACTACATGCTGTAGTGTTTCCTTGACTCATCCGATACCACATTTTGGCGACGAGGATGGGATAAGCACACCTCCCACCACCAGCTCCGTTTCTTTCAAGTCCTGGCGACCCACCAATTCCTTGGAAAAGATGGTATGCAAGCTTCAAAACTTACATGACGGCCACAGGACTAGACGAGGAAGGAGTAGCAGATGGTAGAAAACGCGCGGTCTTACTCCACTGCTTAGGTGTGGAAGGGCAACGAATATTTCACTCTCTGGGAGACTGTCCGACGTACAAGGATGCTGTGGACAAAATGAGTCTCATTTTGGTCCACGGAAATCCACTACCTACCTACCTACCTACCTACCTACCTACCTACCTACCTACATACATACATACATACATACATACATACACACCTGACCACTAGAAATTGTTTCTTGTTCGTCGTTACCACACCAACCACTCATCACTTTTACAATCTGTGGCAACTTGTAGTTCTTTGTGAATTTCTTCAGACTGTACTTTGTCTTGGTCCATTTGATAACGTTTCTCTTCGCTTCCGCCATTGTCTGTTGGGGGAACATAGAATTGTTACCGTTGTCTTCCTCAAGCAAGCCGCCCTGTGTAAATGGTTCGAGAGGTAGACTTGATTCAAGTCAGTGATTTTGTAAAATGGAGTCCTTTTAGTGAGTCATTTATATCAATAGTGTCACTTTTTATGTTAAACGTCTTGACATGGATGGCCGCACGCAATACTGTCGTACGCTGCCTCAACCCAGTTGCTTGAGAACGCGTGACATCTCTGTGTATCGTGTGAGGTGAACGCGATAGGTAAGTTTCAGCCTGACTGGCGATAGCTCTATTATATCGCATTCAAAAAGTAGCGTAATTCACAGAATTGCACTGACTTTATTCGATTGGTAGAAAGATCCGTATGGTTGAATACAGGCCTGAGGGAATCCATACTGGCGTCCTATTTAAAGTAGCTCTGGTGGACTGAGAACGATTGACACACATCGAAGGGAGCCCTCATGCCACGCTGTGTTTGTGTATAAGACAGGAATAAGCAAGCATTACCAATGCCAATAATGCGTTCTGTCGACAATTATATCAATAAGATGCGTATAGATTGCAAAAAAAACATAAAAATCGCCAGATGAAGGATATATTAGATGTGCGCTTCTGAAAGAATTTTCCAATAATAGGAAATTTGCAGAATACAATACCAACTGAGATAGTTGTATTCAGGTAGACTGTAAAAATCTGTCGCTCGAGGACGCTCCCTACACTCCCCTCCTCTTACGACTCGGAGGGGGGGGGGGGGGGGGCGTAGAGAGCGCCCTCGAGAGACGAATCTTCCAGTCTAGTATTCAGGCGGTGTATAGATGGCCATGTACGGAGACATTGCATATTTTATTAGAAACTTTTACAGATCGGAAATGGCTTTCAAACATTCACCGAACATCAATGCAAAAATAAATTTATAAGGGATGAACATGTAAAAGACCCTGAAAAGTGTTTACAGTAAATAGACAAAACTCACTTTAGATGAGTGGGTTAAAAATTATATCGTTTTTACATTAGAAAGAAGCAGTTATAGCATGATAGCAGCCTAGAAGAAGTATTCTGAGCGAGGGGATAAAATTTTCAACGGAGTCGGAAGATTAATTCCATTGTTTATGAGAATGCAAACGATCTTCAATACCTTACGGTTCGAACAAGATCTTAAACCTCAAATTTCCTTGTAATAATTGTATGAATTGCATTGTTGCTATCCAAAATATACTATCCACCGATTTTCCTAAAGAACCTATTTTTTGAGAATTGTCCCCGTCGATGTACATGAGCTCGGCTCAAATTAATTTTCTAATACGGAACATTTGTGCTTTGGGTTTGCACAGACATGAGTACATAAGCCTTTTTCACAAGGTACTTCGAATCACATGTATCAGTGTTTATTTGCCAGTTGTGGATAGCCTCAGAAGTATACGGTATATAGCCTGGGAACGAGGTTCTAAATTCTTTATTCTGGAATTTATGTTCCGTGGGTCAAAAGTAACGAAAAGCTCGCAGTGAGAAGACGGTTGTCTTAAATGTGTGTGGTACGGCGCCCTCGCCAAATAAAGGAAAGTACAAGAAACCAACAATGTAAGGGGCAGGTGTTTTTTTCATTCATTTATGGTGTCTGTCAGTTCCTTGGGGTGAGAGAAGACGATGTTAACGTATATTTAAACAAGTTGTAGGAAAGGCTGTTAATATTTAATGTGCAGATTCCTACCCCCGTCGGCTGCCGGAGACGAAAAACATGTTTTAATGGCACATTTAGACTCTTCTGTGTGACGAGAATAACAAATAAAAGTTGTTTATTGAACTGTTGTGACCTCTCTGACCTTTTCTGACTTTTATTTTACTTTCCCCCCGTACTTGATTTGCGAGGCCACAGAACGTCTTGGGTCAACAGAAACTTGTGATGTTTGGTGGTATTTGGGTCAGTGAATAATAATAGATGCTGAGACACATCATCAGCCAGAGAGCTTGTTTACCTTGTTTTTTCAAGGACTCATCTGGAAGACATGCCTGTAAAACTGGACCAAACACGTCACTGAAACGGGCCAACAGTCGTGACTTTTGAGAAAATTTTCATAGTTTTTATTCCAGAATATAGGTACATTTTGTTATTGATCTCCCTATGGTTGAACTATCAAGTATAGGTCTTGCGAACACAATGCAATAATTGGTTATATTTGATAGATGAATTCTAGTCAGAAATGAATGTCAGTTGTCTGCATAACATTAGTCATTGCACACATACTTGTCAAACAGTGTTAAGGAGCAGAACCGTGACTGGACACTTTCTTGGTAGAAAGCGCCTCGGGGACAGGTATTCAGATTCTCAAATTTCTACAATTCTTTTCTGATCTACCACTTGTTGGGGCTCATTTTAAAGTCCTTGGAGAAAGAAAAACTTTCACCGTGTTAGTTTTTCGAAAATCCGAAATTTAAAAAAATGGCAGGCCGGGGTAAGACCTGAATAAAAAAAGCTCAACACCCTCTGGAACAATGGTATCAATGGAACAATAGAAAAACACCACTTGGGTCACATGACAGGACAGGAATCCCTTGAGAAAATCCGTTTCATTCCCCCTAGACTTAACACAGGAATGGCTGCTATTTTGAATTTTAAATATCGCAAAATGTTTGGCAATTTGTTTTGCTAGTTCCAAACTTTGCACGGTGACCCCCAATTTTACTAAATATTTTGGTAAGAGAATGGTTGAAAGTTTCATTTAGGAAAGTTTGAGCAAAAGTTTCAGTCTTTCACTTTCGGCACGCGTACAACCCTGGAGAGGAAGATACCGCGTTTTACAGACAATAACAGTATTAGTAAACGCATCAATACCTGTGGTTTGCGTTGTCAACGGTTACATATATACACATAGCAATACTGGAACCAGGCATACTGTCTAAATTGAGGAATTGCAAACACTCTCAGGTACAACCACAGTCGTTTGTGAATCGATACATGACGGCTGCTGTGCATGCGGGAAGTAGGAAGTTTGGAAACGGAATGGTCGCTATACGCACGTTGGCCTGCCGCCGAGTTCGGATACGGATTTCCCTCATAAAAAGCCACAATTTATTCAGTTAACTAGAATTGTGATAAAGCGGCAAAAAGAGTCCTCATTTTCAACATTCTACTTAAGGTAGAACGCGCCTCTGGGACAGATATTTGGATTCAAATTTCTACAGCTTTTTTCTAATCTGCCACCTGTTGGGGCTCATTTTAAAGCTCTTGGAGAAAGAAAAACTTTCACCGTTTTACTTTTTCGAAAATCCGAAATTTTATCTTTGCCCTTATAGGTTTTAAGACAGGGATGGTGGCCATTTTTGAATTTCAAATGTCGCATATAAAATGTTAGGTAATTTGTTTCGCTAGTTTCAAACTTTGCACGGTGACCCCCAATTTTTATTTTTGATTAGGTAAGAGAATGGTTGAAAGGTTCTTTGAGGAAAGTTTGAGCAAAAGTTTAACTTTTTCACTTTCGAGACGCATTCTACCTTAATAGCGTAGATCTTCGGAAACTCAAATTCAACATCGAGGGGAACAAATAACAAATGTATACACCATACGTTTCCATTCATGTGAACTTGACCATTATACAAAACGTGCACACCGAAACCATTCAAGATGAGGAAGCTTTGGCCTACACTCTGTCAGAGATGTGTACAATGACGTAGGCCTATGTGTTTCCATGACAACAGCGATTTTTACAAAACAACGAATGCAATGCTATAGTATTCTAGCAAAGTCTGCTGACGGCTGATTTTCTGGAAGATTTAAGTTCTCCATTAAAATGTTTTCTTCTTTTATATATTTTATGCAATAACCGAAAGACCAATGAAGAAGAAAACTAGCCGTGAAAGTGACCGAGTCCGACAAAAACACAAGTTTGACGTCAAGATCTTATATTTCTAACAGAAATCCATGCACGCATGTTGTTCAATAGACCAGCTGGATGAAGTTGACAAATTGCTGATGTAAAAATATTCTAATAATGATTCTGCCTCGAGCCGCCTACCCCCACAGTAACACTTCTCCCCACATCAATAATTATGTAGTACCCGGTACTTTCGAAGGTTGGACTGTCGATGGGTACTTGCCACAGTTTCCTACGTGACATCATAATATATCGATAACTTTGGAACGCCAGATGTCCATGACCTTGATCAAGGGATCAAGAACAAGAAATGTGCATAACAATTCAAAGACAGTAAGATACACTGAATAAATTTCATGAAAGAAAAGTTTCACTACTAAGTACAAAAGTTTTGTACTAAGTGACGTATAACGAAAGCTGGGCGAACTTTATGTAAATTCAATCGACGTAATGTTTTGTGTTGAATGAAGATTGGAGTGAGTTGAGAGGGGGAGGTGGGGGGCAGGCAATCCTGTACTGGGTACACGTGTTGTCTTAAGTGCTTTCGATTGCTGAAAGAGTGATATTTGCCAAATCGCGACTGGAAGGACTTGGAATCGTGTAAGTTTGGTCACCTGGTAAATGCTTGGAAAACACATGTACGATACAAAGCAAAACATTCCTAAACCTCTTATACTGTCACTGAAAACCATGCACATTCGAGTCAATGTTCCGGGAGTTACAAAAACAAAACGTTATGGCTCATCAACTTACCTCTAATATGCATAAAAATGCTGACTCGCTGGTCTTGGCTTATCTAATCACGTTGGAATTCCATCGTTGTCATTTCCTTGTAGGTAAAAACAATGTACCATCCCCCTTCATGAACGCGGAAAAAGTGTGTTGCTTCCTAATTGAACTACTTTTCGAACACAACTCCAGGTAGGGCAAGAAACAACATCCTCGTTCCCGAGTTTTTTTTTCTACAAGTTTTAATACCGAGTGGATGAAATATTTGGACGGTTGGTATGTGTAGCATAATTCTTTTTTCTGTTTGTTTTCAAGATTAGTGTCATGTGTTCTGAAATTGTTTCAGGGGCGGGGGAGGGAGGACAAGAAAGCCCCCAAATCCATTTTTACATTTGTTGGCACTTTTCAATCCAAAGTAGGCTAAATGGTCATTCGCAACTTGTATAAATCTGCTTGAAGTTCATTTTCCTTAACTTTAGAGGGAAAATCATCCAGGCCTGACTGTTGCCTGCACGTTACGTTTACTTTTTGCACAGCACGCACACGGGGGTGGGGGTGGGTCGATAATAAATTAGATATGAGAACCGTGTCTTTTGACACACTCAAGGTATACAAAATTAAATATAAATGCAATATGTATGGAGACGGACGCCAATCAGTTTTTTATGAGACACACAGATAACAGTAAAAAGTGGAATGAATGGATGTAGTCACTCAGACGTTTGTGACAGACAGAACTGTAACTTTTTATCTACAATGTTATCTCCTTAGCTTGTGTGTTCTCCACCAAAAAGTAAACGTGACATGCAGGCACCTGTCAAGCTTGGATGGTCGTCCCTGTAATGACATAGATAAATGGTTCCAAGACAGGGATACTGCGTTCATGGCTATCATATCGGAACATGATGAAAATAAACAAACCAGAAAGCAAAAAGCTCTCAAATAACAACAATAACAAACTTTTTTGTAGCTTTATTATATACAGCAAGTTACCTGCCGAGTGACAAGTTTTTAGTCCCATATATCAACTGTAAAAAATATTGAAAAAGGCCCTCTATCACCAGCTATATCTTACCCAGTGCTACAAGGCCCGGATGCAAAAAAGACTCGTTCTGAAGTGTCGTCTGTATCGCTGATTTTGTCTGCCGCGGGAATTCCTGTAGAAGTAAATCTAAAGACCTTCCAGACGATATTTGAAAATGGGAATAGAATAATAGAATAGGGTATATGGCCATTTCATATCCTCTTTAAATTTAACAAATATTTCGCTGGATTTTATTTGAAGAATTAGTAAAAAACAAACCCAAAATATTAATGTACTCCAGTGGTCATTAAATGGAAATACCTTATGATACATTTTGTAAGTTGTGAAAAATGAATTGTCCATAAGAGCTCGGGCGTCAGCTACCTGTCTCACCAAACGGATGGACCTTAGTACGAATATCTACAACTCAAGTTTCTGATATGTGTACGATATCTAAGAATGCATAAAATTTAGTATTTACCGTAAAAAAGCATGCATTCACAATTAAATTTTGATTACCTGCATGAAATGATGTAATGAGAACATACTAATATTTTCACTTAAAAGTATAAATCATTGCAAGTGAAACTTGGGGAAAGAATGAGACATCTAAACGTTAAGTACACGCTTATTCATAGAAATACATACGGATAAATAGAGCGAACTGTCACGAGGAACAACTAAATGGAGGCCTCATATTCTAATTCCTTCAAAGCTTTCCTAAAATTTTACGTGACTATGCCAGTGCTTGGAAATGCCTTGGTATTTTCGTAAGCCAAGCGAATATTCCTAAAAGAAAGAACCCGTCTTTGTTTGTTTTCCCAAACTTACAAAAACAGTCAGGATAAATGATGTAAATGGTTTTCCTTCGTAAATGTGTTGCAAAGAATTCAAAATTTGTTCTCTGTTGACCACATTCATACATCTGGATATAACGCATGTGTACTGAGATAGTAATAGATTTTCATGGAGGTTTTTAGTCCACAGTGCATTAGCTTAGGTATCTGCATCCGTTCATATAAAATTATTTTGACGTTAAGTGGCTTGGACATTGATCTTGTACTATATGTCCTGTGGTATTATTACCGAAGTGGTACTGACAATAATTGCAGTTTATCGTGCCACTATTATGGACTTATGCTTCGTCTATAAATTAGGCATGACGTCATCAGTTTGTGGTGACATCCTAATATGCCTGTCCTTTTGCTTCACGATCAATATTTGAGAAGCATGCAGTTGCTATTCACCCCAAGATCGCCAACAATCCACGGAGTTATGAAGACAAGTTCCGTTCATATTTAGGACGCCACCCTCTCATGAACTTGTCAAGTTTCATGGCGTGCAGTCGACTCATTCCAAGGTCCTCTTGCATGACATCGGGAGTCAACGTGTACATAAAATCTCCGTCAACGTCGTTTTCCCGGAAATCTTTGGCGTACTGTCCCAAGTTCAACTCGCGCAAGCACTCACACACCTGTTCGACGCTCAATCCACGAACATCACTGGGGAGTTTAGTCGTATTTTCAACGGCTGCTTCGGCTGGCTCGCTCTGTACCTGCATAGTGTTGACAACAGGTTTGGGCGGCGCGGTAGGCTTCGGTGGTACGGCGGGGCGTGGTTTAGGTTGGCCAGATTTCACGTATGGAGGATCGACACACCTGTCAGTCTCAGTCAAAGCCACCGAACTGTGCCTCGGCTTAGCTCGAATCGGCGGGCCACTTTTGACTTCCTCGTCTGTTTCAATGGTGTCGTAAGTGGGCTCGCCGGCTCCTTCGGCTTGACTTTGTTTTAAAGATGTTTGCGACAATCTCTGATACTGTGACAGCTCAGCCATGAATGGCGTGTATTGTCCTTTGTCGGGCGAGGATAAACTGGAAGTGCGTCTTTGTATCGCTGGTGGCATCTTCTCTCGCTCGTCAATATCGCAATAATCAGCAACTTCAATGACATCTTGGCGAGCGTCGCTTGTCAAGCTCCCTTGTTCTACTTCGCGTTCCCGATTTTGATCTTTCGAGGTCGAGATGCGAACAATCTTCGGTTCGATCTCTTCGTAAATATTTATCTTCTCCGTCGGATTCGCTTTCCTTTTCACGGAAACGTCCGCTGTACCATAAATTGATATATCTGTTTAAAAACCAAACAAATTAATCCATTATTGGTTTGGACTATGAATATACATAATGTGCATCCATAGCCCCCGGGAGGGGTACTGGGGCACTCACCCCTAATTTTGGTGCAGGTCGTACCCTGCATAGTTCGAACCATAAAGCACAATAATAAACTCTGCAATTTTTTGTAAATTATAGGGGGTGTCTTAAAGGGAATACTATTTTATTTTGAGAATGAATGCAGGCTATGCAAATATAAAGACTCAAAAATGTATTCTTTGCTAATCAACCAGTTGTGGAGGCTTATTTTAATGCTCTTGGAGTAAGAAAAATTTCTGTCTCAGGTTTTTGAAAATAACAAACTTCGTTTTTGACATAGAGCTAACACATGGGTGATACAGTCGTCGGAACTGAGCTCAGAGGTTGTATGGGACCCATACGACCAATGTAAACACTGTATCCAAGGTACGATGGCGATTAATGAAAGTTAAAACATGTCTGTCATAATCTACATCGTATAATTTAAATGTTGCAGCTATGATGATGAGATGCATCTAGATATCGTGCACGCAATACATTGTTTGTAAACAAGAAACTTGCACAGGCGCAGTTCCGGCGACCGTTTCTTTTAAGTCTACATTTCGCCCCAAACATGGCGTAAAAACTACACCTTTTCAACAAATGGACGGGTCCAAATCGTGCCGGAGGTAGAAACAGGGCAAAAAAGTCGACATTTCATCAACATTTCTTTTGCCAAAAATCTACATGAGGTGAAAAGGGGAGGGGCAAAAGCGCGGTACATATCTGACCATTATATATATACCTTCCCTATGACAATGCCTTGTCCCGGAGTTAATATACCGCACGCAAACAAACGCCTGTTGACCAGTGGTCTCGGTTACCCAGACTGCTCTACAGTGCTCTCGAGAGCCCCGCAGAGCAGTCTGGGTAACCGAGTAATAGTTGAACAGCCATTGCATGGACTAACATGGTCACAGTTGCATAGAGATGCTTATGTAAATTTATGGTAAAATGCACTTTGACGGCAGATATTCTGATTCTCAAGTGTACCACGTGTGGGGCTCATTTTAAAGTTCTTGGAATAAGAAAAAGTTTAACCGTCTAAGTTTACGTTTCAGTTTTTTTTTTAAAGTTTAAGGTTTCCGAAAATCGAAAATTTTATTTTTCCTCCATAGAGAAACTAAGGGATGGAGGCTATTTTGAAATTCAAATATTGGTTAATGTTATGTAATATTATATGTTTCTCTGTTGCCAAACTCTGTACCGTGACCGCTGATTTTTATTCTTGATTTGGTAGGAGTATGGTTGAAAGGTTCATCGAGGAAAATTTTTAGCAAAAGTGTAAGTCTTTCATTTTCGAGGAGAGTTCTACCTAATAGAGATGCTTATTTCAATATCTTGAGATTTGCTTATTTTAGTATCTTGTGAATCACATAAGCACTTATATAAGAAGACTCTAGCAACGAAAAATACGAGATCAACACACGCTCAAAATGGAAAACATCAACATTTCTATGCTTATATAACAGTTTTAAGTTTTGAGAGATGTTCTATTTGCCAAACCTACCTGCGTTACCTTTGACCTCTTGCAAGTTCACGTGACTTTCTACGGCTTGCGTTCGTAGACGTTGATAGTTCTCCCATTGTTTCTTCGTTCCTTTCTCCAAACCTTCGCCTACCACGACCTCTATGGCGATGTACATCGGCAGAATCAACGGCTGTTTTACGATTCCCTCTGTAACCATGGTAACAGTGGATAAGGCAAGTCAGCGCGAGGCAACAGTATCATTCCAGAGCCATAAAGGGTTAAAAGGAACCCGCATTTGAGACTGCGAACACTTGTTCTTCTTACTTGAACTGAAGTGTGTCGCTTTAAGTTTCGGACAATTGTCTTTATAAATACAGAAACTGACAGTGTGTGTGAGAGGTAGATGTATGATGTGAAAATTTTACAGTTACGATTGTGTTTGTCACAGGCTGACACTAAGTTTAAACAGTCTGACTCGGAGTAAACCTATCGAGGTGAAATCTATTTTTTTAATTGCTCTGTCTCACGGATATTGATAATCATCTGTTGATTAATTTGTTTCCTTATCGCTTACGCTATTAAAGTGTGTTCTACGATCCCAGTCTTTTAACCTCACAGTCTTGCACAGGTTCTTAACATACGTCTGCGTGGAGTGTGATAAATTAAATAGAATACACTACTTACCCAGATTCATAGAGTTGCAGACAAGGTAACCGACTTCGTGTGTTCTCAGCAACTTGAGAACTCCGAAGGGATTCTCCGACTTCTTTTTACCGGCAACTTTCACGAACACGCCCTCTTCTTTTGCAAATTGTATCTGCTGGGGAAGGGTGAATCCACTCAAAATCTCTTCAATGGTGTAGGTCTTGTTGACTGAAATAATGATGTGAAGGTATACAATTTAGCAACTCAACGTTTGTATGCACAAATAAATAGATACGCTCTTTGGCATGCGTTATAGGCACCTGCATATTAGGCATAGACACATACATGCATGCATGCATACATACATACATACATACATACATACATACATACATACATACATACATACATACATACATACATACATACATACATACATACATACATACATGAGTCATTCCACAGTAAAGTGCAACCACTTTGTGACAATAAGGTCAAAAATTGAATTTATTAATCTGAATCTAAAAGTTGAGTGGGTGGACAGTACTACAGGTGTGTCATCTAAAAATATTTTTTTTAAGATAAATAATTTCTTTGTTTAAGAAGGACGGCAAATTGTCGCGGCAACAGTAACGCGTGTAACATGGACAGACATGACATTGTATTGTATTTGATCACATGTATCCCATTATCATCCCTGCAGGTATGTGCCAAGTTTGAAAGAAACCCATTAGTCTACAAGAACTAGAAACACACTTCAGAAGATGTTTTAATCTTAATATTATCAGAAGAGGAGGATATCTACGGCGCGCCAAATGTTTCAAAAATATTTATCGATTCAGTGCAAAAATAAACTGTTTTTCTCAATTGAAATAAAAATTCGGTCTCATTAGGAAGGAAATAAGTAAGAAAAGTATAATTAAAAAATAAAAGACAGAAATGCCATTTAATACTTCATGTTAACTTGAGAAAAAATCTTTTAAGCGTAATTAGGAAATAAACAATTTTCAACGATTTGAAAAAGTCATACATCCATACTTATCGACATACATACACGTAAAATAGTTCGCGAAAAAGGTGCAATGAGTGCTGATTTTACAAAAAGAAAAAAGAAAAATATGTGATACGTCCAAAAAATTCACAATCACTAAAAATCACTACTACCACTCGGAAAAAATAGTACAAAAATAAAAACGTGAACCACATACAGAAAATAATTGTAAAAGAATCAGACAAAAAAAGCCATGCTCACATAAAATTATTTATGTACTTCAGAAAATTAAAAAGCACTACGTCTCATAATAAACGTACTATAGATAATCAAAAATATAATATGAATCACCAGCCGCTTTGACAGTAAAGAGAGAAAATCAGAGAAAAAATTCGGCAGTGATGGCTCTAGACAAAAGTGGATCTCATCTACAAAAAAATAAAATAAATCAAAATAAAAACGAAAAAAATAAAAAAATGCCATGAGCAGAGATACAAAAAAACGCGTAGGCCTGTGGAAAGAAAAAAATAAATGAGGACTCGCCACAGCAAAAAAAAAAGAAAAAAGAAAAAAGAAAAAAAAAGAAAAAAACAAGCACTCGCCACAGAAAAAAAAACAAGCCCGAAATTACAATTATTTTATTCAAAAAACTCATGGTTCACGGTTCCTTCGATCGATGAATCCCCAACAGCGGCGAATCCGATCACCACATACTCCAATGTTTGACGAAATATTAATCGAGCATTGCAGTGATACCGTGACATCTTGAAACCTAGCTCTGTTTGGCTGGGCCCTGCTCTACTTGAAACCATACTTGATGAAATGAAGTGGGCAATATCACCTAAAGAACGTCCAAGTTAACAGTGAATAGTTCCAGAGAGTCAAGTTAACTGAGCCAATTTCAGGCAGTCCACAGGTCAGATCACGAGCGAGACGTACAACCCATGACCCTTCATAGCAACATTGCGAACATATCGATGCCTTAGGCGCGGTATGGCTGGGAGCCCACTGCAGGCCTTCCACCGAGCCGCACTGTCATCGCCGTTTGGCCTACATGATTTCTACATAGTTTTATACGTATGGTTCGATACATCGGGTTCAAATACCATGATAATAAACCACCTCGTTGTTTGCTAATTCCTCGTCTATCCTCAAAGATCACCCAAATCATGATAAAATGAATAGTTTTGAAGAAATCTGCCGCGTGTTGAGAGAACGTCCATCGCTTTCCGTGTTCGACAAGACAAGCGACGCAACTGTACAAGCCTTAGTACGACTACGAGTATGGCGAGAGTGTCCGGCCTTCGCAACGCCAGACACTCTCACTATACTCGCAGGGCTAGACAGGCACATACACGACATGTCGATCCCCATTGCAGAAATCTTTATATCCACACAGTCCAATATATGGAGCTACGATATTTGTGCAGTAGCCTATACATAGCTCTTGGTGGCAGGGCAGGGCTGTGAGTTACCGGCGTTATACGGCCTGGCCGTATAACGCCGGTGTTATACGGCCTGGCCGTATCCGGTAACTCACAGCCCGGCCTTGCTGCGGTTCCGTAGCCCTACCACTCCCTTTGCTGGTTGTGTTGAGCTACAGTATACAGAGAAATAGCGGCTGCTTGATCAGTGTTTGTCAAGTCGGGCGCGTTCGCGTTCTACAGGTACTAGTGAAAACGTTGCCTCGAATTTAAACGGAGTGTTTCAGCCCGAGTATTTTTGCCTTTGCCACACTCCGTTTAGAGGCTAAACCCACGTGATACGTGTTTGGTTCGATACATAGCGGCCGCTGCTAGCTTTGCATGGCAGGGCTGTGTACGTGTTACCGGCGTTATACGGGAGGCCGTGTCACGCCGGTAACACACAGCCCTGCCATGCAGAACTAGGCCGCAGCGTGCTGCGTGGTATGCAATTTTACTATGCATACCCACACGGCGGCCGCTGTGTATCGAACCACACGTAACCGTGGGCTAGCGGCAAGCCATCGTTTTGTTGGGGTTTGGGCACAGACTGTCTATGGTTTGGGAGAGGCGGCCCTACACTTTACAGCGAGGGGATCGCTGGTTGCCGGCGTGTAGGCCTACTGTACTAGCGACGGGACCGCCGGCCGCTGGCTTACCACCTCGAGTGTACATTGGAGCGAGGGGACCGCTGGCAGCCGACGAACCACCATGAGTGTTTTGTTCACTTTTAACCAAAACTGGTAACTGTTTAATATAGAATGGGACGTGTCGGTAACTTGGACGTCCATGAGATGATATTGAAGACTAGAAGCTGAGAGTTATCGCTGAAATACCCCAATATCATGTCCAACATCCGAGTGTGATGATCCCAAACCCTCTGGCATTAAACTGTAACAATCATGACGTTGACAATTATTCAATTTTCATGTTGGGCTTTTTCTGCGGGGTGTCCCACTCTGTTTTCTTTTCTCGAACGGGCCTCTTTTTTTTCTACTGAGTTTTTTTTTTTTTTTTTTTTTGGTAACCTCTTTTTTTTTTTTTTTTGTAACCTCGCTTTGGTTTTTTTCCAAGCTGACCTCATTTTGGCTTCTTTACAGCCTCAACGCCGGCGCGATCTCGGTCGACTTTTCAATTGTGATTCTCTTTCTTTTTTTAGTCAGACCTGATGGTGGTTCGTTTTGTTTATTGTAGTAGTGCAAGTACTATTGGTGGTTTTGTTTTTAATCATTTCAATATTTTTTGTGTGTGCTTGATTTTTTTTCTTTATTTCCCTTATAATCAGCATTCATTGCACCTTTATATCAAATACACGTGTATGTGTACGTCAATAAGTATGGGAGTGTGGTATTTCCAAATTTTTGAAAAGTTTATCTTCTCATTACGGTTTAAAGAATATTTTACAATTAAGCATTACATAACATTCTGCCCTTTTTTGCAATAATACTTTTCTCGTTTATTTTCTTCCGTAATTCCATCGAATTTTTATTTCAATCAAGAAAGACGGTTGCACGTCATCTTTATCTGTACAGGCACATTCAAATATTTAATGACACGTATTTTCAAATGAATGCTATTTTTATGAAAAGGTACATTAATAAAATGCAATGATATGGACGAAAGAACTTTTTTCTTTATTATTCATACACGTTGAAGACTTGTTTTTAGAAAGAAAATTTGACAGTTTATTTTTACTCTATGACGATAAATATTTTTGAAACATTTGGCGCGCCGTAGGATATCTGATGCAACGTTATGGCAACTGGCAACGTATGTAACATATACAGACACTGGATTGGCTTTATACACAAATTGTGTGTGTTCCATTCTGAATAAATGTACTTGATTGATTTATATATGTATATGTCATGACGAAGTTAAATACCTCAGAATTATGATGTGAATTGTTATAAATTGGCTCTGTGGATAACCATATAGACAACAGAGGGAAGACCCCTGTATTGTCTATGGGATAACGTATGTAACATTGGACGACATCATCAGTTCTGTCCAATTCGTTCATAAACGATATGGGCATCTAAGGTGCATCAATAGTTGTAAAGAAAGCTTTCAGTAACTTTCTGATACAGATAGAATTGTCACACTAAAAACAAATTAACATTATTCTATCCAGTATTTAATTAAACTACAATTACTTCCACGCGTGTAACACCGGTAACGCGTGTAACAAAGAGGACACACATCCTGCCATTCAGGTGCTCTCTGTAATGGTGGCCATCGGTTTATATTCAATTGCGCCATAAAACATGAACTTTAGGGCACCCTCAAATGACAAAATTTCAGCAATGTATACCAAAAGAATTTTTTTAAATCTTGATTTTGGAAATGAGTTAACACGTGTAACATGTGGACACACGCCTTCCAGAAATATTTTTAACTGCAAGAGAACCCAAGCTTCAATAAAGACAGAATAAAGAATGTTACATAGTGGAAGATTTCATTGTTAGTCAAATGTATGAGTGTTTGTTGCAGCTTACAGCCTTCACTATATTTATTGTTCTCATATTATCAATTCGCATAGAGTTGGACAGACATTGTTACACGCGTTAGCAATATTTTTGGGCATAATATTTGGCCTTTCCCTAGTGCTTTTTTGCTAAGAATAAATTTAGTTCGTAATTGCTTATAATACATTACTACTTTGCATTTGAAATCAATTCAAATGGTATCAATATTGTAAATATCCCTTCCTAATGTTACAGGGGTACAAAATGTCACAAAATGGTGAGCAAATAGAGGCCATATTTACAAAGATAAAAATCTATAATTTTTGTTGAGCTGGACATACAGCTTTAATATTATTTTTTATATATGTTCATATGTAGTACTTACTAAAAATAATATCATTCTGTGTGAATGCTGTTATCATTGAAAAAGCTAGAGCTCCAAAATTGGGAATGTCAAATGTTGCGCTTTACTGTGGAAAGACTCACATACATACATACATACATACATACATACATACATACATACATACATACCAATAATCAATGCAGTGCGTTTAGGCCAAAAAAAAAGAAGAAATGTTTCTGGTCAGGTCTTTCTTTAAAAAATGGTGCGGCGACGCGCATTTTATTTTTTTTTTATTTTTTTTTTCCCTCAAGGGAGGGAGGAGGGTCAGTTTTATAGTTTTATCAATATAGTCACATATATACTGTTCATGCAGTCACTGATCATGTCCCCCAAAGAATTTTTTCTTTCTCTTCAGCCATTTTGGTTTGGTGTCAGCCACGGCCGCCGGCCACAAACAGAAAAAAAAGGGTGACGCGCTGTTGTTCAAGTGACGCGCGCGCTGACCAGAAACATTTCTTTTTTTTTTTGGCCTTACATATGACAATTCATGTACACTGAAATGTACAGTGGCATAGAGAGCTGATAAACTTAATGCCTTGAGTAGAGGGAAAACCCTAACATTCCTAATATTCCCAAATATTCCTTCCTGGCGGTAGTCGTTTTAAAAAACAACAAACAAAGCAAAACAAAGAGACAGAGTTTGTCATACCATCTTCACTTTTTGGAAGCACATTGAATTTAAATCGATAATCTTTTGGAATACTAATATGTCGTCCAAGTCCATCTTCGGCAACAACTCGGGTCTGATTGAACTTCCGAGCCACACGTAAAATCTGCAATGACAGAGAAGTCTACCTGAGTTATAACTGCCGTCCCTTCATATTTATTATGACACACTCTCTTGGAACAAATCTCACCATAATTCTCCCTTAGTCACCCAATAACCACTTGTCTTGCTGAGTTATCCTTCGTCCCTAAATAGAGTTACTAATTGTCTGCCGAGCATTTCTTGTTTCTGCGCACCGCCCTCACTCGTGACAAAACTGTCATGAATTTTTACTGCTGTGTGTATGATTTGTTGAAGAAATAAACAATCCCGCCGACGAGTATACCATGAGAATTTTACCACTTCATGACACGTCACTTGTGCAAGAGAGATAGCGAGTGCACACATGAAGTGAACTCGCCAAAGTACGACAATTAAGCTGGCTGATAAAGTATCATACCGTGGTATAATAAAAAATTCTTGTACATTATTTGTAAACGTCAAGTCTCCGAAAAATAACTCACTCAGCCTTTTCAGTTTTGCTCAAACTTTCCCCAATTGAACTGTCAACCACCCTCTTACCAAGATCAAGAGTAAAAAATTCAGGGGGGGGGGGTGTCGCCGTGTAAAGTTTGGTACAAGTCTGAGGACCAAGTTACTTGACCGTGACATTTAGGCCTACCGATTTTTTAAATTCAAAACGGCCGCCATTCCTTTCTTCGCGAAAAGTTTTATTTCCTGAGTCTGAACAAAATTATCGAATCCTCACACCAAATGTTATGCCTCGTTGATGGAGTCAAAAGTCGAATCAAAATTGATGACGCCTGTTTGGTGCTTTTAAAAGTTGGCGTTAAGCACGTAGAGATACGTTAGACCAGAAACCCTTTACTCCGAAACGGCAACTATCCCCGATGTACTGCCGACATCAACTGAAAGAATAGTCTAATTATAAAAAACTTAGATTCCGTACTGTAAGCGCTGTTCTTGGACTGTTGCACTCCTTTTTTGTGTGCCTACACTAGTTTGACTCGGTATTATATTGAATTTGCAATCGCATGAATAATGTGATATGAGCTTTGAAGGCGTTCCTGTTTGAACCACGGAGTTTGGATCCTCGCTTCACTTACTAGTTTTGGACATTGTGTACTTTGTCCCGTACGGGTCCTACACCGAATAATACACGACTGAATGAGTGTCATGATCCCGGAAACGCTCGCGTATTTTTTTGTTATTGCATGCATGGTCGAGTCAATTATGCCCGCAGTAGTTAATGCCAGAATCAACTGATGACGTAGCTACAAAAACGTCGATATCCATAGATCCAAACGTCTGGACCTTTTAAGGTAGAACGCGCCCCGGAGACAGATATTTCGACTCTCAAACTTTTTCAATTCTTTTCTGATCTACCGCTTTTGGGGGTTCATTTTAAAGCTCTTGCAGTAAGAAAACCTTTTTACCGTCTGATTGTTTTAAAAATTGAAAATTTCATTTTTCTCCTTAGACTTAACACAGGGATTGCGGCCATTTTGAATGTCAAATTCGGTAAATCGTGTGTAATTTGTTTCTCTTGAACCAAAATTTGCACGATGACCCCCGATTTTCATTCTTTATTTTGAAAGAGAATGGTTCAAATATTCCTTGAGGAAATTTTGAGGAAAAGTCTAAGTCTTTCACTTTCGAGGCGCATACTACCTTAATTACTTAGATCAATTAAGATATAAGATCACCCAAGGTCATCTGTGATGCGGAAAAATCTGCCATCTTTAACTATAAACGCCAAGATTTCTCCCATAGATACTACCCGCGTCAGAAAAAAATAATTCCTGGTGATCACTAACTGAAAAAAGGTACGGTGGGACGAATCTTGAACTTTTTCCATCAATGTTGCTTCACTAAAATTTGACACTGTATATGATCACCCTTCACGACCACTTGACGACATATGTAATATAAGACATGTCAGTTATGCTCTAATTTTCTCACACATATTTCAATTTCTGTTCTTTGGTACATACATTTGGGGGAAACCTGAACTGTCACTACGCGTAAAAAAGATTTTAACGAGAGCTTAGTCAGTAAACTGGGCACGATTAAATTCAAGAGTGCTTCAGGCAGTCATTGAAAGTCCATCTTGGGGTGGTTGTTGCAATTAGGTCCTTTGTCGCTGCAAGCTCTAGTGTAGAGTGTTTACTCTAATTTCAACGTAATAAGTAGACTCTCGTTCACAATGGTGCGATTTTGTTTTCAGTTGCTAATGCGAGACAGGGAATTTTAGGGTTCACAGTAAAAGTATGCTAGATGTACATTTTTCTACTGTATTTTTATACATATTTGACAAAATTCAATATGTGACTTAAAACCATGTCAAGTGACCAGTGTTATCAGCACTGCTAAGCTTTATTTGTTTCCTCGTCTGATTTTATTTAAAGTAACATTGAATAATCCGTACCGGTCGAAAATTACCAAGTACACCAAACTGGAGAACGAAGTCAAGATAGGAGTAACACTTTGCAAGCAGCTGAGACCAGCACTCGAGGTGTAAAAATCATCGAGCAAAACAAGCGGGTTTATTCCACAGCTTATCCAGAAGTTGCATGGTCACAGTATACGCATTTGCAGTTTACAGTGCCACCACTATGGACCGCTGCGCCTTCTATAGCAGGTATGATGTCATGAGTTTGTGGCGATACCACTCCTGTACTTTGTCGGCTTATTAGAATTGTCTCCCTCTCTACGCAAACAGCTGTGACGATGGCCACATAACTGTCTCACTTCGGTTCAATAGCCACATCCTTGTCACATGATGTAGACAGACGATGATTATTTGCACAGATTCAAATTCTTGGATCCCTACACAGGTATTTTATTTATTTTTTCGATGACTGTAATATCATACCCGAGTCAGCTGGTGCACACACGTGTGAATGAGTCTTTGTATTAGTCTGTCCTTTGTAACTTCTTGCATTTCCTTGCCTGATATCAACGATTTCCCGTCCCTGATTGCATCATCGATGGAAGACTATAACCTCATCCGAAAACCAGATTTGATTCTGATCTGATGAGCCGTTTTTGAGATATCGGGCGCTCAGACAGACACACAGACACACAGACACACAGACATCGCTGCGACATTAGCCCACGTATGTGAACACGTGAGCTAAAAACAGTCAACGTAGAGCAGAAGGGCGGAGACTTCACAGTGTCTTGTGCTTTTAATTTTTTCACTTATTGTAACATTTTTGAAACACCGGGAGGTACCTGAAGGCCGGGGATATCCTTCTTAGCGAGTCAGAACGATATCATATTTCGATCATTTCTGTCATGCCAGTATGGTTCCATTCTCTTTCTTTCTCCTATTTCGACAATTTCTCCAAATTTACACATTTCCTTTACTTAACATCATATTGACACCTAACCGGTCAAGATGCATACCAGCATGAGTGATTGACGCCCCGATATTACGTGTCTCCACGACCAGAAGCCTACTTTCAATCTCCTTACTAAAACATTCAACAAAACTGGATAAATAGGAGAGAATTTAGGCGAAAAATGGAATTCCGAGAGGCACCGGGTTGGCGTGAAGATCGAGGATAGCTCCTGTAATTAGAGTAGAACACGATTGGACTAATGATTTGGGATAATTGGATCCATATATTTTTCAAATTTCTCAAAAGTGCTAGGTGCCCTGTAGATGAATGTTGCAATATTACAAATTACTCATAAAAACAAGTCTGTAACGTAAAAGGAAATTTTGATGAGGTTACATTTTCAGTTTCAATCGACCTCACTTCACCATCCAATTATCCAAAATTAGTTTCAATCGTGTTGTAGATTAGTTTAGTTTTCGAGTTCGTAGCGTAGTTATAGACTTCCAGGTGTCTCACCATTATAATTAAAGTTCACGTCAACCGTTGGTCTCAGTTTGAGTACATCTTCCCAAAATAATCCAGCTCAAGTTTCCTCGAGAAGTCCTTGATTCAACGTATGCTCATAGCAGATGCGAATCTATACATTGAGGTAGAGTGCGCCTCGAGAACAGATATTCGCACACTCAAACACTTTTTTGGACCAGAAAATTTGTTTGGGCGCATTTTGAAGCCGTTGGAGTATATACAGTTCTTAATTTTGTAGGAATTGAAAATTTTATTTTTCCCCATTGAGTTAAAACTGAGGTGGCGGCCATTTTGAATTTCAGGTGTCCGTGAATATCTTGCAATTTGTTTCTTAAGTGCCAAATTTTGCATGGCGACCCCTGATATTTGTTCGTGAATTCGGAAAGGAATGGTTTCAAGTTTCCCTGAGGAAAAGTTTGGCAAAAGTAAAGAGGCCTTTTAATTTCGAGGCGCGAACTATGTTAAGACGATAGTTAGAATATGTACTAATTAGAATATCAGGGATGGTCAGTTAGATCTTAGGAGCGGTTCTCAGTATACGTACAGGCAATGTTTTTACGTTACAAATTATCAGTTGTTTTCCGGGTTCTTCATTGCATACTTCAGTCTGAAAGTTCACCCTATTTTGAGCCGGACTGCTAGTGAATCACCCCACCACCAAGCAGCATTTTAGCAAGTTTTGCTCAACTTTTTTGAACTTTATGATTACCTCCAAGATCAACTTGTCAACCCCTTTACCGTCATCAAATAAACACACGGGAAGAGTATAATAATGAGAGGTCATAGCGCCATATCTTACTCACCTGACCGCTGGAAATTGTTTCTTGTTCGTCGTTACCACACCAACCACTCATCACTTTGACAATCTGTGGCAACTTGTAGTTCTTTGTGAATTTCTTCAAACTGTACTTTGTCTTGGTCCATTTGATAACGTTTCTCTTCGCTTCCGCCATTGTCTGTCGGGGAACAAATATTTGTTACATGTGTCTTACTCTAGCATGTAACTCTTTGTTCAATAGATATTAAACATTGTTTGGTTGATTGCACAGAGAAAGTTTGCTTCCTGTTTCCAGCTAATATGTCCCTTCGCCTCCGCTATTGGCTCTTCGAGACACACAAGCGTCACTGTTGTTACGTATGGAGAACACATCATATTGTAACGCCTTGTAGTACTAGTTGACCACATTATATGTCAGCGAATCAAATTCTGCGCATGCGTTTTCTGCTCTAATATTCTGATAGCCTGAGGACATATTGTCAGTGTGCCCTGAGATTTCTGACACTTTTAAGATTGCTGAGCCCCGTGAGTCAATGTAGAAATTCGTTGACATTTGTGTTAGTCAGTCTAGACCAATACATGTAACGTGTTAGACAAATTTCTTTATTTAGATTCATTTCCTCTTTTCAGCTAGGAGGGAAGTCTTCGCATAAATTATTTTAATAATCCATGTGCTGAGAGGAGGAACAATAGCAAGATTTCGTCATAATAGTATCTTAAATGATGAGTCAGCAAAATCATAGTCGGCCTGCACCTTGGTCCAAAAAAAATTCAAGTGCATTTCGACTACGAATGAAAAGGGTTTGTACATATGAGAATGGTAGATTTGATTCTTCTCTAAGATGATAGGGAATAATTCATGCTTTATATATGATTTATGTTACAAGCAAACAACAACAACAACAACAACAACAACAACAATAATAATAATAATAATAATAAAATAATAATAATAATCATCATCATCATCGTCATCATCATCATCATCAGCGCTTGAAGACTGCAAAGGTAACATCTAAGAAATTTGAAAACTTTGAAACAGAATATTGATTAATCTACTTTTATCTTTGTAATTAACAGTGGCGACGATAGACATATCTTTCGAAACCATGCTCCATAACAATGTATCATAATAGTATGGCTTAATCTATGAGCTGTTATTCTTTATTCGCGAGACCATGTGCACCCTAGTCTCGGCTACCCAAAGTGCTCTGCGGAGCTCTCTTCCGGCCGCCCCTACCGGAAGAGAGCCCAGCAGAGCAGTCTGGGTACCAAGACCGTGTGCAACTGTCTGCGGGCCACGTCAAATCTTCGTCAATGCAGGTACCGTCTCCGGTTACCGTTAAGCCCTTTCTATGTCAGAACACGTACGCTTTAACCCCGTGACCGAGAATAGCATTCCCAGTCACGTCAGAAACATCAAATTTCAAATGACATTCTAATCTCATAACCCAAGATTTAGACATTAGGAAGTGAAACTGAAGTAACGAGTGTTCACTACGGTGAACGACGGCTTGTCATCATTTTGATTCCTAAAAAAGACAAGAGCTGAGCCATTTTACAGAAATAAATTGACAAATCTTATCTCAAAGCCGTATGGTATGTACACACGTAAGTTTCGACATAAGAATACTGTAGTAGAATTCATTATATCACCACTACTCACCAACGGGTCCAAATCAAACACCCAATCGATTGCCTTAAATTTTAGTTCAAAGACAATTACAGTCCGTCTTTTATCTCCCAAAAAACATCGCATCACAAAAGCCACAGATATATAGTTAAAACCCAGGAGACCTCCAGCATCTTTGAACAATGGCCAGGTTGGTCAATATTATTGAGTCCGAAGTATCGATTTTAATTGGTCACTAGGTCAACAAAAAAACTACTTTTACTTCATGTGGTTACAGGGCAAATTTGATTTGAGTAACAAGAAACAGTGACTTGCATATATTAAAAGAAGAGTTTTCACGGCCAAAATATTAACTCCTTGACTCAAAAAAGTGTTTATGTCTTGCTTGTCACGAGACAAATCAACTCCCTTTTGGTTGCAAGACATTTCACATCCCCGCGGACACCCAAAATTTATTTCGTGCCCTAACCCATTAATTCTACCAGTCCTTGAACATATTCTGACATGCAAAGGTACCGTTTAATTATGCGTAAACATGTAAATAGATACATCATCAAGTTCCGAGACATGACGCAGATATTCAAGAAATCTGTCCACAAAATGGAGGTTCCAGTGCAAGTATTGGCCCTTCAAAACTTTGAAATCTCTGCAAAAAACGGATGTTGTAATCCCATCAAAGTATACATTTTCTGAAAGCCTAGCTATAGGAGAATGCCGTGATTTGTCTTTTATAATCATTACGTACATAAGAATCACGTGACCGATAATGTTAATAACCTCTAAAAATTGGTTTTTACTTTAAATTTCTACAAACGCTACGGTGTTTAAATATATAATCAGCACCAACGATTGACAGTGAACTCGGAAAAATTGTCTCAGATTTCTTTTATCTGCCCCACTTTTATGTCACGTTCTTCTTAAGGTGGTGTACCATGGAGCAATCACAAGCCAAAATGAATTTTTACCTCATATAAAACGATTAACAACCTCAAAAGAATTCGCAGACATGCTTTGAAAGATTCAACTTGATAGAACAATTTTGATCACTCAAATTTCAACAGGAAACACAATAGCGTTTGTATAAAGGAAGGGAAAAATTATAACTTGTTTAAATTCGCTGTCGTTTGATCCCAATGTAAACAATAATATTACAAAATACAAATAACAACATTCACCGGTATCTAGGCATTCAGAAAATACATACTCTAACAGGGTTACAAGCACAGTGTTTTGTAGCAAATAATTCATTATTTAGAGGGGCCCGATACTTGTCCTGTAACATTATATTTGCATAGCCTTTGATTTAGATTTGTGATTTACCACACGCTGCTCGTGATACCTTTGGAACGTCTCCGAAGTGTTCTTCAAAACAACATAGGAATTCATCAGCGATAACAGTAATTTTCAAGCCTTGATTTTGCGCTGCGAATTGCCTAACATTGTTTTACAACTCTTCGGATATAAGGTCAGTTGAAAGGGTATGCAATAACAGTAATTTTGAACCATTGATTTTGTACCGCCGATTGCTTAACAGTGTTTTGCAACTCCTAAGATATACAAGGTCGGTGGAACTTGAAAGCGGATATAGGGCAGAACGCAAAAACACTGTTTTCTTTTCAGTTTGGTAACCAAACGACAATATTAACTCGCAAAACTAAATGAATTAACGCGAACAAAACCCCGTGTTAAAAATCAATACATACTATTTCCTTGTACAGAAGAAGCTGATGTAATTTTTCAGTCGAGTGTAAGGGTAGGAAACGATTCAACACTCTTCCGGATTGCTGTCGGTTGCCAGTGGAAATAACATGTGTAACAAGTGACAATAATCGAAATACAAATAGCATTTTACTGCTTAGTGTCAGGCCCTCTAAGTGTTCAGGGCGAAAGTAATAAGAGATGGAAATATTATTACCTTTTGGACGAGTTTCATTTATTGTAACCTGTTAGATTATTTTACAGCTAAACACAAACACGGAGATGTTGATTTCGTATTGTTCCCTTCCATTATACGGTTCATTGAAGCCTCCTGATCCATTCAGTGTGGACCAGGGTAACCTTACAGCGCAAAGAGCTATGACTTAGGTAGATCGCGCCTCGGGGACAGATATTCGGACTCCCAAACTTTTACAATTCTTTTTTGATATACCACTTGTGGAGTTTCATTTTAAAGCTATTAGCGAAAGAAGACTTTTAATGGACTTAGTTTTTTTCTACATAGAGTAACAACAGGGATCCGATGGCAGCCATTTTGAATTTCAAATACTAGTAAATCTTAGTTTATTTGTTTCTCTAGAACTAAATTTGCACGGTGACCCCCAATTTTTATTCTTGATTTTGAAAGACAATAGTTGAAAGATTCCTTGTGGAAAATTTGAGCAAAAGTTTAAGTCTTTAACTTTCGAGGCGCATATTACCTTAAGTATCATTGGAAACAGACAAACAAACAAACACAACCGGCCATGGAGTCGTCAACGTTTTGTACTCAACATTTGGCAACTCCGTCAAATGTCCCTGCAAAAATATGCGATAAGAGACGTTCTTTTCAGAACGGGGGAAGTCGCTGTCTTTTGGCACTAGATTTCTATCAATTTTGATTTCTCTTTTCATAACTTATGCCTCAAGTCTTTGAAATATGCTGAGAGATGGGTCGAGAAAACATAATTTGAACGCTGTTAAGAGATAGAACCCAAAATTGAAATGATGTCTTTAGTAATTTCTGTTATCTACAGGATAGATATGGCGCTGATATCTACTGGATAGATACGCCGATAAGCTACGGGCTGTCCCTTCGAAATACAGGTCCCAACGTTTGTTACGGCGAGGTCCGAGTCGAATTTTAGACTCACTATTAGATTAATCTTCATGATGTCCTACACTATTGGACTTATATCCAACACTATCAGCGTCACCCTGGTTCATAGTCGAAGTCAGGAAGTTCTTTCATGACACAGAATAAAATTACAATACCATCTTTTTATTCACTTTTGGTAGGTTCCGATGCACAGGCGTAAATAGCTTTTACTACAGCAGATCGCCAACTGGATACTATCAAAATATCGCGGATACATCGCAATGAACAAAGTGCAAATATATTTCGATATGACAGAGCTGAAATAATTTGCGCAATGTACATGCATGTGACGGTTTCAAGAGGTGAGTTATGTCGAAAAGAAGTATGGCGACCTTTGCTGTAGCGCGACCTTTTAAGTCCCCTATTGTCGGCCGTTGTAATTTCTGTCATAGTGTTACACAATTGCGTTGGGGACATTCCAAAAGTTGATGCTGGCGACACGGAAAGCCGAAATACAGGAACTTCAAATTATGTATCTCGCCAAGAATAATCGTTTTTTTACATTGCTAGTACGGCAACTGATATAAAACCTCACGGAATCTGATCTCAAACTTGTCCATGAGAAATTAACTCGCCGATGAATATCACACCTTACCTCCTTAAAAACTCATTGAGAGCGACAACTGGCGTTCTCTATGTTTTTATGCCTAAGAAATGAGATAAACACACCGAGACAATACCTCGGGAACGTTCAAAAAGTCGATTTATCTCGCACAACAAAGAAACCTGGACAGTGGATACCACTGCACTTGACACATGTACGAATATGAGGTGACCTTTTTTCGATCAAACAGGTCATCCTTTCTATCAACTTACCTTGAATCTGCATTGAACTTCAGCTGGCTAGGTGTTCTCCTTTTAACCGATCAAGATGAACACTGCAGGCTGACTATAAACGCGAGCTCAGCGGGTCAAGTTGTCTTCCTTCAGGCACTCTCAGTGTAGTGTATTGAACATACGCGGAAATGACACCTATAAAAGACTGGGCTCGGCCCGTGTACCTCGCTTAGTGCTGACCAAAGGTAAATATATCCTCGTTCCTGGGACAACTTTACAATAACACCAGCTCTAACAATAAGCTCACATCGCATTCCATTAAGAAGACATCGATAGCCTTTGATGAACATTATTTTTGAAATATTATTATAATTTGACTTGACTGAAGAATACACCAGTAATTGCATTCACAACAAGACTCGTACCACTGAGACAAAGTTACTGTTTGAAGTAGTGATCGTCCAAATTTACGAAAAACTATACTGATTCATAGACGTGAAGAGAAATGAGTTAATATATAAAGTAACATCTTTCTGTCCTATGACCCTTTATCTGCCTCACGTAAATACAACATAACTCATCGTGGATTCGTTGATGGTGTTTTATTAACCAGTTTAACGCGTTCTCAGTGTTGAGCGCCTTCTCGTCGCATCGAGGTTTGCAACCCTCTGACCAGCGTAGGTGCATGTAACAAAGATAAGTGCCCCTTTCCATTCCTGTTCGTTCTCGGCTTCCGATTTGAAGCAATCTTCAGGGTTGTGTCTATGCAAAAAATTCCAACTATGGGTGTAAAGTCAAGGTCACGAAACATTTTGACCTAGATTCGTAACTGATTGACATTGGGCAAACTGTTCAGTGACATGGACTTATAATGTATTGTCTTCGGCCCTGACATTCCGAAACCTTTTTCATTAGCGTGACTGTAGAAACGTACGCCGAACGCTCTTATGCATAAATTAGGGTATATAGGTTACGGGCGCATGTCACACAAAACTCATCATTGCATGGGGATAGGTGGGGTAGGGTAGTAAATTAGCTCTATCGCGCACGAATTTGAACTTGTTTAACTATATGCTAATTTAGTTACACTATTAGTCGAGTACATTAGTTATACTCAGCCATCGTTAAAAAGGGGCAGTCTTCATTCCCTGGTTCTCGCATTAATGGTTGTTGATATTGACTGTTTATATGATTTTAGTCCTTTGTTATCATACGAAATTTGTGCATGGTTAGTCAATCTGCTGTTAGATAAAGGTGATAAAAAACCTGCCCCCTTTAACATTTTGCTTTGGAATTTTCCTTGTTAAAATACATTTCAGCGGGTTCAGTAAACTTCTAAAGATACTTTTCCCAGCAGTTTATCGGATGAGAGGGGGATGCAAATCGTAATTCTTCATCAGATTTTTGCATGTTTAGGGGAGAGGAGGGGGTTTGAGGTCAAAATGAATAAGTCTATTCGCTATGTGCCTGTTTAAATACATCCAGGGCCCCTCAAGTGCTACAGAGTCCATCAACACAAAACTGCAAATCGCAAAACTGTTAGAAGAAGTCCCGGGCACGAACTCCGATCTTGATTAAACAAAACCCAGTAAATCATAAATAATTGACAAATACTACTGAAAGCCGACAGTCTTGCTCGTGACATAGGCCAAACAAACAAGAAAAGAATTGCTTGTGGCCAACGCGCGCAACACAATGGAAGTCCTCGCGTCAACCTTTTTTGTGTTTCTATGGAGCAGAGATCGACGACGAAAAATGAAATACTGAAGTCGCAAGGTGGTATTCTTTATACAAGCTATCGCTTTCCAAAGCTTTCAAAAACTGGATTCAATGAAAGACATGAACGTTAAAGCCCAATTTGTGGAATCTTTTTGCATTCACATTTCATTTACCAACAATACTAATCGATTTTCAGAGAGATGTTTTGGATTCTGGTTATGTTTGTCAGAGCGCCACTACTGATAATAAAGGCTGATCCTTTCTCAGAGCGCCACCACTTGCAAGAACGGCTTGGGTACTTATCACTTTCTTCGGCCTGAGAGGATCGGTGGATTTTTTTGGGGGTCACTTTGTTTCTCATTTAGGTTCCAAAAATTTTCATCAAACCAGGAACGTTTTTGACTTTTTAGGAGAATACTACCTAGGCTTCATTTATAAATACATCCTGAAATCTGCTGGTAAAAAATTGCGAGGGAAGGAATATTGTGGCACGAAAATCTACATATCGGACGACGTGAGCCAAAGGGTAAGAGAAGAGAGACAGATCCTGATAAAGAAAATGAAAGAACTTCGACAGGCCAAAAAATTTGCTTTGGTGCCTTTCACAGTACCCGCTGTTTTATTAATCAAGGAAAACGGACAAATAAAGCGACACGGAGTCAAGGACCTGCACTAGTTTGTAGCTTCGTCGATGTATTGAAAATTTAAAGATGGACGACGCGGTTGCATGTTCCTTTCAAAAGAAAATAGAAAAAAAATATTGTATCTTCAGCTGTTTTTTGTAACACTCTAAGATTTTCATTGGACAACTTTCAAGCTTTAGCTGTAAAGGTACAATACATAAATGTATGCATGAGCGTGATTGAATGGTCGCACATTTGTTTTTGATCTCTAATATGGAAATGTGCCTGCTTTGGCTTCTGTTGAGATGTTTTTGCTATTTAGATAATTTTGAATCACAGCAGATGCGGGGCTCTTTTTCGCCTTGTGTGCCTTTTTGACCTTTTTTTGGCAATTGTCAGTTGCTGTTTTTTTTGAGAAGCTGTCGTTTTGCCAAGGTGTCTGCTGCCGGGTTTTTTGCTGCCTGGCAATGCTCGCCGCCTTTTGTTTTGTGTGTGGTTTTTCTGTGTTTTCCCTCGTGCTCTTTGTCTCTTTCCTCCTTTTTGTTTGGGATAGTGGATTTTTTTTTCTCAAATCAGAGGATGCTTACGAAATTGTAATTATTTCATTTTTGTTGGTTTTAACCCATGAATAACTACGGCGCGCCAAATGTTTCAAAATTATTTATCGTCATAGAGTAAAAATAAACTGTCAAATTTTCTTTCTAAAAAAAGTCTTAAACGTGTATGAATAATAAAGAAAAAAGTTCTTTCGTCCATATCATTGCATTTTATTAATGTACCTTTTCATAAAAATAGCATTCATTTGAAAATAGCCTACGTTTCATTCAATATTTGAATGTGTCTGTACAGATAAAGATGACGTGCAACCGTCTTTCTTGATTGAAATAAAAATTCGATGGAATTACGGAAGAAAATAAACGAGAAAAGTATTATTGCAAAAAAGGGCAGAATGTTATGTAATGCTTAATAGTAAAATATTCTTTAAACCGTAATGAGAAGATAAACTTTTCAAAAATTTGGAAATACCACACTCCCATACTTATACACGTGTATTTGATATAAAGGTGCAATGAATGCTGATTATAAGGGAAAACAAGAAAAACAATCAAGCACACACACAAAAAATATTGAAATGATTAAAAACAAAATCACAAATAGTACTTGTACTACTACCAAAAAAAAAACGAACCACCATTAGGTCAGACTAAAAAAGAAAGAGAATCACAATTGAAAAGTCGACCGAGATCGCGCCGGCGTTGAGGCTGTAAAGAAACCAAAACGAGGTCAGCTTGGAAAAAAACAAAGCGAGGTTACAAAAAAAAAGAGGTTACCAAAAAAAAAAAAAACAAACAAAAAAAAAAAAAAAAAAAAAAAAAACAGTAGAAAAAAAAGAGGCCCGTTCGAGAAAAGAAAACAGAGTGGGATACCCCGCAGAAAAAGCACAACATGAAAATTGAATAATTGTCAACGTCATGATTGTTAGAGTTAATGCAGAGGGTTATGGATCATCAAACTCAGATGTTGGACAAGATATTTGGGGTATTTCAGCGATAACTCTCAGCTTCTAGTCTTCAATATCATCTCATGGACGTCCAAGTTACCGACACGTCCCATTCTATATTAAACAGTTACCAGTTTTGGTTAAAAGTGGACAAAACACTCGTGGTGGTTCGTCGGCTGCCAGCGGTCCCCTCGCTCCAATGTCCACTCGAGGTGGTAAGCCAGCGGCCGGCGGGACCGCTAGTACAGTAGGCCTACACGCCGGCAACCAGCGATCCCCTCGCTGTAAAGTGTAGGGCCGCCTCTCCCAAACCATAGACAGTCTGTGCCCAAACCCCAACAAAACGATGGCTTGCCGCTAGCCCACGGTTACGTGTGGTTAGATACACAGCGGCCGCCGTGTGGGTATGCATAGTAAAATTGCATACCACCATGGATGTTTACATCCATGATACCACGCAGCGCTCTAGTTCTGCATGGCAGGGCTGTGTGTTACCGGCGTGACACGGCCTCCCGTATAACGCCGGTAACACACAGCCCTGCCATGCAGAGCTAGCAGCGGCTGCTATGTATCGAACCGACCACGTATCCCGTGGGTTTAGCCTCTGAACGGAGTGTGGCAAAGGCAAAAATACTCGGGCTGAAACACTCCGTTTAAATTCGAGGCAACGTTTAGATTCCACTAGTAGGGCCTACATGTAGAACGCGAAGTCGCCCGACTTGACAAACACTGATCAAGCAGCAGCTATTTCACTGTATACTGTAGCTCTGGGTGGCAGGGCCGGGCTTTGCTGCGGATCCGTAGCCTACCAACATAACCAGTAAAGGGAGTGGTAGGGCTACGGATCCGCAGCAAGGCCGGGCTGTGATTTACCGGATACGGCCAGGCCATATAACACTGGCGTTATACGGCCAGGCCGTATAACGCCGGTAACTCACAGCCCTGCCCTGCCACCCAGAGCTATGTATAGGCTACTGCACAAATATCGTAGCTCCATATTTTGGACTGTGTGGATATAAAGATTTCTGCAATGGGGATCGACATGTCCTGTATGTGCCGGTCTAGCCCTGCGAGTATAGTGAGAGTGTCTGGCGTTGCGAAGGCCGGACACTCTCGCCATACTCGTAGTCGTAAGGCTTTTACAGTTGCGTCGCTCGTCTCATCGAACACGAAAACGATGGACGTCTCTCAACACGCGGCAGATTTCTTCAAAACTATTCATTTTATCATGATTTGGGTGATCTTTGAGGATAGACGAGGAATTAGCAAACAACGAGGTGGTTTATTATCATGGTATTTGAACCCGATGTATCGAACCACACGTATAAAACTGTGTAGAAATCATGTGGGCCAAACGGCGATGACAGTGCGGCTCGGTGGAAGGCCTGCAGTGAGCTCCCTGCCATACTGCGTTCGCAATGTTGCTATGAAGGGTCATGGGTTGTACGTCTCGCTCGTGATCTGACCTGTGGACTGCCTGAAATTGGCTTTGTTAACTTGACTCTCTGGAACTATTCACTGTTAACTTGGACGTTCTTTAGGTGACATTGCCCACTTCATTTCATCAAGTATGGTTTCAAGTAGAGCACGGCCCAGCCAAACAGAGCTAGGTTTCAAGATGTCAGGTTATCACTGAAATGCTCAATTAATATTTCGTCAAACATTGGAGTATGTGGTGATCGGATTCGCCGCTGTTGGGGATTCATTGATTGAAGGAAACATGAACCATGAGTTTTTTGAATAAAATAATTGTAATTTCGGGCTTGTTGTTTTTTTTTGTGGCGTGTGCTCGTTTTTTTTTTCGGTTTTTTTTTCTTTTTTTTTTTGCTGTGGCGAGTCCTTTGTTTTTTCTTTCCACAGGCCCACGCGTTTTTTTGTATCTCTCTGTTCATGGCATTTTTTTATTTTTTTCGTTTTTTTAAATTTTATTTTATTTTATTGTAGATGAGATCCACTTTTGTCTAGAGCCATCACTGCCGAATTTTTTCACCGATTTTCTCTCTTTACTGTCAAAGCGGCTGGTGATTCATATTGTATTTTTGATTATCTATAATACGTTTATTATGAGACGTAGTGCTTTTTAATTTTCTTAAGTACATAAATAATTTTATGTATGCATGGCTTTTTTTGTCTGGTTCTTTATAATTATTTTCTGTATGTGGTTCACGTTTTTATTTTTTGTACTATTTTTTCCGAGTGGTAGTAGTGATTTTTAGTGATTTTCTTGTGGACGTACCACTGTATAACATATTTTTCTTTTTTTTTGTAAAATCAGCACTAATTGCACCTTTTACGCCAACTATTACACGTGTATGTATGTCGATAAGTATGGATGTATGACTTTTTCAAATCGTTGAAAATTGTTTTTTCCTAATTACACTTAAAAGATTTTTTTAAGTTAAAATGAAGTATTAAATGACATTTCTGTCTTTTGTTTTTTAATTATACTTTTCTTACTTATTTCCTTCCTAATGAGACCGAATTTTTATTTCAATTGAGAAAGACAGTTTATTTTTGCACTGAATCGATAAATATTTTTGAAACATTTGGCGCGCCGTAAATAACACTGAGAAGTTTAAATTTGACATTCTTTCTTTAAATGTTCGTGGTTTAAACGAACAGAAAAAGAGGCGATCCATCTTCCATTGGCTTAGAAAGCAATCCGCAAATGTTATCTGTTTGCAGGAAACACACAGTTCATCTTCTGTCGAAAATATTTGGCGAAATGAGTGGGGTGGTAAAATAATGTATTGTCATGGAACCAGTAATAGCCGAGGTGTTTCGATACTTGTTAAGAATCATTTTGATGGCGAGTTTGAAATTCTCAAAACAGATAAAGACGGCAGGTTAATTGTGGTCAAAATGACGTCTGGTGAGTCGGTCTTTTTCATTTTCAATATTTATGCTCCAAATCACGAGAATGCACAAGCTTATTATTATAGCAATCTTATTAGTATTATGAATAGCTTAGGTATTGACTTTAGCGATAATATTCTGATCGGCGGTGATTTCAATGTAGCGTTGGACGAGCATCTTGACAGGAAAGGTGGGAACTATCAGGTGAAAGATAAAGTTGTGAAAATTCTAGATGATGTGATGAACAGATTGAGTATTAGTGATATCTGGAGAATTAGGAATCCCAACAAATTGCGTTTTACTTGGAGAGGGGGGAAACCCTTGATCCAGAGCAGAATTGATTATTGGTTGGTATCCGATTCACTGCACGACTTTGTTTCACATGTTGATATTGGTGCATCCATCAGATCTGACCACTCTTCCGTTCATTTAAGTTTAAATAGTTACAAATGTGAAGAAAGAGGTAGGGGATATTGGAAATTTAACTCTTCCTTATTGGAAGAGGAAGATTTCATCAAAGGTTTGCAGCATGAAAAAGATCTTTGGGAAAAAGACTTCACAGATGTTATTGATCCAAGGCTTAAATGGGAACTTTACAAGTATAAAATCAGAGATTTTTGTATTAAATACAGCAAAAAACGGGCTAAGTATCAGAGAAACAAGGAAAAAAAGCTGGAGCAACAAAAAAAGGACCTCGAAATTAAGTTAGGCATGTTAAATACAGAAAGTGAAATAGAGAAAACAAGAAAAGACATTGATGAAGTTCAGAGAGCTTTAGATGATATTTACGAGGTCAAAACACAAGGTATTATCCAACGTGCCAGAGTAAGATGGCATGAGCTTGGTGAAAGAAGCAATGCATATTTCTTGAAGCTTGAAAAGAGAAATCATTATAAAAAGCACATGCGTAAACTTCAAACATCTACTGGTACTGTTACTACAGATTTAAATGATATTTTAAATGCGCAGAAAGAGTTTTATCGAAATTTATATCAGACTACACATTGTTTTTCTGAAGAAAAAGCAGAGGAGTTCACTAGCGATTTGCACATTCCTGCATTGTCAGATTTCCAGAAAAATATTTGTGAAGGTAATTTGAGTCTCGAAGAGTGCTACTCCGCTCTGAAAACTATGTCTAGTAATAAAAGCCCGGGGAATGATGGCCTTAGTGTTGAATTCTACAGGTGTTTCTGGCCCTGTTTGGTAATTTAATTGTGGATAGTTTCAACTATGCACACGTCCATGGAGAGTTGTCAGTTTCCCAAAGACAAGCAATCATTACTTTAATTGACAAAAAAGGAAAAGATCGTCTCCAGCTGAAAAATTGGAGACCTATTTCTCTTTTAAATGTTGATTATAAAATTGCTGCCAAGGCCCTCTCAATTCGTATTTCAAAGATTTTGCCCGAAATAATTCACCCAAATCAGACTGGTTATGTAAAAGGTCGCTACATCGGCGACGCTGTTCGCACAATTTTAGACTCAATGCACTTCACAAAAGAAAATGATATTCCCGGTATTTTACTTTGTATTGATTTCGCCAAGGCATTTGACTCTATTGAGTGGCCTTTCCTTTATTTTGCTCTGAAGAAATTTAATTTTGGTGAATCTTTTATTCAATGGGTCAAAGTTTTATACTGTAATATTTCCAGTTGTGTAATTAATAATGGTGTCACCTCTGGTTACTTTCCAGTGAACAGAGGTTCAAGACAAGGTGATCCTCTTTCACCTTATCTATTTGTAGTTGTTTTAGAAATTTTGTCCATCGCCATTCGTCATAACAAAGCAATTAAGGGGATTCAAATCGGTCAAGATGAGTTAAAAATAGCACAATATGCAGATGACACCACTGGAATGTTATCAGATGTGAAATCTGCCAAAGAATTTCTCAGAATGGTTGAGACATTTGGCAACATCTCTGGCCTGAAGATTAACAAGGAAAAGACTGAAGCACTTTGGTTAGGTAGTAATAGATATTGTCAGAACAAGCCATTAGGAATTTCATGGCCAAGTGGTCTAATTCGTGTTCTTGGAATTTGTCTATCTTATGAGACAGAAAAAGCAGACACAATTAATTATGAGGAGAAAATAAAGTCTGCAAAACAATGTCTTAATCTGTGGAAGATGAGAAATCTTACTATCATGGGAAAGATTCAAATAGTTAAAACATTTATTGTTTCTAAGTTCCTTTATGTTGCATCTCTCACCAACTTGCCAGAAAAGTATCTGAAACAAATTGATACACTTATTTTTAATTTTATATGGAACGGTAAACATGAGAGAGTTAGACAAAGTACTCTTGTAAGTAGAATTAGTAAAGGTGGTCTTAACGCACCCCATTTAAGAAATATGGTTTGGTTTCGAGACTAAAATGGCTTATTAGGTATTTTCAATCTAATCAAAGTGGATGGAAACTTTTCTTAAATTATTATCTCAACAACATAGGCAACGCTGATTTCTTGGTTTATTGTAACTATAATGTCAATACCTTGGGGTGTAATCTCCCAAGTTTCTATAGAGATGTATTTTCAGCTTGGTCTGCAATAAGACATAAGACTGATGAGAACGAGTTCATCTGGAATAATCAACATATTGTAATTCATGGACAGTCAGTTTTTAACAAAGATTTTCTGGATGCAGGTTTATGGTATGTAAGTGATTTATATGACAACAATGGAAAACTTATTCCTTTTGACTTTTGGGTAAAACACGGTGTACCTAAACGGCTTTTTATGCTGTGGGCTGGTATTGTTTCTGTTGTTTCTAAACACAGATATCCTTTAAATCCCACAGCAGTTTCTTTTCAACCAAGAAAGCTTAACGTATTCAGGGGAAACAAGCTGTACAATCTACTTACTTTAGAAACAAAATCATTGTATGACATTTTGATGTACAACAAGCAAAATTTTAGTAACTTTAATGACAAACTTGTCACTGTTCTTGGACAGGAAATTGCTAACAACAGTTCTAGTTACTTTGATCTTCCACAAATAGTTGCAACAGATGTAAAAAGTAAGGAATTTCAATATAAAATATTACATAATTGTGTTACCACAAACTACTGGTTAATGAAATGGAAGAAACTATCCCATGATCTGTGTACATTTTGTGAAGTGGAAAGAGAAACTCAGTTTCATTTATTCTATGATTGTAAGTTTGTAAAAAATTTTTGGCACAAATTTGAAGAATGGTGGCAAAGAGTTACATTGAAGTCAATCAATTTAAACAACCGTGACATTATTCTCGGCAACCTTGAATTCAGCTGTATTTTAAATTATTGTATTATATTAGGGAAACAGTTCTTGTATAAGTGTAGACGAGAAAAGAAAGTTCTTCCGTTCTATTTATATATAGCGGAGGTCAAACAAAAACACGAAATTGAGAGAAACATTGCCTACAAAAACAATACAACTGAAAAGTATAGGAGTCGCTGGCATACTCTGGTAATGTACTTTGAATCATAGATTGTCTTCTTTTTTGTAAGCACTATCCCTGTTCTTTGTCTTTTGTCAGTTTTGTTTTCGTGTCTTTTTGCTGTACCTTTTCTCTGTTTTGTAAATAAAAAATAAAAATTTTCAAAAAAAAAAAAAAAAAAAATAAAATACAAAAAACGGGGGCGGGGTGGGGGTGGTGGTGGTGGTGGGGGGGGGGCTGGAGGAATCGCGGTTGCAATCTTCTATTTCAGATCCCCCTTCATAGCCTCAAAAATTTCAAATTTTTCAAGCCCCCAAGCTATCATATAGCCGGATATTTATTGGGGATATACTGACAGGAGAAATAATGTATATTGCGCAGTTCTGCGCGCAGATGTTCGATACTACCTTTTTATGACGCACGAATAACTATTCTGTCGTGGTTATGTTTTCAGTAGTTTGAAGAGCTATATTCCTAAGCAAGTTCTTAAATTGATTGATTTTTAATGCATCGGAGGGCTTTTTTGAGTTAATCCTAATCTGACCGGGTCCAAGGTACCACTGAAGAACACCCAAAATGACGATCATGGGAGAAAAACAAATTGTGAATTCCTGGCTATAGTACATTTTGACAAAATAGTGAAGAATTGAGCATGGTGACCTACCCCTAAAAATTATGTCTTTAAAAGTACCACAGATGACCTAGATGTTGCTTATTAAGTTTTACAAAATCGGCAATACTGGAAGATTGATATGCCATCAAATACAACTTTTAATCTCTGAAATTTTGGATGTGACAATGGCAAAGTTGGTCAAAAAATAAAAAATTCCATATATTCACACATTTTTGCATTTAAATCAAGAATCTTTACTGTTCAAACTTTCAATTTACTGTTATTGCACGCTGAGAATATGAACATTTTCGAGGATTCACTGCAAGAACCTGAAATGAATAGTTTTATATATTGATTTTAAGTGATTTTTGTGAAAAACTGTCAATTTTCATCATTGTAGAAAATCAAGCATGTTAACTCATGGTTTTTCTTTAATTTTTGATTATTCTGATATGCCAGTATTCATTCAAAAATCCATAATTTAAAAGTATGTACATTCTTAAGCAAACATATCATTTTAATACCTTTTCAGCATTTTTGCTTTTAACACGATCGGAACTAATTTGGGATAATTTGACGGTGAAGTAATGTCGACTTAATCTGCAAATTAACCCCACCCACTTTTCTTTTTAAGTTACACACTTGTTTTTATGAGTAATTTGTAATATAGCAACATTCAGCTATAGCGCACTTAAAACTCTTGAGAAATTTTAAAAATATAAAGATCAAATTATCCCAAATTAGTTCCAATAGTGTTTTTTTGTATTAAGGTAGTATGTACCTCGAAAATGAAAGACTGTAGCTTTTGCTCTAACTTTCCTCAAAGAATCTTTCAACCATTCTCTTTCAAAATCAAGAATAAAAATAGGGGGTCACCTTGCAAATTTTGCTGCTAGAGAAACAAATTACCCAAGATTTATCAATATTAGAAATTCAAAATGGCCGCCATCCCTGTGTTAACTCTATGGAGAAAAATAAAAAATTTCGAATTTCGAAAAACTAAGCCGGTGAAAAGTTTTCTTTCACCAAGAGCTTTAAAATGAACCCGCACATGTGGTATATCGGAAGAGAATTGTAAAAGTTTGAGAGTCCGAATGTCTGTCCCCGAGGTGCGTTCTACCTTAAGTCCAATCTCTCATCTTATCATGTTGGAATATTCAGTATTTAGCCTATCAACATGATCTTCATAGATGTATCATATACACTTATATTGATGTCAGTTGCATTTCACGTAAATTAACATGTTACCTTGCGTTCCAAATTTCAAGACTAGGATATTCAAATAAAATTCGTTGCTTTTAACGCAGAGATATCAAATTTTCGTGTTAATGAAACTTTGGAATTGCTTGAAAATATCATTGACGAAGCCTGGTGAAAATCTGAAAACCAACATTGTAGGTGATAAGTATTGTAACAATGGCAAACAAAGTAAACTTTGATGGGACGAAGAATGTTCTCGAGTGACAAATGAAAAATGTCAGTTGTTATGTAAATATCGACGTTCAAATGATATTGGAGATTTGGTACATTACAAAACTGCCAGAAATCAGTTTAAGAACCCCTGTAGAGAAAAATCGAAATCTTATCAAGATTCTCAAAACAGCAATATTTCCTCATACGACATCTGAGCGCAGTTCCGACGACTGTATCCCTTCAAGTGTTTATCGCGAGTTCAAATCCAGGATTGAATCAGAAAGATATTTGGACTATTTGAATTACAGCTGCGAACCAATTTTAGCTTCCGCTGTTTCTACTATAAACTGAACTTAGAAATTGGCCTTCACTTTCATTTTCCAGCCGAAAGGAGGACATGTATGTATTGTAATGAGGTTACAAATATTATGACTGTAGAAAATTAATTGCCTTTCATATTTCTGTATCTTCTATATGAGGATATTAGGAAGACATAATTACCATTGGAATGGGGATTAAATGTACTTAGAAATAAGATGATTGAACTTTTTCCTCGCAAAATAAATACAATATTGTTAACACGCATTTTACATGGAATTTCGTACTTTCCATCAAACTAGCACACTTTTATGTCTATCTATGCAAAATTCTGTGAGAGGGGCTGAAGCCCTTCACCGATGAATGAATAGAGTAAAGAAAAGTAAAAGTATATGTCCCTTGGCACTGTTACCGAAGTGGTACTCACAGTATTGTCAATACATCGCGGTTTCTGGTGCCGCCATTACGGACTACTGTGCTTTGCCTATGTCAGGAATGACGCCATCAATTTGTTGTGATACCACTTTGTCCCTTTGCTTCACCTGAAGTATGTCGTTGACGTTCACCCCGAGATTGCCAATAATCCGATGAGTTATTAAGGGAAGTTCCATTAATATTTTGGGCGCCACCCGCTCGTGAACTTGTCAAGTTTTACTGCGTGCAGTCGACTCATTCCAAGGCCATCTTGCATGATCTCGGGAGTCAGCGAATACATAAAGTCCCCGTCAACGTCGTTCTCTCGGAAATCGTCGGCGTACTGTCCCAAGTTCAAATCTCGCAAGCACTGGCACACCTGTTCGACGGTCAGTCCACGAACATCACTGGGGAATTGCATCGAATTGCTAACGGCTGCTTCGGCTGACTCGCTCTGTAGCTGTGTCGCGTTGACAGCAGGTTTGGGTTGAGCGGCAGTCTTCGGTGGTAAGCCAGGGAGTGGTTTAGCTTGACCATATTTCACGTATGCAGGATTTATGACACACCTTGAAGCCGCAGACATCGAACTGTGCCTTGGCTTAGCTGGAAGCGGTGGAGCACTCCTGACTTCCTCGTCTTTTTCAACAGTGTCGTAAGTGGGCTCGCCAGCTTGCTCGGGGGGACTGTATTTTAAAGATGTTTGCGACCATCTCTGATACTGTGACAGCTCTGCCACCAATGGTGCGTATTTTCCCGAGGATAAACTGGAAGTGCGTCTTTTAATCGCTGGAGGTATCTTCTCACCCTCATCCATATCGCAATAATCAGCAACGTCAATGACATCTTGACGAGCGTCTCTTGTCGCGCTCTCTTCGTCTACTTCGCGCTCCCGATGTTGGTCTTTCTCGGTCGAGATGCGTACGATTTTCGGTTCAACTTCTTCGTACATGTCTGTCTTCTCCGTCGAATTCGCTCCCCTTTTCACGGCCGCTGTCCCGTAAATTGATATATCTGTTGAAAAACCGAAAATTAATCCGTAATTGGTTTGACTTTTTGCTCACATATACCTATAGAACATAACGCGTGGAATACGAGCCTGTATCATGTATGATAGGAATAAACATTTTACACGTTCATAGCCACCTCCCGGGAGGGGGAGGTCACTGAGGCATGCCCCTCCGATTTGAAGCAGGTGCAAAGTTCGAACTACAAATTACAAACTCTGCCATTTTTTTAAAAATAGGGTTCATAAGTCTATACTTCGCCCCAAATATGGCGTAAACACTCTACATTTTCCGCAAATTGACGGGTCAAAATCGTGTCGGAGATAGAAACAGGGCTCAAAAGTCGACATTTCACCAACATTTCCTCGTGCAGGATCTACATCAGGCGAATTAAAAATGAGGGAGGGCAAAAACGCGGTACATATGTGTATACCTTCCCTGTATGGCAGTGCCCCTCCCAGGGTTCATATAGGCACGCATACATCGCATGATGGCGAGCCATTTCATGGATGTAACATAGTCATAGTCACAGATGTGCAGGGATGCTTATTTCAATTCAATTCAATTTACAGGGCCAGTTACAGGGTCTGAAAATCTGTCAGATTTCAGGGGTATATATTTTCAGAAAAATTGGCTAATTTTATCGAAAGAAATGAATACAGGCATAATTGTTAGGACATTAAAAATTGATCCTAGGCCTATTACAGGTCTGCATTTACATTGCTGTGTACAGTCCCTGAATACAATGCTGAGACAGGCAAATTTCAGACCCTGTCTCAGGTCCATGTCCACAATACTGTACACAGTCCTGTCCCCACAGCCCTGGATACAGACCTGTACATCAGCCCCTGTCACAGCAATGAAACGTATTTGCTTACACAGACCTGTTCCACAGGGCTGTGTCAGGGTCTGTACAGGGCCTGTCACAGGGGCTTTTTTTACTTTGTACTACGTGTATGTGTGGGTTCATTTCAGAGCTCTTGGAGTTAGAAAAGTTTCAACGTCTTAGTTTTCTTAAAATCGAAAAACTTTTTTTGCACCGTGTAGTAAACTAAGGGATGTAAGCCATTTGTAATGTCAAATATCGGTAATTTTTTTTTTTCAGTAAATTTGTTGAAACTCTACACTGTGACCCCTGAAATTATTCTTGATATGATATGTTTAAAAGTTTCATCCAGGAAAGTTTGAGCAAAAGTGTAAGTCTTTCACTTTCGAGGAGAGTTCTGCCTAATTCATGGACATGCTTATTTCAATATCTTGCGGATCACACTGATAGAAAGACCCCAGCAACAAAGAAGACGAGATCAGCGCACGTTCAAAACAGAGAACAGCATTTCTATGCTGATACAACAGTTTTAGGTTTTCAGAGATGTTCTATTTGCCAAACATACCTGCGTTACCTTTTGCATCTCGCAAGTTCACGTGACTTTCTACGGCTTGCGTTCTTAGACGTTGATAGTCTTCCCACTGTTTCTTTGTTCCTTTCTCCAAACCTTCGCCTACCACGACCTCTACGGTGATGTACATGGGTAGTATCAACGGCTGTTTTACGATTCCCTCTGTAACCATGGTAACAGTGGATAAGGAAAGTCAGCGGCTGGCAACAGTGTTATTCCTGAGCCATAATTTTTATATGTTATTACATATGTACGACAAATTATTCAGTCGATGGCTTCAAAGTAGTACTGCCGCAGGATACGCTGTATCACTCGGGAAAATACCTTCGGTGTGCCAGTGAAATTTGTGACGTCATCCGTCCGCCCAAACATAGGACTATGTGCCCGAGGGCAGGTGACCATTTACCCGACGTAAGGAGGGCAAACGGTTCCTGCTTCGAGGGTACATAGTCCCTTGTTTGGGCTATAATATTTTTACTACATGCCTCTCCTACATAGCTTTCACTCTAAAGTTTTTGGGCCACATACAAATGACAATCATATGCTTTATTTTCATGTTAGACGAAAATCTACCTAAAAATAGAACGATTCTCATCATCAAACAGTCTAATGATACGTTTAGATCCCTGATATATGGTTTATCAAGTTTTTACACATAATTTTGTGAAAACAGTATAACCAATGTAGTTTTATGATTTTTAGCTCACATGTTCACACACGTTGGCTAATGTCGCAGCGATGTCTGTGTCTGTCTGTCTGTGTGTCTGTCTGTCTGCGTGTGTATGCCTATCTGTCTGTGGGCCCGACAACTCAAAAACAGCTATTTAGATCAGAGTCAAATCTGGTATATAGATTCAATTTGCAAATTGCAAAAACTGATTAGTTTTTAGTGGGTATGGCTTGCTTACTTTTTGCTCATTTGCATAATTTATGATTTTAGAAAAAACGGATACACATTGAGAACGACAGCACACAATTTGATGAGATTTGCTACAAATATTGATCACACCAAGATATGACAGCCATGAAAGGTAGAACGGGATGACATCAAAGATAATTGCTAATTTGCATATTTAATGAACTTTCCTAATTAGGTACATATCTGAATGGACTCAATCAAAATTGATGAAACTTGGTATATATTGAAGATACTATGATTTAACATTATTGAAAATCATTAAGCATATTTACTTCAGCCAATTCCTTATTTGCATATTCAATGAACTTTCCTAATTAGGGATATACATCTGAATTGATTGGGCCAAAGTTGATGAAACGTGCTAAGTACATTAAAGATACTATGATATAAAATTACTGAAAGTCATTCAGCATTTTCACTTCAGTCAACTCATAATTTGCATATTTAATGAACTTTCCTAATTAGGGATATTTATCTGAATTGACTTGACTAAAGTTGACGAAACTTGCCATGTACATTGAAGATACTTCGATACAACATTATTCAAAGTTATCAAGCATTTTTATTTCAGCCAATTCCTAATTTGCGCATTCAATGAACTTTTCTTATTAGTAATATATACCGGAATTTACTTGATCAAAGTTGGCAAAACATGCTATGTACATTGGTGATACCAGGTTAAAACAATATTGAAAGTAATTTCGCATTTTCATGTCAACTTATTTATAATTTGCATATCTAATCAGCCTTCACAGTTTGGCATATTTAGCTTGAAGGACTTGACCAAAGGCAATTACACTTGCTATATAAAGTGGTGATACAATGACAGCAGTCAAAGAAATTAAGTATTACATATTTGTATAATTAGCGACCTTTATAATTAATCTCTTGTGAATATTGTTCATAAAGTTGATCATAACACTTTCAATGACGTTGCAAACATGTAGCAAACGTTTAAATTATGCACAACTGCAATATATAATGAAACACGTGAGCATTTTCAGTTCACATTTTGTTATTTCCCCGACGTAGTCAAGCTGAAAATAGTTCAGGTTCACTTTCAGTAAAATGACGAATATGTGGCCCGCAACGTCATCAACAAGTTACCATTGAATCCTATGAAGCGCGCGACGGTCAATACAATAAGTGATTAAAATTTAAGACTGCGAACAGTTGTTCTTATAGGGGCGTCGCTGAATTTTCGGAATATTTTCTTTATCAATATAGAATTGACATTGTGTGTTCAGCTAGAAGTGTGATAATAAAATTAAAAGAGTTACGATTGTGTTTGTTAACGGATGACACTCTAAATAGTCTGACTCGGAGTAAACCTGTCAAGAGTTTCCCAACACATGCTGTCTTGAGTGCGATAATACACAACTTACCCAGATTCATGGAGTTGCAGACAAGGTAACCGACTTCGTGTGTCCTCAGCAACTTGAGAACTCCGAAGGGAGTTTCTGACTTCTTTTTGCCGCCATCTTTCACGAACACGCTCTCTTCTTTTGCAAATTGTATATGCTGGGGTAAGGTGAATCCATTCAAGATCTCTTCAATGGTGTAGGTCTTGTTGACTGAAATGATGATGTGAAGGTATAAAATTTAGCAACTCAACCTTGGTATGCACAATAAACAGATACGTTCGATGGCATGCATTGTAGGCACCCGCATAGTTGGGCATAGACGCATAGATAGATAGATAGATAGATAGATAGATAGATAGATAGATAGATAGATAGATAGATAGATAGATAGATAGATAGATAGATCCATCCATCCATCCATCCATCCATCCATCCATCCATCCATCCATCCATCCATCCATACATCCATCCATACATACATACATACATACATACATACATACATACATACATACATACATACATACATACATACATACATACATACATACATACATACATACATACATACATACATACATACATACATACATACATACATACATACATACATACATACATACATACATACATACATACATACATACATACATACATACATACATACATACATACATACATACATACATACATACACACACATACATATAAATGTACTGTAGCACGGAAAGCCGAACAACATTTTAGGAAGTATGCGCCTCGAAAGTGAAAGACTTTATCTTTTACTCAAAGGAATCTTTCAACCATTCTATTTCAAAATCAAGAATAAAAATCAGGGGCCACAGCGCAAATTTTTGTACTAGAGAAACAAATAATCCAAGATTTACGGATATTGAAAATTCAAAATGGTTGCCATCCCTGTCACGTCTGTGGAGAAGAATAAAATTTTCGAATTACTGAAAACTAAGCCAGTGAAAAGTTTTCTTTCACCAGTAGCTTAAAAATAAACCCCCACAAGTGGTAGATCAGAAAAGAATTGTAAAAGTTTGAGAATCCGTATACTTATCCCCGAGGCGCGTTCTTCCTTAAAATCACAAATGACACCATCAGCGATTATTTACATTACAGGTAAGATCATCGTCGAATTCAAGAGATAAGCTGAGTAGAGGGAAGACCCTAATATTCCAAAATATTCCTTCCTGATTATAATCGATTAAAACAGCAGCATCCTCAATAACAACAACAAAAACATAGAGAGCTGATAAACTTAATGCCTTGAGTAGAGGGAAAACCCTAACAATCCTAATATTCCCAAATATTCCTTCCTGACGGTAGTCGATTTAAAAAATAACAAACAAACAAAGCACAACAAAGAGACAGAGTTGGCCATACCATCTTTACGTATTGGAAGCACATTGAATTTCAATCGATAATCTTTCGGAATACTAATATGTCGTCCGAAACCATCTTCGGCAACAACTCGTGTCTGGTTGAACTTCCGAGCTACACGTAAAATCTGCAATGACAAAGACGTGTATTATGGTGTGCTGTTTTAAAAAAAATCTCTCAATAATTCTACTTGTTCACCCAATAACCGCTTGTCTTGCTCAATTATTAACATTTGTCCTTGTATAGATTTACTACATATGTCTACCAACATCTCTTGTTTCTGCATACCGCCCTCACTCGTTACAGAATATCCATAGGTTTTTCCTCAATAAAAACGTATTTCCCACTGCGTGTACGATTTGTTTAAGGTAGAACGCGCCTCGGGGACAGACATTTAATTAAGGACTCTAAAACCTTTACAATTCGTCGGGCTCATTTTAAAGCTCTCGGTGTAAGGAAAATTTTCACCGTCTTAATTTTTCGAAAATCGAAATTTCAAACAACGGTAAATCTTGGGTAATTTGTTTCTCTAATTATACTATAGCAAAATTTGTACGGTGAACTTCGATTTTTATTCTTGATTAAGAGAGTGGTTGAAAGATTCAGTGAGGAAATTGCGAGCAAAAGTTTAAGTCTTTCACTTTCGAGGCGCATACTTCCTTAAACAATAAGTAGACCAAAGCCATCCCAGCGATTAGCATACCACGAGATTTTGGCAACCAGGAGAGATCGCGAGTGCAGATATGTAGTGAACTGTTCAAAAAACGACAATTAATCTGGTATACATTATTAGAACAGGTTCCCTCTGCAGCACATACAGGTGCGTGCAGCGTTGCTGGGATAGTCGATCCACAGTGTAGAGGGACGTTGGTTGACTTAAGGCCCGGGATCGAAGTGTGAAGCCGAGGGTCTAATCACAGTACTTGTGTGAAGACATCTTGGCTTGCCAAGGTCTCAAGACAGCTGGATGCTCACCGTAATCAGGTAGTCAGTGGGAAGTAACGGACCCGTGCGAGCAGACGATGGTGTGAAGAGTACACTGTAGCCAACTCGTACAAAGGTTCGGCCTTCGGCCTCACCGTACACTTCGATCCCGGGCCTCTTCGATCGACCAAGCAACGCTGCACTCACCTGCCCGATAACAGCTGTGATGATGACTACGTTGCAATTGTCTTACATTGGTTCAATAGACTCAACCTTGTCACATGATGAAGACACACATCGCTATGTTGTCAGCTTTCACAAAGTGGACGATGATTATCTGCACTGATTAAAATTCTTTGGAGGCCTTAGCTACTTAGGTATTTTATTTGTTTTTATTGGTAACTGTCGTACAATATTCGAGTTAGCCGGTGCACATGCTCTGTATTGGACCTTGATTGATTCAGGAGGTGCTTATAATAGATGCGAGCGTGCATAAATCCACAGATATTCGGACTCGCAAACTTGTACGACCACTTGTTGGGACTCATTTTGAAGCTCATTCGAATAAATGAAATTTTCACCAGCTCAGGTATGTGAAAATCAAAAAGATTTATTTTGCCCATCGAGTTAAGACAGAGATGGTTGCCATTTTGAATTTCGAGTGAACAGGTAATTTGTTTCTCAAGTACTAAATTTTGCATGGTTACCCAAAACTTTTGTGATTGCATTCAAAAGGGAATGGTTTGAAGTTTCCCTTGGGAAAAATTGGGCAAAAGTTTTAGTCTCTTAATTCCCAGGCGCGAACTATCTCGATAGTTATGAAATGTACTAGTAAGAATCTCAGGGATGATCAGTTAGACCTGGGGGGGGGTCTCAGTATATATACGTACATGCAATGTTTTCACGTTACAAAATTTGAGTTCTTTCTCGGATTCTTCATTGCATGCTTTCTTTAGTTCAAACTTCTAGCGATCCCCCAAGATAGCATTTTAAAGCAATTTTCGCTCTATATTTTTTTAAATTTATGATTACTTCCTCCAACATAAACTGGTCAAACCCTTACCTGTCAAACAGACGCATGTGGGCTTTAAAGAGTATAATGATACGATATTACTGTGCCATATTATACTAGTACTCACCTGACCGCTGGAAATTGTTTCTTTTTCGTCGTTACCACACCAACCACTCATCACCTTGACAATCTGTGGCAACTTGTAGTTCTTTGTGAATTTCTTCAAACTGTACTTTGTCTTGGTCCATTTGATAACGTTTCTCTTCGCTTCCGCCATTGTCTGTCGGGGGAACACAGAATTGTTGCATGTTTCTTCCTCATAAAAGACACCCTTTGTTCATTAGATATTAAAGGGAGGCAGTTGTCAGAACTCTGCTCAAAGGTTGCAAGGGACCCCTGCGACCGATGTATACACTGTATCTAGGGTACGTTGGCGATTGATGAAAGTAAAAAAATGTTTTTTAACAATGAATATCATAAAATTTAAATGTTACAGCCATGTTGACGTGATGCATCTAGATATCATGCATGAAATACATTGTTTGTAAAAAAGAAAGTCACACATGCACAGTTCCGAAGACCGCCTCCCTTTAAGCATCGTTTGGCTCACTTCAGACTTGAGAGAATTTAAGTTTGCTTCCTATTTCAAGCTAATATTTCCCTTCACCTCCGCCATTGCCTGTTAGAGGCACACAAGCGTCACTGTTGTGACTTATGGAGAACACATCAAATGGTTACACCTTGTGGTTGATCACATATATGTCAATGAAGCAAATTCTGCGCATGCGTTTACTGTCCTGTAATTGTGATGGCCTGGGGACGTATGGTCAGTGTACCCTTGCACTCCTTGAAATGTGTTTTAGTCTAGACCAATACATGTAACGTGTTTAAACATTTCTTTGGTTAAATTCCTTTCCTCTTTTCAGATGGGAGGGAACTCTTCGCATAAATTATTTTGAAAATCCATGTGCTGAGAGGAGCAACAATCGCAAGATTTCGTCATGTCTTAAATGATGAGTCGGCAAAGTTATTGTCGGCCTGCTACTTGGTCCAAGAAAAATTCCCAGTGCCCTCCGACAATGCATGATAACGGTTTACACATATCAAAATGCAAATTTATTCTCCTTCAAATTTTAGACGGTTGGAAAAAGTATGCTTAAATAAATAAATAAATAAAAAATTAAAAAAATAATAAATAAATAAATAAATATAGTCAGGTGAGTAAATTTGCCATGTAAATTGTTCGTTGACGGCTAGACGACTAGACGAAGATTAATGTTAAGAAATTTGAAAACTTGGAAACAGAATATTGATTATCTACTTTTGTCTTTATGCAAATGCAAATATCATTTTTCCTGTGTAGTTTCAGTCCCTCTATAACGTGTTAATTACGAGAGTGATCAGAGATGCAAATATGATTTTTTAATGAGTTGCATTTCTTATAACCTGTTCGATTATTTGATAGCTAAACATGGAGATGTGGGGTTCGCAGTTTGCCCTGTACTAAACGGTTCATTAAATCCATCTGATGCATTCAATGGGGTAACCTTACAGCACAGAGTTATGACATAGGATTCATGTCAAACAGACAGACAGACAAACAGACAAACACACAAACAAACGTAACCGCCCATTGAGTCGTCAAAGTTTTGTACTCAGCATTTGACAACTCTGTCAGATGTCGTGAGGCTAAATTCTGCCACAATTATGCGATAAGAAACATTCTTTTCAAAACGGGGGAAGTCACTGTAATTTGCCACTAGATTCCTATCAATTTTGAATTGTTCCAAAAACTTTCATGCCTCAAGTCTTTGAAATATGCTGAGAGATGGGTCCAGAAAACATAATTTGAACGGCGTTTAGAGACAGAGCCGAAAACTGTAACGATGCCTTTAAGTAATTCCTGTTGTCTACCAAATAGATATGCAGCTGATATCTACTGGATAGATACGCCGCCCGGATATGCCGATAAGTTAACGGCTGCCCCTTGGAATTGGAAATAAGCTTACCGGTCTCTAAAGTTTGGTATGGCAGGGGTTGAATTTAAGACTCATATCCAACTCTATCATACTTCATATCCAACACTATTAACGTGACACGAGTTCATAGTCGATGTCAAGAAGTTCTTTCATGACACAAAAAAAACCAATAAACCATCTTCTTTCACTTTTGAGAGGTTCGGATACACAGCAGATACAGTAGATCGCTAACTACGTGTCACAATACCACTTCCGGGTTCGTTACCCGGACGAAGACACTTCGGGGGAAAAACAGTGCGGATCTTTAAGTTTTGAAATCTTCATGGATGCTTATTTGGTTCAGATTTAATTTGAAGCATATTTATAAAGATAATTGCCTGCTTGAATCACAAATGCAAAATGTATATGATGGCTATAGCATTCTGTGGTACTTACTGAGGCCCATGGAAATCTTATCAATGAGCCTGAATTTTGGCAAAAACACCACTGAGGGCGCTAGTTGCATCGTATATTCCAATTTCCTATGGACTTGCCCACACGAAAAGTTCATCAATAGTCAAGGTGGCATTGACCTTACACCAAGAGGATTCGTGCCGCTGAATGTTTTGAAAAAGAAAAAAAATGAGCTCAACGCTACTAAGGTGCCCTATGGGAAATCAATAAGTGGTCTTGTGCTAGGTACAATCAAAATACATGGAATGAAATAGTCCACTGTTGCTGTACCGCGACCTTTCCGGACCTCAATTTTTGTCGATCGTCCATTCTGTAACGTATTTATACATTAACACGTTGGTGACATTCCAAAGGTTGACTCAGGAGATACGGAAACCCGAAACACAGGAATTCCAAATCCGGTATCTCGCCAAGATCAATCAATTATTTTTTACTCGGAGGTATCTCAACTGATAAGAAATCTCATTTATACACGGAACTCACCGATGGATATATCATCAAAGGGACTGGTCAGTTTCTTCAGCCTGGTGGGGGCGATGGATTCATGGGGGGGGGGGGGTGTTGTCCACCCAGTTGTTGACTGCTGAAAGGGAGTCGGCATGTTTTGTTTTTGAAATGTTCAATACGAGTAGGGGGGGGGGGGGGTGTCGGTGTTTTTGAATTACAACGTTGGCTCATACTTGCCTATTATATATCGTACCAGCCACGAATTTCATCATTTAGTTATTATAATAATATATATATATATTTATATATATATATATATATATATATATATATATATATATATATATATATATATATATATATATATATATATATATATATATATATATATATAACCTCCTTAAAAGTTCCTTGGATTGACGACTCGCCTTCTCTATGTTCTTATGCCCGTCAATTCACTCCGGTGTGTGATGAGAAAAGCTATGACTTCGACTTGTCAGAGAGGCACGGTTTTTGCATATTTTCTAGTTGCCTTTTGCAGACCGACAGATACACAGTAAGTGAGGCTACCGACAGTTCTCCTTGATTTGTTAACTCAGAAATTTTTTGCTGAAGGCTTTTTCAATTTTATCAGTTTCTTAACAATTTTTAACTTACAATTTAAGTTCAGGATTGTTTGTTAAAACTATGTTCCAAAATTATTGATTATGTTTAAAATTCAAGAGTAAATTGAATGAGAAGTCAGTGTTTGGAGGTGCTAAAAATTGCACACTTTTCAAGATAAAGTTATCAGCAACTAAGATGGTCTCATCATACCACCTGTCAGACATGCAAATTTCCTTTGTTACGAACATTAAAAAAATCAATACCCTTTCTTTTTGCCAACACAGATGCAACTTATTCCCTTAGTTTCTTGAAAATATTGTGTATGGCTGTCAAAACTCTATGTCGACAAAATTACAAAATTCCTATCTCCTCCGCGGAAAAGGGGTTGATCTTCTTATTATTCACAGTGAGAAGTCAGAAAATTATGATTATCAGAACTATGTTGCCAGAATTTTGAAATATGGACCGTTGTGTTCTGTGTACAGAAGAAATTTGCTTCAGTTCAGGGAGTGATCTGTGCGTGTAAAGATCATGGAGAATTGTGGGTAGCCTCACTTACTGTGAGATACGCCATCACAAAGCAAACCCACTGTAGCCTCAGAAGTGAAATAAAGCATCGAGAGGAAACACCGGGAATGTTTGAAAAGCCAGATTATCATGCACAACAAAGAATACAGCAAGAAATTTAGATCCACAGCTCTTGAAACTTATGTACGAATATGAGGTAACTTTGATGTGACCGTGACAAATAGGTTATCCATTTTATTAGCTTACCTCAAATCTGCATCGAGCTTCAGCTAGTTAACCGATAAAGATGAACGTTACACGGCGGACTGATGAATACGGCGGGCGGGCTGACTGAACCGAGCTCAGCGGGTGAAGTTGTGGAACACGGCGGGCTGACTGAACCGATCTCGGTTGGTCAAATTGCCTGCCTTCAGTCACCGTCAGTGAAGTGTATTTAACATATGCGGAAATGGCCGCACATATTTAAGGATGAGGGCTCGGCCCGTGTATCTCGCTGAGAGTCGACCAAAGGTAATAATATCCTCGTTCCCGGGCTCACATCACACTCAATTAAAAAGCAATTAATACCCTTTAATGAATAAATACTTTTGACAGATATTATTTTGTTGACCCCACTGAAGTATACTTGTCATTGCATTCACAACAAGACTCGAATCACTGAGAGAAAGTTACTGTTTGAATTAGAACTCAACACATGCAGCTAGTGGTCGTCAACTGCTGATTCATAGACGGGAATAGAAACGAGTTAATGAATAAAGTAAAGTTTGGGGGTAACTTATCTCTGTTTCTATTTTCACGCACGAATTCGAACCAACTATATGATAATGTTAGGGACAGTCTTTAATCCCTGGTTCTTGCATTTAATACTGGTTGTTGATATTGATCGTGAATGTGATCTTAGTCACTTGTTTTCCTTTGAAATCTGTGCACAATTAGTCAATTTTTGTCAGAGATAAAAGCTGATAAAACCCTGCCCCTTTACCTTTTTGTTCTGGAATGTTCGTCGTTCAAAGACCTTTTGGTCCACGAGCAACGCCATCGACGGCATCAGACTGAAATTCACCTTTTTCAGTCTGCGGACTGATCAGCGGTGCGGACGGCGTCCCATTGTGATAATGAGTTGCGTTATTACAACAGTTGACACCAGAAACACTGATTTTGTCAAAACGCTGCAGATTACTTCAAAAGTTTTCATTTTATCGTAACATGAGTGGTCTTTTTGGACAGCAGAGAGCCTTCCGCATCGAATGAGGTAACTGAATGTAGGATTTGTGTTTATTTTCGACTGGAACGGGGAGTTTTATTTGCAGGCCGGACAAGTCCGTTTCATATCTATTCAGATAGCCAACGTATGTCATAAACTTCATCAAAACAGGAAATGTTTCACTTTTGAAGAGCATACGACCTTAGGCTGTACTCACAAATACTGGGGGGGGGGGGGGGGGGCCTTCGGGGCTGGAGGAATCGCGATTGAAATCCTTTTTTTGAGATTCCCTTCAGTGGCCTCAAAAAATTCAAATTCCCCACCTAAATGTTAAAAATTTTCAAGCCCAACCTCTACACTATCATATAGCCAAATATTTATCAGGGATGTACTAAAAGAAGAAACAAACATATATTGCGCAGATGTTCGATACTGCCTTTTTATCACGCACGTATAAATATTGTGTAGTTGTTATAGAAATGTTTGTCAGCAGTTTGTGGAGCCATATTCTTCAGCAAGTTTTCAAATTGATTCTTTTTTAAATGTATCAGTGCACTTTTGGTTTTATTAGTCTAAGCCGACTTGAGTTAATCCAAATCTGACCGGGTCAATGGTACCTACTGAAGAACACCCAAAATGAGGATCACGAGAAAACAACGTGTGAATTCCTGGCTATACGGTTTGACAAATAGTGAAACTGAGCCAGGAGCCCTTCCCCTAAAAATTATGTTTTTAAAAGTACAACTCACGGACCAGATGCTACTTATAAAAGTTTTACAAAATTGACATTACTGGAAGGATTGAAAAAATTTATCAAATAAAACTTTTAATCTCTGAACTTTGGGCTGACAAAATAGTAAATTAGTGAAAAATATAAATTATTCCAGTTATTCACACTTTTTCATTTAAATTAAGAATCTTTACTGTTCAAAGTTTTAATTTTCTGTAATGTACGATGAAAATGTGAACATTTCACTCACTGCATGAACTTGAAGTGAATGGTTTTAAGCTTATCGATTTTAAGTGCTTTTCGTTATTTGGTAATTTTTGATTATTCTGATATGCTGGAATTCAAAAATCCCTAATTCAAAACTATGACAATGGTTGGAATTTTTCCGATCGTACATACTTAAGCAAACACTATTAAAAACATATAATTTTGATACTATTCAGTATTTTTGCGTTTCGTATTAACTCCAATCTCTTGTTTTACATCTTATCATGTTAAAATATTCATTATTCAGCCTACCAACACAATTTGAATGTGGGTTATGTACAATTGTATCGCTGTCAGTTGCATGTCAGTTTAGCTATTAATCGAAATATCAATATACCATAACACAGCTGCATTTTCATACTCACGCTGTGAGAATGAGTTTAAACCATTTCAGCATGAAAAAAACAAACGATTTTTATGCACAAGATAATGTTGAAAAAGAAAAATAAGTTTAACCGTGCTATTCATTATCTTTGTTACACTACTATTATGGACAATGTATGCATTGCAATATGGCATACACAGGTAGCCATGTAGAAATGGAAGTAAGCTGCACCGATGCATTCAAGGAAATGCACTCTTTTTGTGTACCATAGTCAACACTATTTTGTGGGCAGTGATACACCTATTGTCTCTTTTGCCCATTGTTTATTGATAACTGTCAATTCTCCTGGTCTTCCATGTGTTTGCTCTCCGGCCTGATCTTGTGTATAAGTATAAAGTCAATGTCATGAGCGTCATATGACCCAACCTCTTCTGCAACTACATCAGAGTCAGATCACCGGTCGCTTGCAGTGACAGTGACACTGCCTGTAGGCAGTGGTAGGGCAGTAGTGTATTAACTTTGACAATTTTGACAGTATTGTTGTTCAGTTTATCAACTGTGTAGATAAATTAATAAAGAAGGCAGTTCAACCAGTACTCCTTGTCTTCTAATGATCTTTATTTAAAAATTACCGACGTTTCGGCAACACACAAGTTGCCTTCTTCAGGGCAAAAGTGCTGTGTTTTGTTGTACTCTCAAAACACGTTGATCTGTCCAGTAACTGTATTCAGCTTGCCAACACAGCCTGTGGACGTGTACTGTGCTTTGTATCATTGATAACTTTAAGTGTGGACATTAATTCAATTATAAACAATAGTGTTTAATATACAGGCCTTGTCTACCACAGTAGAGGGACCGTGTGTCCACAAATTGAATATTGCATGTTTCATCATGCCGAAGGGAGGCACAAAGGAACTGTATTTGATAAAATGCATATATTAAACAATTATCGATAATTGCAGCTTCTGCCCCGTTACAAGGCCTAATTGGGTTTCTTATGAAAGTTCAATGACATTCATACTACTTTAGAAGTTTAGATGTTTTCGAAATATGTCTTGAAATGCGATAAAATGGTTCAAAATTCTGTTTAATTATTACCGACGTTAGAACCGTCTGATCACGGTCCCTCCCTCCCTCCCTCCCTCCCTCCTCCCTTTTTGTGGAGGGACCGTGGTCTGATGACATAAAATGCTATTTACTTTTCATTTCATTACCTGCCAAACTATGGAATCTGAAAATATTAAAAAATATAGGGGACCAAAATATTTCAAACCTCGCCTTACACACAGAATAAAACCTCCCAGTTCCCCCTTTTATGACCCCCAGAATTTTCACACCCCCTGAATTCCTCCAGCCCCTCACTAATATTGTATATGCAGCCTTAATCAGCTCTTCAAAGGGGACGTAATTGGTACCTTTCCATCCGGAATAATAATTAACAGATAAGGATCAGATTATAAAGACATGCTGATAACATGCAAACTTCAGGCAATACGCCCTAATCTTTAAAATGTATCAATTACGTCACGGATTTCTTTGTTTGCCTCAATGTCACCAAATACATCATCAGTAAGTGCACCATGTTCGACGCTTCAATGCGGAGACACTTGCGACCGAGGAACACCTTGTGGCCGACAGGAAAGATGAAACTGGGGACAACCTCAAACTACGTTTGCATGGCCTTGCCGATATGCATAGCACTCCTTGTACTGACTGTGGTTTATTACAACATTCCCGGGCAGAAATCTCGATGGAACGCTCTGAGGCCAAAGGTGAGTTACCCTTCCCATATAGTGAAGGGATTATATATATAATAGGACACCTTCAGAGCATGACACTTTGTATATTTACTCAGTGTTACGCAGCGGTTATTACATATAGTTTTAGACGAGTTGTGGCTCGGCATGAAGGGGTTTCGTAGAAGACACTTGATATGAACGAATAGTGGAAATGCCGAAACTAACCATGAGTAGGACAGGTCTTCAGACGCAACGGTTTCGATAAGCACAGTCAACAATGTATAATCGCGTTTTCATCTGTCAGTGTATCTTTGGCCATTGACCCCAGACATCGCAATCAGGAAACACATCAGGTATAGATTGCGACGACGGTAAATATTCCATACTTTATGAATATTTTAATTTCAGAGAGGCCAAATTAAAAATTGAACCGAGGTACTAGCCAGAATTATGATCAGTCACATATCTGTTGGCAATATCTCTTGGGAGCTTTCAGTTGTTACAACCCGAAACGGGCTGGAAAAATCAAGGAAGATCGGGAGGGATCCGGATTGAAAGATTCGTCGCTCGAGGGCGCTCTCTGGGACAGTCTTCGATGGAGCGACGGATCTGTCAATCTTGGAGGGATCATATTTGTTTTTCACACAGCACTTAAGGGTTACCTGATTTCAAAATAAATGTCACCCGGTCAAACAGCCTTATGTTTAATAGTACAATGATATCGTGTGAGAAAGTGACGATTATTGTGTGCATATTTCTGTCGTCTTATGTCATTTTACTATAGTTTGAGTGCTGGTTCTGTCTTTCTCATCAACATCTTGCCTTGGCAATGCTATAAAAGGCTCGCTGCCTCACATTGTGCAAGCGGCGTGAAAATGACAGGTTCCCATAGCAAGCTTTAGCTGGAATAAGGCAAGTCTCAGTTGTGAGCTAGGTGTTAAACAAAGAACTGGCTTTTGAGAAGTCCGTGTTGTGCAGCTGTTGTTCTTTCAGTAGGCATCGACCCTGATGGCGCGAGTGGTACTGATATCAAATCTTTATTAAAGATGTAGTGCAGTTTGAACTCATTTGACGCCTACCCTGCACTACAGACATTATGTTAATTGCCACTTTGTTCATTCAGAACATTCTTTGTACATATTTCGTTTGCTTTACTCCATTTACGGTTATGTAGACATGCATAACGCGTTAATGTTGATGGTAGATATATGTACTTTCAAAGTCAATAATTGTGAATAAATGTTACTTTATTTTCAAAATGGTTGTTAAGACAGGTAACATGTTAGTCAAATATGACATACGATATAACACAGCTTAGCGTATAGATAGACAATCCGAAACATACTCACTCATAACACCCTATTCTACATCGCAAAGAACAAATAAAAAACGCCTATTCTTTACGCAAAACAAAAAACAATCTCCTTCAAAAAACAAACAAAAAACAAAGGAAATTATGGCCATAAATAACAATAATAACATTTATCCGGCAACTTTGTTGTTTTGTTTTTTCTTGTCTTATTGTGACAATTTTACAGACCCTGGTGCACAGGTTTTGTTATTTATTCTCATAATAGTAAGGATACCATATTTCTCTAGTGTCAATCTTTTTCCGAAATACCAAATCGTGTGAAACCTACTTGCTTTGTGCGAAAATAGTTTTTCAGCCATATAGTACTCACGTTGTCTTGTTTCTTATTTGTTTGCCCAGTATGCAGGTCGCAATGTGAGTCCAGTTAATGTATCAGCGATATCGTCACGTCCAGAGCAAAGGATCTATCTTAGGTGCAGCGATACGGGATAAACTGGACTCTTTCGACAGACAATTCAAAACACACAATGTCACAGCAGCATCGAAAAAATGGGGAGAAAAGTTTGGATACCTGAAACCAAAGGATCACTATGTTGTACCGAACATAGCACATTTTATCTGGTTTTCCTGTCATCCGTTCAAGTTTGAACACCTGATCAGTATGCTCAGTGCCCACAGGGTGATGAAAGCGGAAAAGATATATTTCTACACAGACTGTGAACCTAGCGGAGAATGGTGGGCTGAAGCCAAGGAACTCATCCCAACTTTACATGTGGAGACCAGGAGCCGACCTACAAAAGTTTTCAAAAAGAATCTAAATCCCAAATGGCCGGAACACTCTGCTGATGTGGCTAGGCTACAGATTTTGATGGAGAGGGGCGGAGTCTACCTAGACACCGACGTCTTCGTGGTGGCGCCGCTGGAACCACTCCGTTTCTATGACTACGTGGTCGGCAGACCGGAAAGCAAGATTTTGAACAACGGTGTAATACTAGCAAGCAAACATTCACAATTTTTGAAACACTACTATAAAAGTTATGAAAACTATAATAGCAAATGCTGGGCCTGCTCGTCGGTGAGAAATCAGCATACTATAGCTATGAAACATAAACATATGTTACACATTGAACCGCAAAGCATGATCAACCCTCCCTACACAGAATGGAAGAAACTCTTTCTGAACAACTACAATTGGAAAGTCGGCCACTTTACTATTCATGTTTGGTTTCGAAAGTTCCGTGCAAATGTTGGCAATGGCACCATATTTAATCCGGACAACATTAGAAGACTGAACACGGCAGTTGGAGAAATGTGCCGATATATATATTACGGTTCGCCAGACATCTTTTAAGTGAATGGCTAGGGACCATTTCACAAGTGACTAGCATTCGCAAAGGATCTGTGTGGCTACGATAATAATTAGGGATATTTCTCTTTGAAAATAGCTGTCTTTTGTTACTCAAAGTTGAGAGGAGAATTTAAAGCAAGATGTATGCCATCACGTGATTCAATAAAATGTATTTTAGAAGATGATAGGACGACACCAACTTACGAACTTATTGAAGGTCACACAAAATTTCCTCTTCTTCCTTATGATTTCCTGTCTTTGTAATCAATTACAAAGAATATATTTTTTGTAATTAATTACAAGAATTGATTATAAGATTGCAAATAAAAGCGACGAGACTCATATCAGAGATACTGGTTGCTATATTTTCAAGTTTAGTATTTCCAACATTTTTTTCCATAATCGTTGCTCGATCGCTCAGCACCGCCAGAAAGGGAGAGGTGTCCCTTAGCCGGAACCCTTCCAAAACCACTCTGCAGCGTTGTAAACGTGCAGTTGGGTCGTAGGAGGGAAAGTGGGGCTAAAATTATTTTTATCTCTATGTTCGTGGGGAGAACTTCTTACCGTACGTCTTTTGCGACGTTGCATCGTGAGGGCGAATCGTGCTCGACCTACGTATAGGCACACAATCCATGAAAAAAGAATGTCCATTTTGATTTTGGGCCACAAAGTTGCTCCGGAACAATGTTCTTCCCTCTGCTTACGGCCTCGTGAAAGAGAATGTTTTAAGGCGACTCCCTGGCACATGGGAAACAAACTTATATTGTCATCCTCATGGCTATCCGATACTTTTTACCATTATATACGTGCTCACAAAGCAGAAAATTTCACTTTTATATGAATGAGGTAAATAATTGTGAATAACAGAGACTAACCAGCACGGAATAATTGCATATGTTGTTTGATTGTTGAAAATGGACGAATCTATCGGCTTAGATGATTGAAAGTGATTAAGGCGTCTATTTGCTCACTGGGACTCTCTAAGCTCTAGAAATCTGATGGCAAGTGATGCTGCTGGACGAAAATGTCATTCACTTTGATATTAAGGTAGTATGCACCTCGAAAGTGAAAGACTTAAACTTTTGCTCTAACTTTCCTCAAGGAATCTTTTAATCATTCTCTTTCAAAATCAAGAATAAAAATAAGGGGTCACCATGCAAATTTTGGTACTAGAGAAACAAATTACCCAAGATTTACCGATATTAGAAATTCAAAATGGTCGCCATCCCTGTGTTAACTCTATGAGTAGTAAAATAAACGGGGACAACGGGGATTAAGTAAGAATTTTACACCCATTTTATTCATTTATCTACATGAAGCGAAGGAAAAATTAACCATCCATGTAACTAAAGTGTGACCCTGACCTATATACGAACTCACGCACGCGCAGCAGTGCATTGTCCTGAACTAAGCGGGAAATTCCCTGCTGAGTCACACACAACATGTTTATACATGTACGGGAAATTCCGTGTGAGTCATCACCATCAAACTAGCCTATATAAAGGACCCCGTTGTCAGTCCGGCCGGCCGGTCGCGGAGTCTAGCTGATGTTGAACACGAAGTTCCTATCGGTGCGAACTTGTTCACCTGATAGATAAAATTTTAGTAATTTCCTCTGAACTTAAAATGTGACGGAAGACCATTACTTCAAATAATATGAGACGTTTCAGATGAATGGTACTGATATCTAAAGTGTTCACTCTTTTATCTCTACGTACAAATGTAGTTCCTAAGTCGTTCTCTATTCTATTCCCACCAACAAAACATTCAATACTCATTTCCCCTCCCCGATCTTTATCAATACTTATGATAATATCACAAGTTGTTCTGTTATCTGTTTTCATAGCATAATATCCAACCAAATCGTCAAATTCATCTCCAGTAGCTAACTTTACACATCTAATGAGAACTGTACCATGTTGAAGTATTTTCATATTATCAGTCATCTGTTGATTTACAGTCTGTAAAGTTAATTCAGCTGCCTCATCACCGACACTTTTAAGACCCAGTTTCTTTAAAGTTGTGTCCCAAAATAATCTAACTGGAACTCCGCTAGCTGTATACGAGCAATAATTCTCCCCCTCGTTTATCCACCTTCTTAGTGTATTATCTGCCTCATTATTGTATTAAGAGGACTAATTTTAAGATGAATTGGTATACCAAGAAGTGCAATGTATGGATTTGTAGGAGTAAGCCAACTACGAAAATCTAACAATTTATATTTGTTTACATTGCTATCAAATAAATCACATTCGGAGTTCCTGGTGGTTCAGCAACACCTCCTGCAATTTCACTATCCAATATATCTAAGATGTTACGCGGCACATTATAAGGCATGAATTTCTGACTATCCCCATCCCATGTCAGAGCAAAAGGAGTAGGATCATTCGAAGCCTTTGTGGCGTCAATTACAGTTTCATCAATGTCTTTAAGTTCGGAAAATTCTACAGCATGTTCGTGGGGTGGCGCCGCGGCATTGGCTAAAACGAAATATTTTTCGCGGTCTTTATAACGAAGGACGTAATCCTTATTATGATTAGCAGCCATCTTAGTATTATTGTTAACTTTAACATCACTCAGATCTTCAAGCTCAAGATTTTGCATACGAATTGTACCTAGACCGAAGCCACTTGGATCAGACATACTCCGTAGGGACCTATATACAGTGAAAATTAAATAATACCTTGTAATATACAACTAACAATCATGGCTTCAGCTATAGGAATGACAGTTCTCGGTGCTGTATTAAATGCAACGGCATTCACAGGAGGAAATATTATCGGTCAAAAGCTTTCTGGGAATGGTGAGGCTCTTATTGAAGAGAAAATTCGACATGATAAAGCATTAGAAAAATTTGAACATGATCGCAACGTCTGGTCAGAAAAAAGATTACTCCAGGCTGACTGGGAAAGAGAAAATCAGGCAAAGGATGCACATGCTGCGGCAGAATTAAGAGATACAGATGCAGAAATCCTGGAAGAAGCAGAAGCGGTGCAAAGCAACTCTACGTCAAGTCCAGCGCAAGCGTTAGCGCAATTCTCAGATTATTATCAACCCAGTCCTGAGCAAAAGAAATATGAAATGATATATATTGCTGGAGGATTGGTCGTGGGATGGTTTATCTTCCGATAGGGTTACACCGGTAGGGCCCCGCTTCGGGACTACAATAATTCAATACAAAAGCTAATTGGCCAGTTATTGAAATCGATCATGTTCCCATCCTGATCTGTTATCCAGATACGCATTGAATTCATGTAATCTCCCCCTTTTCTCAATGGCATAGAAATTGCTCCGTTTTTAAAATCGTAAGTAACCTTTTCACTTATTTCTCTCGTATCCCGGATGGGAAGTATTTGTAAACAGTTCGATACTTTCCCCTGTATGTATCCTCCGGAGGCACCCGAACCAAATGAAACATAATTTCCAGTAACATCGACTACATCTGAATGAACTATATATTTAGTGACTGTTAAGAAATCCACTTTCTTCGGACTCATAGTACTTTTTATAACTGGGTTGTCCTCAGGTTTATCTGAAAAGCCGACGACGTTGGCGAAGCTACCTGTGGCATTGAAATAGACTTTAATATCTTTAGCCAAAGTTAGATAAACATGGTTTGTCGGCAGATGTTTTTTCAAAATTAATTTTTTGCTTCAACCCGATTGCTTTGTTTAACGTATCGATATTGTAGTTACCTGGACGTATTGATTTAGTCTTCTTCGGTTGGTCACCTTCTTGATATTTTATTACATTATTTGTCGATGTTATGTTATGCCATGAATTATATAGTCCGCACTCTAGCAGTCTTATCTTCGTAAACTGTGTCGTGTCAATACAAGGGTAAAAATTAACAGTAACAGGTTCACCTGTTTTGCTTTCAATCCAAATGATCATCGTTGTACGTTGTATGTATATATTACTAAGTATAAATGTTCGATGAATATTATTATTATTATTCCGAAGGTGCCCATTACGAAGTATAAGGTTCTGCAGGAATAATATTTTTCTGTTCAAGGAGATCTTTGGTCGCAACCGCAGCAGCAGTCGCACCGCCTAATTTTGCCAATCGAGTCAAATTTGGTCGACTTGGATCGCCAACCTCTATTTTCAGAAATTTGCTGGAGATCATAAGATATCCCATCGCAAGTCCTGCGATTACAATACCATCGTACATTGTGTTTACAACTGTTTTAATATCCATGATTGCTGACTAGTATATAAAATAAAAAATAAAAATAAAAAATATGGGAGTTAATCCATCTCATACAATGTAGAGGAGCTGGGACACACCCCCTCCCCCTCCCCTCCCCTCGGAACCCCTGTCGGAACTGTTCCGGAGGAGCTGCTACGTGCTCTGTTTTTTTTCGCTTTCTGTGGAGGATCTTTCCGGACGGGACAGGGGGTATGCCGAGCACGCCCCCAATATAGCCCTAATGCAGTCAATGAAACTCCCACAATTCCTAAAACAAGATAACATTTATTATACCAGCGTGATTATTATCACACTGTTCTTTCATTGTAGGCGGTAGGTCTGCTACCGCATCATTCCCCTCCCCCCCTCTCCCCCCCTCCATTGCTTTTAGTTTCTTCTCCCTGTTTTGCCTGTTCCATTCCGCTAATTTCTTGCCCGCAGCAACTCTCCCTGGATGCTTCGGCGGTAACGTCACTTTCTCTATGTTGCGCTGTGTCGGAGGTGTCGGTGTTGGTGTTAGGATCGTCCCTGACGGATCCTCTGACGGAGTCGTTTGCTGAGTCGGCGAAGTTGAATCCATTTATTTCAGGTACTATATTAAACCCGATTTTTTTAAAATTTAAATGTTTACCCGTAATTAAACCGGTGGAAATTAGAGCAATCAGGGGCCCCCACGTGTACCCTATCCGTCCTGATAATCGTTTTATTTCACTGTTTAGAATAAAATCCTTTTTAAGATCAGTGGCATAGTTATCTCGATCATCGATTGGAACTACCTGACTAATTGCGCGGGCTCCTAGATCTATGAAACTTTGAGTGATGGTATCACTTATAAGAGAACTGTATTTCGCTTCATAGACTTTAAAGGCTCGTGTTATGAATTCATCTTTCCACGTTTCCACTTCTCTAACTGTAAACTCCTTACCAAAAATAACTTACTTTGACCACTTGCGATGACACAGAGTATTTTTTCACGTTTAGACTCTATTATGGATCGATTATTGTCCGAAGGCGCCGAAGGTGCCGAAGCCCCTTCGGAACCGTTCCGGTAGGGCGCTGCCATATTTGCCGCTGCCGATGACTTTATTAAATTCTCCATTGTTTGCAGTATGTTATCTATTCTTAGTAAAAAATAAAAAATTCGTTTAAACCTGAATCCGAAATAAGTATTAACATAGTCTGGAATGTTAGTACCCTAACAGAACCGTACCGACAGGGATTCCGACAGGGATTCCGGGAAAATTCTCCTCCATTTAAATCTATATGTATATAGAAACACGAATAATGAGTACAGACTTATTCCCAGTTGCTTTTCAATTGAATAAGACGAGCATACCAACAGTACAGCATGCTGATATTCCTTCCAAACCGGACGGGGGAATAAAACCTATTCTCATGGACTTAGAAATATATGTAACGCCGACAGATAAATTTACTTTTCATCCTCGGGATGTGTTCAAAGATAACGTAATCACTCATAGAACAGCTAAAGAAAGTAATGTCTGGCTGGGCAGCCCAAAGATGAAATACTGGGACCAGCAATTAAATTTCGCTGTATGGTGTAGCACTACTGGTTGTGGTATATCATTCGCCCATCTCTTTGATAAGAAATTTCCGCCCCAAATACGATCATTCTGCCGTTTCCATGTATACTTTACAATACGTCGTATTCTTCATGAAATGGGCGTTGCACTTCCAGACGATACCCCCACCTTCAAAGCGGGCGACAATCCGTACAATCTCATCCAATATGAACTTCTCTGTACAGAATTTGGAAATATAAGCCCAACGAAGTCCGACTTTCGTTATCGAAAAGGTCAAAATAAAGGTCTTGGTTATGGATATGAATATTACACTAATCGTGGGCCTGTTCGACAGCCAAAAGCGATATACAACGGTCATGACTTTTTCCTCTCCGCCGACGGAGGCGTTTTCTATACACATACCATTTTTGGAAAGAAAAAACATGTACTGCCCGACAAAGACAGACCACACTATTATTTCTTCCGAAATGATGGATCGGAGGGACAATACAATAGTTTCATTCCTCTGAAGGGAGACTCGGGACTAACAAAGGCCGGTCTCGCCCGCCTCAATGAAAGCCTTGAAGCCTACGTATATTGCATACTTGGCGCACAAGCGAATATTCGTAGTACCATAGTGGGTGATACTGGTAGTGCACAGCAAGTCCGAAAAGAATTCGGTGTTCTCCTCGAAGATGAAATTCGTAATACCGACAAAGTAATCAGTTATCGGCGATATCAAGACACAATAATGAATACTGGTGTAAAACTTGATATGGCAGTTTCACCCAATTTACTTCTCTTACCGTCTGAGATGGTCATTCTTTCGGGCCCGGCAATCTCGGGTTATAATAATGAATTACAATACGCTACAGAATCTATGTCCTTCGGAGTGAACGGTGATATAAACACTGAAGTTCGAGAAAGTGCTGTACACGAGATGGAGGGGGAGGATCCCGTGAAGTGGCAGGACGAGCCCGGAGAGTCACCTCACAATGACACGACTCGGATTCGGTCCCCTCCCCTCCCCTCCCCGGAACGGGCAGCATCTACGACCAGCGTAGACCCTATTCACGAATATGGTAAAATTGGTTTGTTATCTTTAGCAATATTCATTACTATTGTAGGTACTGGAATAAAGTCACTAACTATATAGTTCATTCAGATGCTGTCGATGTGACTGGGTTTCATCTAACTCGAACCAGTAACTTAAAAGAACTAGAAGAGATTCATTAATTTACAGTATATAGATCCAGAGGAAATGTCAATATACGTAACCCCACCATTCAACATGATTATAACTGGACCGACATATTCTGGCAAAACAGAATTTATGTTGGACCTCCTCACCGGTCCGTACTTAAGGAAATTCGAATATGTGATATTCATTTGCCCAACATTCATGAATAATAAAGCGTATAATAGAAGATTCATTTTCACCGATGATAATGTGTTTATATTTCCAGTCGGACTCGATGCAGTGGATGATACATTAACCTACGTGCATAAAGAATGGGCCGGCACGAACACTTTAATAATCCTCGACGACTGCGCCTCGTCCAAAGATATGAAGAAGCGCAGTAACGTTTTAGTCAAACTTGGTTTCAGCGCAAGACACGACGGACTATCTGTCTGGGTTCTGACTCAGCAATATACTAGTATTAGTAAACCATTCAGGGAAAACATACAGATGTTAGTACTATTTTACACACCGAACAAGATAGACAACAAAACTATTATAAAAGAATATGGAATGGAGGTGTCAGAACAGGAAGCCGTGGGCCTAATCAAGCAATTGAAATCCAGACCAATCAGTAAACTAGTATTTCGTTTACGGAATCCGTACGACATAAAATTTTTCGTATAATATAACAATTATGGAAGCTGAAGCCGAAGGCTCCGCTGAAGGCACTCTTAGAGAATTATATTACAACCCGAAAACTGGTTTTGGAGGTGTACAAAAATTGTATGACGCAGCACGGGCCAGCGGACTCCACGTCACTAAGAAAGAGGTGAAGGACTGGTTAAAAACTCAGCTAACTTATAATCTACATAAACCGGTACCTCGTTCTCATGCTACGGGCGGCCGTCGCGTTTTTGTAACATCGATAGACTCTCAATGGCAAGCGGATCTCGTGGAATTCCCTCCCCCGTTCGCAAAAGAGAATCATAACATTCGATACATGCTAACAGTAATCGATGTACTCAGTAAATATGCCTGGGCTAGGCCAATACAGTCAAAAACGGCCGATGACACTCTGAAGGCACTACAAGATGTGATTAAGAAATCTGGGAGGAAACCCGACAAACTTCAGACAGATGAGGGACGGGAATTTACTAATCAGAAAATGCAGGGGTGGCTCCAGGAGTCAGGCATTCATTGGTTTCACACCTACAGTGACAAAAAAGCTAGCGTCGTTGAACGTTTTAATCGGACCCTCAAGACGATGATGTGGAAATACTTTACATATAAACAGACACGTTCCTGGCTCCCCATTCTACCCCACCTTCTCGAGAATTACAATAACACCGTTCATGGAAGTATCAAAATGAAACCCAGGGACGTAACAGAGGAGAACGATTGGCAGGCATTTTATACACTATTCGGTCCTGAGTTGGCAGCCGGGGGAGTTGACCCTGAATTCAAGCCGGGAGAACGGGTTCGAATTACAAAATACAAGACCACTTTTAAGAAAGGATATTTACCAAATTGGACAGAGGAGATTTTCGTAGTTTCAAAAGTTGTGTACGCAGCTGGACTAGGAACGCCACCAGTTTACAAAATAAAAGATCTGAATGGAGAGGAAATACTTGGCACTTTCTATTCTGATGAACTTCAGAGCGCCCGGGGAGCCGACGAGCTGTACAGAGTAGAACGAATTTTGAAGACGAAAAAAATTAGAGGAAAGAAATATTATCTGATAAAATGGCGCGGTTATCCAGAAAGTTTCAATAGTTGGGAGCCGGAGGAAAATGTTATTAGTACTACGTAAGTACTTCGTAAGTTCCTGTGCTGGTACTACGTAAGTACTTCGTAAGTTCCTGTCCATGTTACTTGTCAAGTACGTAAGTACTAACGTAAGTATTTACGAAAGTTATTCAATAAGTACCATGGAAAAAGTCTTAATTTCTTGAAAGCCGAAAGTGTCAGTTTACCACCCCACTTCCACCCCCCACCTGGCCAAGTATTTATCATGTACTGTCGTAAGTAATGTTCACTTACTGCATCTTTTTCGGCAGTATGTGGATGAGGTGGGGGCCCCTCAGTTCCTGAACATATTAAGTTTGCAAGATCTTCAAAACGACTTCTCATGTTACCACAGTCCGTTCTTTCGAGTCCCCCTTTTTCAGCTTTATCTATAAGTTCTGGTTGAAGTATAATGTACACAACTGACATGAGCCATAGACAAGTAACTTCAAAGTCCGGTGTTACAGAACCGTAGGGTTTCATAATGTCAAGTGCTCGTAGGTCAAACGAAGCATTATAAGCACACACAGATTCACAAGCGTTAAGAAGTTTGTGTAGGTTCTTTAGTGAGACTCGAGGTTGTTCTAGTTGTTCTTGACCAGGTGGGAAGTACGCTTTTTCAAGTTCCTCCTCCTTGAAACCGTCTATTAAAATCCCTGGCTGCCGCCGCTCCATGCAATTCCAAAGTCAAAAGCTCGTGGATATTCTACTGGTCCGACTGTCTCGGTATCAATTGTTGGATTAAGTATATTCTTGAGAACGAGGGGGTAAGAGCGTTCCTAATTACCAAACATGGAAGTCTGTAGTCGTGGCAAATTTCTAAGAAAGTCTGTTTGAACTTATTGTGAATCTCTTCTAGTTCTTCTAAGGCGGTACCGGTTATTTCGTACGACCTGGCTCGAGCCAACACATTCCGCCTGCAATAATCCCAGGGCATATCTTTGAATATGATAATGAAACTGGGTAAATGGTCAAATGCTCTAGAAACAATCTTTTTTTCTTCCCACTCCGTGGAAACGCCCCGGATTCTAGAAAAAGTCAGATGTTGAATTATGGAAGAGTCACAAATAATGTATTGTTCTGAAGGGAGGGGGGAGGAAACCTCCCTCCTCCTCCCAGCCTGACATTGTAAACTAAGCGTATGTTCTATAAACTGGTTCTGAAAATCGGCAATCGAAACGGGGGAGCGCCCATTATAAAAGTCGGCAATGTTGCTGGAAAAACTAGTGTCAAATTCTGGTACGTGATACGGATCCAAATTTATTGCATCGTAACTCTTACCACTTCCAGTTGGTCCATTTATGAATATGTATGACATTTTAGGATACTATATCATAGAATTTTTTTTAAAATTATTTTTTATTAAGATATATACGATAATACAATGACAATCCTTTCTATTTCAACTGCAATAAAAATACTTGAAACCGGAGAAAACATCAAAATTGATGATGGAGGCAAATTAGTATTTGGTGAATATGTAGATCCTTTCATATACGTAGACAGTGAGCTAGAAGTAGTTTTCAACATCGGACCTAAATATGGTTCGGGAGGAGATCCAGCTACATGTGATGGGGTGTGTGTCAGTTGGCAACTGAGTCTTCAAAAGTTTACTGATTTAATAATATTCCGTACCCTAGGTGAAAGTTTCGATGCATCTACTGCTAAAAGTTATGCTGCAAGCCTGGCCGCTCACTCCAAGAATAATTCCTGCGGATTTTACAATCCATCTAAAGTGTATCAGAAGCGAGGGAGCGAGGCACAGCCGGGCATGAGGTATTTTAAATTTCAGTTTAAAAGAGGGAGAGGGGCTCACGATTTCGCTACATGTATTGATATGGTTCAAGAAATTGACTGCGGTTTTAAAACAGTGAGTCCGTTACTACCAGTCCGAGAAAATCCTGCTATTGTACCTCGTAATATCCGAAAAGGTAGTAAGATAGAATTCTTAGCATTTAAACCGCGCTTAAGTAAGCGTGGCCTTTCTTTCACTGTTGAGAGATTAATATTTTGTGCTGCGCCTAATAAACCAGAAATTCAAGATGTGGAAGAACTAGTCGACTTAGAAAGATTAGGTGAGATATATAAACAAATAAATGCTGACAAAAATATTATAGTGGATTTTGATGACCTATCATAGAATAATTATTTTCATTTTAAAAAATTTTTAGGATAGTATATATCATAAAGATGGCCCGTCGATTACATACAGCATTCAAGGGAGCAGTTTTACGAAAAGAATTTCCTGAAGTCAAGCGAGTCAAGGATATCGGGAGCTGGTGGATATTGAAGGTATGGTCAAAGAAACGGAACGAAAGATGTACTCTGTTTATACTGAAATGGAAGTCAAATTATCGGATCCGAAAACTGGTAATACACAAAATCGTACATTGCCTGTTAAATTAAAAGATACATACACAAAAGATGTAAGAGGGGCGAATGTGGGGCAACAATTAATAGATCGCTACGATCGTATGCTTGATACAATTGAAAATGTTGAGGGTTCTGGTCTCGTTCTCGAGGAGATACTTAATTTTAAAGTAATTCTAGTAGAAGTTTTACTCGGGCTGGGCTGGCGCAGTCCAACTTCCCGGATGGTTAAAAAATAAGCATTGTGTGAGCGATCTGGTGCTACCTTCGGGCAGCGAGAACTGTTTTCAATACGCCATCGTAGCAAGTTTAAAGTTGACCGACCCCGAGTTTCGTGAAAAGAAATGTGGTCAGGTAAGGAGAAAATGGAATACGTACGCCCCATTTATGGCTGACTACTGTTGGGAGGGAATACCCACGCCCACGCCCGCCGATATGACTGTATTCAGGCGCTTCGAGCAGCAAAATCCAGGCATCAAACTTCAAGTATTTCAGATCTACGAAAATGATCCCGATCCGTCCGGCATAAATGTGTTATATAGTAGCTGTAGCGGAGCCCCTGACGGAACGGAAGGCGGAGCCCGTTCCGAAGGTGATAGGAATCAAATAGCAAATATCTTACTGATAGTTGGCGAAGACGGCGGCCGTTCTCACTTCATACCAATTACTGCGTTAAATCGCCTTCGTAATTCTCGTACTAATCGAAAGAATGAGCGCAGAAGGAAGTGTATTTGCCTGGTTTGTAAAGAGGTTTTAAGTCAACAGAAGAATTAGAAATACATCAGGTGTACTGTGGAACAGACGACGCCCAGCCAGTTTTTCCTAAGGAAGTGTGTCAATTCGAAGGACATCGGAAGAAGGTCCCCGCCCCCTACGTCGTCTATGCAGATACTGAGGCAATTATTGAGAAGGGGACCGGCCGGCACATTCCAATTTGTCTTTCGTATGTTATGGTGGAACGGGGTGGGGACCTTCGGAACGAGGCCCGGGCCGACCCACTGTTTATGGTAAAAGAACATTCACAGGTCTCTCCTGTGTTACAGACTTTCTGAAGGATATGAAAGAACGGGCCGAGTATTATTCGAAATCGTATTATTGGAAAATAATACCGATGAGGGATCCTTCTAATTACCGGCGCGACGGATGTGATCCAGTCTGTATTGCATGTGGAGAGCCGGCAGGATACCGAGTAGTGAAGGAGGAGGCGACTTTTTATTGCGAAGGATGCCGGCCGTCGAGAACCATTCCTATCTACTTTCACAACCTCAAGGGATACGATGGTTCTTTTATTTTGAAAAAGTTACATGAAATAGATGATGGTCCCGGACAAGAGCCAAATTTAATAGCTAAGACGAGCAATGGTGGAATTATGGGTCTCTCGAAAACATTTATTTTTAGTGGCTCAATTGTTGTTGCTGGAGGGAAGAGGGAGATAAAGAAACGTTTATTTTCTATAAAGTTTATGGACAGTGCTCAGTTGATGATGGGGTCATTGGCGAAGTTGGCAAAAACTGTGCCGGAGACCCACGGGTGGACGGCGGCCCCACTTTCATACCCGGACATTCAAAGGGCGAAAGGTTTCTTCCCCTACGAATATTTAGACTCGGTTGACAGACTGGGAGAGGGTGAGCTCCCGGAGAGGGAGGAATTTTATAGCGAATTGACGGAAGAGGGGATTTCTGAGTCTGATTACGAACATGCATTAAGAGTATGGGACGAAGTTGGATGTAAGACGATTCGTGATTATATGGAATTCTATTGTGAGACTGACGTTCTACTTCTTGCAAATATATTTGAAAATTTCCGTGACACATGTTTAGAAGCATATAAGTTAGATCCAGCCCATTATATGTCAGCGCCTGGCTTGACATGGGATGCTATGTTACTTTACACAGGTAATAAATTTGGGCTCATTCAAGATGCTGAGCAGATGAATTTCGTACAGAGGGGGATTCGAGGCGGTATCAGCCAGTGTAATATTCATTATTTACAGACAAATCATCCTGCTTACGGGAATTATGATCCAGAGAAACCAGTGACCGAAATAAAATATCTCGATGCAAACAATCTCTACGGCTGGGCAATGAGTCAACCAATGCCAACGGGCGGACTTCATTGGATGACGATGGAAGAGTGGGAGGAATGGGCCTCCGGCGGGGCCCGAGGCGGTGGAGCGGGGGGCGGAGCCGGAGGGTGGGGACCTGGCGCCACCTTTCCACCAAGTTTTCTAGAAGTAGACTTAGAATATCCAGCCGAATTACATGAAGAACACAGCGATTTGCCATTAGCGCCGCATCACTATGAATTTCCGAGGCAGGGCGGTCGACTGATTACAAGTGTGATGGATAGAGAGTCCTATGTCTTACACTACAAGTTGCTGGAATTCTATCTTCGGATGGGAATGAGATTGAAAAAGATTTATCGGGTGCTTGCTTTCGATGAAGCTCCATGTCTCGCGAAATATATTGACTTTAACACTAAAATGAGGGCAAAGGGGAGGACAGATTTTGAAAAGAATTTCTATAAGCTGATGAATAATGCAATGTTCGGTAAGACAATAGAAGATGTTCGAAAGTACAGAGACTTTAAATTTGTTTCGGACTGGAACGGCACGGATAGTGGACGTAAAAAGATTCAGAAGTATAATCCAAAGATGAAACATATAACTTTCATAACTTCCGAAGAGGATGGCGATTCCTGCGACAGTGCCCTACTGGAACTGAAACGGATGAGCATAGATATGTAAAACCAGTTTTCATCGGCGCCGCAGTACTGGAACTTTCTAAGCTGCTTATGTATGAGACGCATTACAATTACTTTCGGACCAGTTCCCTGGAATACGATTAGCCTACATGGATACTGACAGTTTTGTTTACAGTGTACCAATACCCTCCCCGGATCCGGACGTAACTTTCAATGATATAGTTCGGGAAGATGTGGAAAAGAATGGTGAGAAGTCTATATATGATACTAGTGGGATGAGTGACCCAAACTTTCCGAAGATTAATAAAAAAGTGATAGGTAAATTTAAAGATGAGTTGAATGGTGAACCTATTCTTGATTTTGTCGGCATACGCTCGAAAGTGTATGCTTTTCGAACTCCCGTTTCCGAGACGAAAAAAAATAAGGGGTGAAAGATGTTTGTGTTAGAAAACATTTGAACTTTGAAGATTATAAAGATCTATTTGAAACTGGGAAGAGCCGGAGCCGGCACAATTTGTACAGTTTGTACGGAAAAAGGCTGGAGAAATCCGTAGTGAAAAGCGTAGTAAAATTATGATGGCGCCAAATGATATCAAGCGTGTGCAGTTATACAATCCAGACACAGGCGAATGGTTGCAGAAACATGGCCGATAGGACGGACGACGGGTCATGGTTACGGTTTAAAATTGTAAAGACATTAATCTACTATTTTCAACAGTGACCTGGGCATCACTGATAACATAAATGTGGGCAAATTATTATCATTGTGAGCGTCATCGCCAACCCACGCGGTATCTTTCTTCAGGATCTCAAGTTGAATTCCGTCCTTTGTGTTCATTACTTTTAAACCATTTCCATGAAACTCAATATCTTAAAACTACGCAGATCGATAAACAGACAGAATTTATTCTTCAAATAATCGGCCTCATCTATATCAATTTCACACCAATCTTTATCTTCAGCAAAATACCGTCGCACCTCTCGCCAAAATTGTCTTGGTATCATCTTCTGAGCGTACACTTTATTTGCAATGCCTTCAATCATTACAGACACAGATTCAATGGAGGGGTTAATGAAAAGTTCACTGTTCAGTTCTGCCTGATTCTGATTTTTAGTGAAGAGTATAGCGATACCTCTAATGCTACGTCGTGGTACATTTATATTTTCATTGATACCGTGTCCGATTCTTTGAATGGGATTGTTCTAAAATAATGTATATGCTCGTAAAGGTAACTTTTTCCACTGTTGTAATAACCAGCAGTTGACCCGCGAGTTTGAGGTCAGAAATTGTCTCGTATTCCATTTGAATGTTTTTTAATTTATAATTGGTTGTAATAAACTGATTACTGACAAGTAATTGGGGGGCGGGTGCCAACGTAATTTTCCCATTCGATATGACTCCCTAACGCTGATGGATATGCAACTCCATGGCCTGTTATGAGGGGGTGAGTGAGACGAATAGCATATTTTGTTTTATATGTGTCGAAAAGTAACTTATCGCCCACGACGGCGGCATCTGCATCGGTCGAACCGCTTCTTATTTTCTTAGATTTTCGTTCTGAATTCCATACAGTGTCATGTTCGTTCTCTCCTTTTTATGTTTGAAGAGATCGCGATAACATTCAATAAGGTTATATTTATTCAAATCGAAAAGTGTCTGGCCCTCAAATGTGAGTTTCATACGCTCCACCAAATTTTTTGCAACATTTTGTACTACACGGGTAGTTCCACCTCCCATTACTTCGAGATCAAAAACCAGGTCGAAAGTATCTGGAACTAAGAGTACTCCGCTTTCTAACTTCGGACATCGTATGATAAGTGTCTGGCCTGGATCTGCCTCACTTGGATTATGAGCAATCACGTGATGAGTTCTTTCTGACTTCGTTCCATTCGGTATTCGGTTGGTGAAAGTCGGTGATAATGTTCTATCGTACCCCATTTTTCGTGTAATGTATATAGTAGAAGAAAAAAAAAGAAAATAAATCACATCTTACATTTCACTTCGTGTATATAATGACTTAGAAGAAAATCACATCTTTACGTAAATATTTCCGTCTGCCTGAAAGATAAATCGATTGCCTGTGTCGCGAATCAATCGAAGGACCCAATATTCTTGGAGATGATGAGCCTCTTGGTCATCCTCAGTATCCTGGAATACAGCTATGAATTCTAGTCGCTAAAGAAGTTAGTCTTCTGACATTCCTTCACGAAAGCTAAATGTTATGATATAGATTATCATCTTTGAGCCGGACACCTGGATTTGCTCGAAGGATATGTCGATTTACCCGCCGAAGTTTACACCATTCCAATTCGACAGAGAAACCAAACAGGTCTTTATTTTTAGAAAGAAACTTTGCAATATTCTTTTCACCAAACATGTCGATGCCATATTAATACATAATTTTATTTATAATGACTAATGTTAATCCAGTTAAAAATATCCATAGCTGTTCTCCAACAAATCCAACCACCGATCCTGCTGTTTTTAATAGAAAACTGACGAGGGAACCGATTAAACCTGGTATTGCAGCAGCACTTTTTGCGGCCAAGGTTTTTAACCATTCACCAAATTGCTTTACAATTTCTTTCGCTTTTGTATATACTTGGGTGGACCTGAACCAGACCCGCCAGTTCCTGCTCCTCCTCCCCCTGCTCCCCCTGCTCCCCTCCTCTAGTTACAGCCAGGGCAATTGTTGATATTGTCATTCCAAGGGCAGTCAGTATTGCAGCGATTGTATACCATTTCGTTTAAATAACTCAGTCAGCTTCAGTCTCAGTGATAATTCTGGATCATAAATTACATCACGAAGAGACCTAGTCGTAGCCAGACTTTCACGTGCCTCACTGATCTTACCATGTTCGTATTCAATTGATTGTCAACTTTAGCTTCTCTTGTTATGAGTTCAGCTAGTAGTTTCTTGGCTTTTTCTTTTCCTTGGGTGCTCGTTTCAGGATCCTTTAACTGTTTTTCAACTTCTTTTTTCTCTAGCATTATTTTCTTTTTTTCATTGTTAAGCTCGCCAAGACGCATATTCGCAATCCTTAATTCATCATTAATAGCTCTATATTCAGGGTTTTCATTATTCCATTTTTCGATTTTATTTTCGATAGTATGTATTTCATCGGCATTATCGCTAAAATGTACTCGTAAATCTGTTATTCTATCTCTGAGTCGTCCAATGTCGTAGGGTTTGAGTTTATCGGCCGGCCTTATTAATAAATGATGCACTTCTTCATCAGTCAATGGAAGTGTCTCACCTAGTTTCAGACCTAATATTTCTCTTCTAAATTCTGCAGCTCCCTTACCTTTATTGAGGAGGGCGCTAAATACCCTTTCCTTTATCTGTTGTCAACCTTGCTTCTTTAAAATACAACTCTCCATCCCTAAACTTAGCATCCGCATGCATTAGTTGTCGTTTATCCAGATCAGTAATATTTTTTTGATCTAAGTAATGGTCAGCCATTTGCTCTGTAATTCGTCTTCTCTGGTTAATCAAACGTTCCACATGCGGGCTGACTTCTTCTTCTTCGTATAAGGATGATTCAGCAATACGAGTATCATCATCATCACTCCAATTAGTTTTAAATTCATCGAGATCCTGGAGTTCTATATTTTCTTCTCCTCCTTCTGCCATATTGTATTTCTATATTACTACAATTATTTTTTATCATCCCTTACATATACAGTAAAAATGCACATCTCAGTTGTTGAAAGCGTTGAACAATTGGCTGATTACATAGAAAGAACAAGTGCTGCATATCGACGAAGTTATAAATTAATGGGTCGAATTGATATGGCTCTTAATATTACTAAGGGAATTCTTGTAAGCTCTGCTGTAATAGCAGCAATTCCAACAGTTCCGGTACTGTTAGCCTTAACTCCTATACCAGGTGTTGTTATTGATGTAATACAAGGGAAAACGGGTGTAGCAAAGAGACGAGAGAAATATAAACATTATTATGTTCAATATAAACAGCTGCTTACACAAATACAAGAAAAAGGCGCAACCCTTCGGAACGAGGAGGCTCCGGGGTCAGAACTTATTCAGGACATATTTCATCAGGCGCTAGAAATTCAAAAACAAGAAGGATTTAGTCCACCTCTGGAAAGATACCTAAGACATTATGGATTAAATGGATATGAAATTTAGTTAACTTCGTGTTCAACATCAGCTAGACTCCGCGACCGGCCGGCCGGACTGACAACACAGGTAAAAAAAAAAGCTCCTTTATATAGGCTAGTTTGATGGTGATGACTCACACGGAATTTCCCGTACACCTTCGGAACGTGTATAAACATGCTCAGCAGGGAATTTCCCGCTTAGTTCAGGACAATGCACTGCTGCGCGTGCGTGAGTTCGTATATAGGTCAGGGTCACACTTTAGTTACATGGATGGTTAATTTTTCCTTCGCTTCATGTAGATAAATGAATAAAATGGGTGTAAAATTCTTACTTAATCCCAGTTGTCCACGTTTACTTTATTAACTCTATGGAGAAAAATAAAAATTTTCGAATTTCGAAAAACTAAGCCTGTGAAAAGTTTTCTTTCACCAAGAGCTTTAAAATGAACCCCCACATGTGGTATATCAGAAGAGAATTGTAAAAGTTTGAGAGTCCGAATGTCTGTCCCCGAGATGCATTCTACCTTAACTGCACAAATACTGCGTGCTATTGTATGAACTTGTTAATCAAGTTGATGATTATCTCACTGTCACTATTTTCCCATCTTATCGTCTCTCCATTCGCAATTCACTTCATAGTCCAGAAGTGCGTCAAATACGTTGTAGACTCAGTATGGTAGCACACATTATTCCATCTTGAGTTTGGATTTGTCTAGGAACCAATCAAGCCAGGTTGGGTTCCATCTTGTTTCTATCTTCAACCTAGCGGCAGCCCATCGTCAGTTGAAATGCTCAAGCCACTTTGCAGGAGTGGAAGGCAAATCTATACTTTAGATCCGATCGCTGTCATTAGATTGTAAATATATATACGACAAATTGACTGTGTTGCCAACCAAATAATGCTAATTGCAACGTATTCATAATTAAAGACCCAACAAATTTACTTCTTACAATATCTTTTCAGGATTTTTTTCATGTGTCAGCAATGAGGGCACAGTCACAAAGATCAACCTCATGCTATTGCACGCATTGAAGAACCGAAGTACACTTAGTAACATCGACTGTACTAATAGGTCTTGCATTATTACTGTTGATAATCAAATTCAGGTCCGGACTTGAATTCAGTCGTCAAAAAGAACAGCGCATGCCACACATCCGTATGCCGCCATTGCAGAGCAAATACTGGGTATTTAAAAATGGTGTAAGAAGCAGACCGAGAAATATACTGCCTGATTCGTGGAACAAAAATTACTGCAAACACTGAGAGAAGTAATTATTAAAGTTCCTCTTCTATGGAACCAACTTCCAGACGAAGTTTCCTGTGTTCCAACCTACCTATTGAAGAGAGCTTATTGTGATTAATTCTGTTAAGCGCCAGTGAGCATCCCTGATGGATACTAGGCGCTATAAATATTGTTATCTATCTGTTATCTATCTATCTATCTATCTATCTATCTATCTATCTATCTATCTATCTATCTATCTATCTATCTATCTATCTCTCTCTCTATCTATCTATCTATCTATCTATCTATCTATCTATCTATCTATCTATCTATCTATCTATCTATTATTGCCTGTGTGCACTGCGCTCTCATATCAAGGAAACATGCGTCTTACTATCCCATATTTTCTCCGGCCAATTCTGCCATAACTTGTGAAAGCTCTAAAGGTCAATGGCAGAAAAGGTCCAGCACATTCTTAAGGACGGGGACTATGTACGAAAATCAACGTCTGCGCAGGTGTTGCGCAATATTTATGTCGTAACAGAGTGAGCTAAATATCGCAAAAGGAGATTATTTGCGACATCTTAAATTTAGGCTGTGTTACGCATAAATGAAGGTAACGTATTAACTTGATGATGGTTTGTTATGAATGATCAAATTAATTATGTGACGATAAAATATTGTAAATTTTCATGATATTGGCATCGATGTGATCGATTTAAGAAGGTACCGTAAATGGACTGGACCCTGCGTATCATACCGCCATTAGCCATCAAACTACGTCGCGCTATCAGTGAAACTATGTCGTTTGGTCGTGCCAGTCGGCTGAAAGTCACAGGTAGATTCACTACCAAAGCAACACAGAGCCAGAAGAGTTTATGAGGCCCTCAAGGATAAATGGCAAAACTCTAGTCATGAAAATTTAAAATCTGATACTCTTGTCGAGTCGACTGCGGCCACAACGGCTGACGACCATTGCATGCTATGTTTGCTCGTGCAACTCGGTTCCGGAACCCATATGAATTAGTCATATGTGAATATGATGAAGTCTACGATCCTTGGCGGCCAACAACCTACAGTGCCACGAGGAGAGATGGTAGGCGAATTGTTGATCTTGGTATCCTTGCAGATGGTTTATCTGGCTGCAAGCAATGCAGCCTGGCGTTACGGATGACTGACACTATCAGCGAGACTCGTCATGGTCTGGGCATGGATGTAAAAACTGGGTAGCTGGCTGCTTGTCAGGTGTTGCAACCCCATTTGTAATTTTGTCAACGTTATTCCCTTGGCCTGAGACACGGACCAAATAAAACGATTTTGGATGTAAATACCAAACTTGCAATTGGTAAGTACGAATTTTTTACTTTTTTTGTTTCATGCACGCGCGCGAGTGCCAAGTCTCACGTTTACCTCAAAGCGAACAGATGGCTTGATAATATAGTCAGTGCACAGAAACGCTAGTTTTCCATAAGCTGACAGTAACACTGGACTGGTCATAATGCGACTCAAGTGTTATATTTATGCCAGAATTACAAACATCGTTTCAAACCAGCCCAGTGATCATGTGATGTGGATCGAGTTAGCATCAATCTACACATTGCTTATGGTCATGGCACATATTTATAGAATTTTTCAGGGACAATGAGACTACCGTTACTTCCTTTCATAGTGTCATCAATTTGGATCTGTCTAGCCACTCTAGGAAGCTATTTATGTAGTTCTTCTTATCACAAATGTACCCTGAAGTGTTGGCTTTGGAGTTGTATTCTCACACTTTCCCTGGACATGAAGTATAATTACTTCTATTCTGTGAGATTTTGGTAAATACAAGAAATTGTATCTTATGACCATAAATAATTTCAAACTCGAGTCGAGACAGCCCATTCAGTTAACAATACAACAAAAATATTTCAAAAATTTATACTGATGTCATTGTAAACTTGTCATTGTTTTGCCATAGGTAATGAACGGATTGTCATGTCTCCAGGGAAGTATGTGTGTCACGTGCGTCCTATCTGGATAATCAAGAAAGAAAGAGACGGATGAAGAGCCAGTCCCGGTGTGCCAAGAAACATCGTATCAAGCTGAAGGCAAACAAGTGTTTACAACAGAGTGTCCAAGAACTCCGTGAAGGTGACACATACACAACAGGAATTGACCTTGTTCAAAGTAATTACTTGTTTAATCTTGTTTATAATTGATTTGAATGAAAGTTTGGATTCAGATAGATGTAGATGAATGATTTTAGAATCAATGTAAAATGACTCTAAATTGCTAATAGTTGAATGCTTGTATTGATATGGCTCCCTGCATATACTGACTTACCTTTCAACTCACTGGCATAAAACTGATGAAACATGTGCATGAAGGTCTGTAGTAAGTTTGACATTTATTGATGTGGTAATATTGTAAATGAACACACAAAAACCTAATGCTTACAGTATGACATGTACCATTTCATCTGCAAGTGTGCACATAGTCATTGAGTGACCTGATGTACTCTATCATTTGCTGGATGGCAATTTTTTCATTTGCATAATTGTAGAACTAGTTACTCAGTTCATGTCTGCTTAAAGTTTGTGATTTGCCAAATACCTAAAACATTTAGCCATGGACCATAGGCTGTACTATTTTGTGAATATTCTGTTTCATTAGAAGTAAAAACTGAATCATTCATTCCCATATATTTTATCTGTATCTGTTTCTATTTTTTTATTCAGAAACCCAAGATATACAGGAGATACCTTCCCTCTCTACAGAACCTGTTCCACAACCAATAGAATTGACTGATCAACCTGTAGTGTATTTTGACCTGGAGACTACTGGATCAGGTAGGTGTTGTTGTTATCAATGTGATAATACGTGTTGTTTAATCTGATATTGCAATCATTTCACTACTTCATCACAATACCTTTAGAGGCTACAAAGGCTATTGAACTGTACACACAATGATCAATCATTAAACTGAAGCAAATTTTTACTGGAAACAGAACAAGTTCACCCATGATTCAAATTTCTGACAGCATTATTTTAATGATCATGACTTGCTTATCAAAATCAGCAATGGTTTACAGACAATAGTTAGATGACATTATTTTCATACCAACAAGCCAATCAATGCCTCAAGTGTCAGTTTCAGTTTATTACTTATCTCCCAGGGCAAAGTCTGACTCAGCAAATGAAATTTTCATTGAAATTTACTGTAATCCAAAATAACATAAACAAATTATCTTGCCATTTGTCATGAATTTTTTTTCTCTTTCAGCAAGAACATCACACATAACACAGCTTGCAGCTGTTGGACCAAAAGGGTGTCTGAATGTGTATGTGATACCTAGGATTCCAATAAGTGAACCAGCATCAAGAGTGACGGTCTGGCAATGAAAAATGGAATCCTAACACACAATGGAAAACCTGTCAGTGCAGTACCTGTAAACAAGCATTGTTGACATTGTGTGACTTTCTCGGACCAGAACCTTGTATTCTGGTTGGACATAACATCAAGTCATTTGATTGTAGAGTTTTATATAATGCTGCTGTAGCAACAGATATGGTTGATCAATTGTCTTCACACATTGCTGGCTTTGTTGATTTGTATAAAGTCTTTAAGACCTCATATCCTGATTGTGAAAAGTACTCACAAGTTGAGCTTGTTCAAAATTTGTAGGAGAAAGTTACAGTGCACATGATGCTTTAGCAGATGTGAAAGGTTTAAAAAACTTATTGAAAGGTACAGCCATCTTTTGATGAGTTGACATTTACATGGGAGTTTGTGAGGGAGTCTGTAGAGCATGCAAAGGCAACAAGCCTAAACATGCAAACCTTACATACTCTTGTACTCAAAGGGTGTATAAGTAAATGTATGTGTAAGAAAATTGCAAGCAGTGGCCTTGCTATGGGCCATTTAGAGCTTGCATTCCACAGGAAAGGTAGAGAAGGCATTGAATTGTTGTTGAAAGTGAAAAATCAAAATAGTAAAGAAAGGGTGACAAAATCAAAACAAGTTATCAATAATATTTGTAAATTTTTCTCTCACAGAATCAATACTGTATGTCTAGCATCATAACTTTGAAATTTATGGAAAACTCCATGCTGACTTGTGTTAGATATTTGATAACTTTAACTGTTAAAGTTCTCCTGACATGACAAACCCATCTCAATTGCATTAGCAAACTTAAGTATAAATAATAGGTGAAATAAATTCATTACTGTTGAAAACTGTATCGTTGACCCTAGAATAAACACTTTTTCACCCAATCACAGCGATTTGAAAGAACCCACCTCAAGACCTGAAGTTCTCTTTTGGTGATCTTACAAATACGGAAGTGACGCAAATACAAACACAGTACCGCTGAGCCTAGCCAAGACTGTAGACGTCCCTAGAATTTGGAAGATTATCATGTTCAAAAAGTTCTGACATGCCAAATTGCTGTATATGTATCGCAGCAGAGTGCTCAATGTTTCCAAGTGATTGTGTTTCATTACTTCAGCTTTCAAAGACCCAGGATTATTTGAAATCTGGGTTGCAAGTGCAGTGCCTGAAGCAGAACTGGACACCTATCCAGTACCCGCAACTTGTGTTGTGCATGCAGTGATCATGCATTTGAGGCTGCTGCTTCCAAATCTGCACCAGATCTGAAACAGTGAAAGCTATAGTACTAGGATTCAAATACTTTCTGCCATTGTCATGGTTAGGAATTTGCCTTCTGAGGCAAAACACAAAACATGTTGAATATTTTTGCAAAACTTCGCAAAATGAAAAACACTAAAAATCACCCATACACGAGAATGGCTGAGCAAGCAGCCTCAAATGAAATTTTGCTCGTCTACTGAGCTACTTTCTCTTGCAGGCTTATAGGGTGTCATTTGCTGTCAATCTGTGATATTTACTTAGAAGTTATTGCTGTCACATTTTTAACTACTATAGACTATAGTCTATAGAAGCTATTGGGATGGGTATCCGTCCGGCGTCAGTCTGTATGTATGTATGTATGTCCGTTTGAGATGCGTCCGTCCACTCAAATATCTTGAGAACCGCAGTACTTACTGATTTGATATTTATCTTAATGTGATATATTGAAATTATGATGAAATCTTCAATTTTTTATTTTTGCAGCTAATTTTACCATTTTTTGTCAGGCCATCCTGAAATGAGCTATCAAAGATATCAACCTTCTCCATCCATACATGTGTCACAAAAAGTTATTCTCTACAGAACACACCAGAGCTGTGTCAACCGCTGGTATAAATATTCGGTTAACAGGTCCCTAGGATGACCTTAGTGAGATAATTTTATACAGTCAGGAAATACTAAATTTTGTATCAATGTCTATAGTAGCTTCAGAGACTTTGGTCCTATGTTATCCTCAGCTGGTTTGGAAATGTCACTCATGTCAACACTCTGTTCACTAACGTAGTCATTCCGGTATTCAAATTACAAATTTTTCTTATAACTTCAAATCATTTTACACATTGGAATATCTATTTGCATATAAACCAGTCATTTTGAGGTCATTTACAGGTCATGCAGAGCTGTTGAGACAATACTGAAAGATTTTGTAGAATATTTATTGTACATACTATGCTTGGTATTATGGCATCTAACTATGCCTTACTTAACAATCTATTGTATCTTGAAATACTTTTAGTGTGTATGCACAGTTGGCTTGGTGATTCATTCTCCATCTTTTAATCACTCCAGAGCAAATAAGTAAATACAGCATAATATTTATAAATATTGATATAAAATATTTATCATATAATATAGATTATATAAGAAGATATCATACTATGATGTAAGTATATATGAAGTAAGCAATAAAGCAACATTATCAATCAGTCAAACCCTGCTTATGCTCTTTTTTCTACACTTGTGTAAAGGACACCCTGTAAATCAAAAAATAACACTTGAAACTTCCTCAATATTTGTTGACATATAACCAATGCAACAACATAAGCAAAAATCAGAAAAATGACAATATTCTCTGATAATTTTTGAGCATGTACTTTGCTAAACCCTTTTTTCCCTCTTGTTTTTGTTGACATAATTGATCAAAGAAACTATATATCCAAAAATCAGAAAAATGACAATATTCCATGACAGGTTTTGAGCATGTTCCTTTGCTGAAAGTGTCAAAATGTGAGAAAAAGGCCCTTTTTGTTAAAAAAAAACATGGGGTAGGGGTACTTTAGGGACCTTCAAACTTCAAAAGTAGCATGGGAACTCCACTTTTTCTGTTGATATTTATTGACATAATTGATCAGAGCATATTATATACAAAAATAAGAAAAATGACGATATTCCCTGACAGGTTTTGAGCATATTTCTTGCTGAAATTATCCAAATGTGAAAAAAGGCCCCTATACAGCTATGGGAAAAACATGGGGTAGGGGTATTTTAGGGACCCTCTAACTTCAAAAGTAGACTGGGAACCCCCCTTTTTCTGTTTATTTTTATTGACATAATTGTTCAGAGCACAATATATTCAAAAACCAGAAAAATGACAACATTCCCTGACAGGTTTTTAGCATGTTCTTTGCTGAAAGTATCAAATTTGGAGGAATAGGCCCCTTTGTAGTTGAAAAAGCATGGGTTAGGGGTAATATAGGACCCCCTAACTCAAAAAGTAGCATGGGGACCCCCCTTTTTCTGTTTGTTTTTGTTGACATAATTGTTCAGAGCACAATATATTCAAAAATCAGAAAAATGACAATATTCCCTGATAGGTTTTGAGCATGATCCTTGCTGAAATTATCAAAATGGGAGAAAAAGCCCCTTTGTAGTTGAAAAAGCATGGGTAAGGGGTAATATAGGACCCCCTAACTCAAAAAGTAGCACGGGGACCCCCCTTTTTCTGTTTTACTTTTGTTAACATAATTGTTCAGAGCACAATATATTCAAAATTCAGAAAAATGACAATATTCCCTGACAGGTTTTGAGCATGATCCTTGCTGAAATTATCAAAATGGGCGACAAAGGCCCCTTTGTAGTTGAAAAAGCATGGGTAAGGGGTAATATAGGACCCCCTAACTCAAAAAGTAGCATGGGGACCCCCCTTTTCTGTTTATTTTTGTTGACATAATTGTTCAGAGCACAATATATTCAAAAATCAGAAAATGACAATATTCCCTGACAGGTTTTGAGCATGATCCTTGCTGAAATTATCAAAATGGGAGAAAAAGCCCCTTTGTAGTTGAAAAAGCATGGGTAAGGGTAATATAGGACCCCCTAACTCAAAAAGTAGCACGGGGACCCCCCTTTTTCTGTTTATTTTTGTTGACATAATTGTTCAGAGCACAATATATTCAAAAATCAGAAAAATGACAATATTCCCTGATAGGTTTTGAGCATGATCCTTGCTGAAATTATCAAAATGGGAGAAAAAGCCCCTTTGTAGTTGAAAAAGCATGGGTAAGGGTAATATAGGACCCCCTAACTCAAAAAGTAGCACGGGGACCCCCCTTTTTCTGTTTATTTTGTTGACATAATTGTTCAGAGCACAATATATTCAAAATCAGAAAATGACAATATTCCCTGATAGGTTTTGAGCCAGATCTTTAGTAAACCAGCAAAACATACGAAACAGGCCTGTCAGTAGTTAAAAAAGCATGGGGTTAGGGTGCCTTACGAGCCCCTAACTCAAAAAGTAGCATGGGAACCCCCCTTTTTCTGTTCATATTTGTTGATATAATTGATCAGAGAACAACATATGAAAAAATAGGAAAAATGACAACGTTCTCTGACAACATTTGCGCATGTTCTTTCATGAAAGTTTCAAAATGTGAGAAAAGGCCACTTTGTGGTTGAAAAAGCATGGGTTACGGGTACTTTACGACCCCCTAACTCAAAAAGTAGCACGGGAACCCCCCTTTTTTCTGTTTATTTTTGTTAATATAATTGATCAGGCCACAACATATGCAAAATTCAGGAAATTGACAATACTTTTAATTTTGAGTATACCTCCACCTTAATGTAGAAAGGATTTACTACATGTATTTGTGATATATATCAGGACTATAGACTGTGCAGCGATCTTCCGCTGCACCTTCGCATGATGGGGAACACAGTGGATGGAGGGACTGTGATGGGACAAACCAGTAGCTTGGTTTGGGTACTACCATATTACCGCCCTCTATGGTGAATCAGTGGAATTTACTTATTGCCTGTGCACTTGCTCAAAAGATGCGGCCGCAGTGACATGGAAGTAACTGGGCGCAAAGCTTTTTCATCCGTCCGATTACTGCGTTGCCACACCCTATTGTTCTCCGAGGAATTAGAATTACAACAATGAGTTCCATTTGTTTTGTGCCTTTTTTGTTCGCACGAATGAAGACTTTTGTCTACAGTGCGAAGCTTTCGATTCTAGATTCTCTGTCGTTACAGTTGAATTTAGCCTTCAAGAGGAAGCATGGCATGTTTTTTTGTACCTTTGCGCGCTATTCTTGGCCTGTTTCTTTGTTGTGTGAAACAAATGGTTAGAATTAATGGTGATCCAACAGAGTGTCACATAGTGACCGTGCCTTACATCTCCATAATTAGAGATTAAAGGAGCGGGGTAAAAAAACTGAAAACCGGTACTGAAAACCGCACGCCAATGGACGAAATCTGGCTATTGACACGCAGAACTGTTATTTTTTTTAAACAAAATTTCATAGTTTGTAAGCGATCAAGGCTTCACTTCGACCGTCGAAATGAAATATACATTTTTCTTGCTGGTAAAAAAGGGGGGTGTCATTCTCGCTAGACTGGGCGTCAAAATCCAGGGTCATCTGAAATTAGGACAGTACAAAGAGGCTAGGGTTAATGCTCGTTTCACATAGCACGGGGGAGTCACTCAGGTTTAGAAGATTACCCATCCAGTCAAAATTCCTCGTTTCCGGACACTTATCTAGGGAAATATGGTGGATGTCAAAAAGTTTTTATTTCCTTATATCATTTCTTCATACTTTGAATACAAGGCCCTGCATCATCTGTTTTATTAACATCTGGACCTGACAAATTAGTAGCAACAGCACAAAATGCATATTAGTTTTGAGTGAAGGAAAAGAACAATTTATGGCAAAAAAAAATCACGTCAAAATTTTTATTTTCAAAAGAAGAACAAAAGATATCACAAGTTTTCGGTAAAAAAGAGCTTTGTTATAAGTGGTCATTGTTATGGCTTAACCTCAATTTAAATCCAGATTCAAAGTTGTTTTGGATAGATACAGAAAATGAGGCGAAGCCGAATATATTGCTGGTAGTTTGAACAGACAGGTCTGATTCACAAAGAAATTCCATGCTATTGACAGACGCCTATCATTACCCATGGCCAAGTAATTAACCGTTGTACCTGGCATTGGTTGTCTCACAGTCCTCCCAACCACGGGTGGTTGGTTCGAAAAGAACAGCAATACACATTCATACCGTACATTACGCAATACGCAATTATGTTCACGTGTCGGTTACGTCACTGGTCAGTGTCGCACAGTGTATCCATCACTGCGTGTGTCACGTCCGATGTTTGACAGCAAAGACGGTTGCATCTCGGCGGCAGAAAACAAACGGAGAAAAGATGAAAGTGGCGACCAAGTCAAAATGTGTTTATGCAGTTATGCTGATATGTCCGGCACTCTTTATAATGACTTTGGTTTATTCCAATGTTCCCACGAAGAAATCTCGATGGAGCGGGTATACGGTGAGTTAATACTCTCGGCCATACTCTCGGCCCAAACATGTAACTGACGTGCACAATAAGACATCGTACGAAATCTTACACAACACCTTGGGCATACTAGTACTCACAGTGTTCAGTTTACTGTACTTTAAAAATCAAAAGAAAGGTATGACACGGTGTTGCCTTCTTGGTCCGTGAAGGCAATGCAATCCAACTTATTTCAGTGTGTGCGTTTAAATAGTAACCATCTTATATATCTATTTATCTTTGGCGTTAAAGTTTCAAGTTTATTACATTCTCATTGGGATTTAGTTCCATCTTGACTGAAAAACCTGCCGGTCGTGCACACTCCACTCCTCTCCTTGTAAGTACATGCGTGTGTAACGTTCGTTGGAAAAGTTTTTGAACCGAAACTATGATTAAATCATGGTTGTTCGCACACTCCAAGGCAAACAAAACGCAGAAATTGAACACAAGAGGTATTTAGCTTTCGACAAATAGTAGGTAGCGTGTTATTTCGTCTTTAGCTGCAATAATGCGTCCTTGAGGAAGGTAGTCACCTGTAATCTAATTATACGCATCTAAAGTCAATGGGGCGTTCCTATATGCCAATGTGAGGGCGCTGTTTTAAAAAGCGGCCATCTTCTTAAAATTTGTGATTGGTTAGATTTTCTCTTTTCATGGTAACTGTGGTAAAATTGGAACAGGTGACAGTATACCTTTAAAGGTATACAGTCACCTGTAATCTAAATATGCCCATATATGGTCAAAGGGGCGTTCCTTGGTATTCAAAATCCCATGTGAGGGCGCTGTTTTTAAAAAGCGGCCACCCGCTTAAAATCTGTGATTGGTTAGATTTTCTCTTTTCATGGTAACTGTGGTAAAATTGGAACAGGTGACAGTATACCTTTAAAGTTCGGTTTGCTTCTCTCTTACCCAGGAGCAGTCAAAGCCTCGACCTGTGTAATGAACCTTTCTCATGAGTTGTGACATTTTTACTGGTGTTACAGTGAGACGGCATTCAAAATGGGACTTTTTGTTGCATCCCTGCATGAATACATATGCATCCTTGTGAAAAAGAAAAGAAGTGCTTGAAAGTCAGTCTCCCCAGTTGAAAGTTAAAACTCGAACACACAGGCCCTTGTACTTACAATCGCATCTGCAAGCTAAAGAGATACAACTTTTCTAAAATGTATACATCTTGTAGAGATGGAGAAATATCAAATCGTTTAACATCTACTTGCCTTGCGTAAGAATGTTTTCTTTGAGCAATGAAATACTCATGTCGTACTTTTTAAAATTTTTGCTTAGTCTGCAGGACAAGTACTCAAAACACACAATGTCACAGGAGCAACGAATAAATGGAGAGAAAAGTTTGGATACCTGAAACCAAAGGATCACTATGTTGTACCGAACATCGCACATTTTATCTGGTTTTCCTGTCATCCGTTCAAGTTTGAACACCTGATCAGTATGCTCAGTGCCCACAGGGTGATGAAAGCGGAAAAGATATATTTCTACACAGACTGTGAACCTAGCGGAGAATGGTGGGCTGAAGCCAAGGAACTCATCCCAACTTTACATGTGGAGTCCAGAAGCCGACCTACAAAAGTTTTCAATAAAATCCTAAATCCAAAATGGCCGCAGCATTCTGCTGATGTTGCTAGGCTACAGATTTTGATGGAGAGGGGAGGAGTCTACCTAGACACCGACGTCTTCGTGGTGGCGCCGCTGGAACCACTCCGTTACTATGACTACGTGGTCGGCAGACCAGAAAGCAAGGTTTTGAACAACGGAGTGATAATAGCAAGCAAACATTCACAATTTTTGAAAATCTACTATAAAAGTTATGAAAAGTACAATAGCAAATGCTGGGCCTGCTCGTCGGTGAGAAATCAGCATACCATAGCTATGAAACATAAACATCTGTTACACATTGAACCACACAGCATGGTCAACCCCCCCTACACAGAATGGAAGAAACTCTTTCTGAACAACTACAATTGGAAAGTTGGCCACTTTACTATTCATGTTTGGTTTCGAACATTCCGTAACAATGTCCCTGAAGCCAGCGACTTTAACCCAGACAACATAAGAAATCTGGATACCGCATTTGGAGAAATGTGCAGATACATGTATTACGGTTCGCCAGACATTTTTGAGTAGGTGGTTTTGGACCATTTCAAGAACTACAAACATGCGCAAAAGAGCCATAAGGCTAAGATTGTTATGGGATCAATTGCTTGCGGAGTTACTATCCGTCCGCAACCTAGAGCACAAAAGGGAAACTTGAACTTGATGTTTACACGTCACATGATTTCGAAAAATCATTCACATGGTTGAAAGCATGACAACACTACCAACTTAGTATATATCCTTATCATTATGGGATATATTGAATAATGTATTGTCAATCATTACAAAAATAAGTAAAAATAAGTAAAAGAGGTAAAAATGAAAAAGACGAGAACGGTGTCAGAAATCGCTTGCTAGAACTGTTTCATATTCATTTTCGCCACCTTTTCACCATGATTGTATATTACTCTTAATATTAGGCCTACTCTTACTTGATTGCTGATGACCGACTGTCATGAAAAGATTCCATGCAGAAATATTTGACACCGAGGAGCACTTCTAAAGCATTCTGCTACCCTTTCGCCAAACCGCAATTATGTGACAGACAAGACCATCGCGTTTGACTTTTGTCCCTAGAATTGCTCAACTCAATGCTGTGGCAAACTTCTCGATACTGCTACTTAAAACGGAACAAATTGATGACGTGCAACACTAAGTGAGATATTTGTTGTTAGACTTCAACGAGAAATAGAGGTGCAATGTTATGTGATCTTTCAAGGGTTTTACTCATCGTCTCTCATTCCAGAAAAGTTTCGAAGTATATTTATATCTATTGTTGATGCCACTTCAAAGAAATACGATAGCAGGTTTGTCTTAATCTATTACTCTTAGATCTATATCAATACAGATACAGTCTCATCACAGCATTTCCAAGCCACAATCCTGCTCGTCGATTCCAAAACAGGTGAACTTTTCGCCCATATTCCATGTACAAGATTCCATGTACAATGGACGCCTATTGAATAAAGAGTAAATCATTCGACTTCTGATCTCCTAGGGTGTAAATTGTTTCTTAAAGTATATCATGTATTCAAACTAATCGATTCTGTTAGCCAACATTAACTGAAGGGATTGAGATTTTTATGTCAACTTTCAAGTTCTGATCCGTTGTCGATAATTCATATCATTAAAAAATAGCTGTGATTTTTTTCCTTTTCTTTTCTTAATCAGAAATGTCACATAATCAAAATTAGTAAGACATAGCATGTAAGTGGAAGGGGATGTAGCTCAGTGGTAGAGCGCATGCTTTGCATGTATGAGGCCCCGGGTTCGAAACCCGGCATCTCCACATTCGATACCTTTTGTCTCAGCTATCGATCATTTGAACATATGGCCGTTTTCCTATACGCTAAAAAGAGTGATCCCACAGCCAGATAACTCCGACCTCCCCTTATTTGGGAGTCGATATGATGTTGTAGTTAAGCTTACTGTTTCTTCACTTTCTCCCAAGTCTTCATTGACTCCCTATTGATTCCCATTTTGATTTTGATTCCCATATTGATTTTGTTGCGATTCAGAGATTTAAAATACTGAATGGTTTTGCACCTGATTATTTGCGATAAAACGATAAAAACATTATTCACATATATCTTATGGCTCTGCGACCAACAGATGCCTTTCCTAAGTGGCTAAATTGACTTTATGTCTTGAAACATTTCTTGCATCGCTTGCATACAGTTTGTGGCTGAATTCTGCATAACCTTGAGAATTTTAGTTCCACTGGGCAGTCTTTAAGAGTTCCTTCGATCAAATTTTTGTCCTTGTCTGTGCTTGGACGGATATGAGATGGTCTCACACTCAAGACCCCAGCGCGTCTTTTGACTCTTGACGGCGCCAAAACCACCGCTTCTCAAGAATTCCTCCTTCACCTATATCATTGAGGTAAACAAGTGGCGCGAGCAACGGGAACAAGAAGCTATGAGTATCTTGCAACCCAGGCAATGGGATTGGGTTGACAGAGCTGGTTGATCTAAGACGAAGATAATGTGAAACGAGAGATCAAAAGATCATCCACATAAATTCCGAATGAGATCAAGAGTACAAAAGGTACAAAAGTCAGAAAGTATCAATGTAGGAACTTTATAACACACACACCTTTTGCTTTATGTCTCTGCTGCAGAACACTGTTTGAATACCAGAGTTTTATTGTGTGGACTGCAACCATAAATTTCCAAACGTTCCGCACTGGGAATCTCAATCTCTATGTCTGTACTGCCCTTTAACAAGTCACGTTTCTCATGACATATACCATGTATATATCAAAATGAATTGAGTTGTGGCATGTAAATAATGTAACTTTTCAGGGTGTGTAAACTGTGTGCATACTTGTGTGACTTTTTGTCGATATTGGTCCATCATATTTACAATCAGTAGGACCTTTCAGTCCCACAGTGATTTCAATTGAATTCTGTGAATGTAGCCTTATTGCAGTTTTGTGTGTGTGTGTAGGAATTGTTCGTTGAAGTGCGCCCTCTGCAGTCTATAACAGCAATTACTTAAAGTTCGGCCTGAGAAACCCAACGATGAGGGCAAAGTAAAATGATTAATTTGCTTCCGTCGATAGGCTTCAGTGTAGTTGTGTCGATTCAGACATTTTCCGTTTAAATTTAAAGACTTTTGATCTCATCTAGTAGAACCAAATAAATGTGTTTCATTCTTGATGGAAATATACATCTCAATGACAGAATGCAATGTCACAGCACGCATGTCACTGCATCTCCTGGAAAGAATGAAATATGCATGCATGCTATCAACAAAAAATTATATTATCAAAAGAAGAACAAAGATATCACATTTTCGCACAGAGTCCTCTGCTATTTGAGTGACGTCATAGAAAATGGCTTCGCTGGCATGTCTTTTAAATTTGGAAACAAACTTTAAAAATCCACAATTTCGGTAAAATAGACCTCTTTATAATTGTCTTAATAATATCCTTAATTTATGATTGATTTCGTCTTTCAAAGCATGTCATAAGATACATCTGTTAATAACCAAAAAGAAGCTGCATTCCAAAAACAAGCTGTATTAACTTTTGAAACATTAGAAATCACAAGAACTTCTGTAGCATATACATATGCAGGAGGTCTATTTTAATTTCTTGAGCATATATTTGCATTTCTGTACACTTGGTGTTAAAAAAATGAAATTGATACGATTTTGATATTCTTTTGTCACTGTTCACAAGGTAATAACGGAAAATCATTTTGTGTAAAATATATTTTGAGTCCTCATGAAAACTAATGTTCAAACACTGAAAATGGCCATCAAATAACCTCGTTTGGATGTATAAAATTCAAAACTTTCTGTATGGGGGGGGGGGGGGGGGGTCGACACCCTTCCTAACCACCGAAAAATAATTGCATTAATTGTGTCATTTCAGTATACAACTACATCTATGCATTTGCAGTCTTTGAAATCCTTAGTCGGTCAGTGTCATATTCTTTTATCTTACCACCTAGAACAAACTTAATCACTAACAGTAATTTACGGTGGCCCAAAACTACCTGTTCTCCGCATTCAAAGTCTGCGTCGCATTCAATTGTTTTTCTCTCACATATGTCTCCGCATTCAAAGTCTGCGTCGCATTCAATTGTTTTTCTCTCACATATGTCTCCGCATTCAAAGTCTGCGTCGCAATCAAATGTTTTTCTCTCACATAAGCTTATGTCTCCGCATTCAAAGTCTGCGTCGCAATCAAATGTTTTTCTCTCACATAAGCTTATGTCTCCGCATTCAAAGTCTGCGTCGCAATCAAATGTTTTTCTCTCACATAAGCTTATGTCTCCGCATTCAAAGTCTGCGTCGCAATCAAATGTTTTTCTCTCACATATGTCTCCGCATTCAAAGTCTGCGTCGCAATCAAATGTTTTTCTCTCACATATGTCTCCGCATTCAAAGTCTGCGTCGCAATCAAATGTTTTTCTCTCACATATGTCTCCGCATTCAAAGTCTGCGTCGCAATCAAATGTTTTTCTCTCACATATGTCTCCGCATTCAAAGTCTGCGTCGCATTCAATTGTTTCTCTCTCACATATGTGTCCGCATTCAAAGTCTGCGTCGCATTCAATTGTTTCTCTCTCACATATGTGTCCGCATTCAAAGTCTGCGTCGCCCAAACACTATTAATAAGCTTATTATTGAGTTTTTCTGTTTTCTCTATCAGTTCTTCTCCCTTTCTTGACGCTCTGACTGATCGTAGGAAATAAAAAGAAATTACTTTATAGCCTAACCTAGCCTCTTGACTCTTTATTTATTTTACACCCCATTACAAGGACGTTTATCTCTCATATACACACATCTTGTAATTAATTAGTCAACATGACTAATTATGCTAATCCGTGGACTTATCAGGGATTTTATAGGTTAGTCAACATCGCGAAAGATAGGAAAGGTTACTAAAACTCCTTTTTCATTTACATCTCTATCTTTCCAATGTTGACCAATCCTTGATAAGTCCACGGATTAGCATAATTAGTTGTGTTGACTAATTAATTACAAGATGTGTATATGAGAGATAAACATCCTTGTAATGGGGTGTAAAATAAATAAAGAGTCAAGAGGCTAGGTTAGGCTATATAGTCATTTATTTTATTTACTACGATCAGTCAGAGCATGAAGAAAAGGAGAGGGACTGATAGTGACAGAGAAAACTGAGAAAAACTCAATAATAAGCTTTATTAATAGTGATTGGGCCGCCCGTGGATGGTCGTCGCAGTCAATGATTTTGTCACCAACACATGAAGGCGTTGGCAAGTTTTGGTTAGCGTGACCCTCGCTCCATGACCCATGATTGCATCCGGAAAAAGTATCTTTCCTTTAGTGTTCGTGATCGCGAAAAGCTCATTTTTGAAGGTAAGTGACAAAGTAATTTATTGTATTGTAAGCTTATGGGGTTAATGATCTAGCCAAGGGGGTACGCTGCTCACCAGTGTGGGCGCATCATAATGGGTCCCACATGAGCGTCCGAATGTAAAACGGCAGCCCGTCCCACAACTGCCAATACATCCAGGGCTAGACGGTGGCTAGACCATTAACCCCATAAGCTTACAATACAATGAATAACTTTGTCACTTACCTTCGAAATCAATGAGCTTTTTGCGATCACGAACACTGAAAGAGTGATACTTTTTCCGGATGCAATCATGGGTCATGGAGCGGGTGGCGCCTATCGACACGATCATCGTGTGAATAAACAAAAAAAAAAATGCTTACCGACACGATGATCGTGTGGATAACGTGGTTTTTCTTACCTATCCACACGATGGTCGTGTCAATAAGACGCATTTTCCGCTTATTTGCACGATGATCGTGCAAATACACAGTTTTCTTACTTATTTGCACGATGATCGTGTCTATAAGACGCATTTCCCGCTTATTTGCACGATGATCGTGCGAATACGCAGTTTTTCTTACTTATTTGCACGATGATCGTGTCTATAAGACGCATTTCCCGCTTATTTGCACGATGATCGTGCGAATAAGCGGAAAATGCTTCTTAAAGACACGATCATCGTTTTGATAAAGAACAACACATACCGACACGATCATCGTGTAGATAAGAAAAACAAACGGATAATCCACACGATGATCGTGTCTATAAGAAGTATTTTCCGCTTATTTGCACGATCATCGTGCAAATAAGCGGAAAATGCTTCTTATAGACACGATCATCGTGCAAATAAGCGGTTTTTCTTACTTATTTGCACGATCATTTTGCTTTTCCTGAAACGTCCTTTTTATAGTTTTTTTACATCTCAAGACTTTAATTATCATCTCAATTAGAAAATTTGAATATTGAATATAGAGAAAATATGTTTCTTAAAAAAAATATGGGCGTACTCGGTCTGGTCATGGAGTTAGGAAGGTTTGCATGTTTGGGTGACTATGTCCGCGACTCAATGGCGACTCTATCCCTACAGCGTGCAACCCCCTAAATTACATCTAAATATATTAGCTGAATGCAAAAAAAAGTACGTGCGACGTTTCAAACTTGACGGCCATCTTTTATCCTGGAAATGTCGAAAACGAGTGACGGTGAGTTCCATACATCGGCTGTGTACGTACTGTGTGTACTAGTATGGCGCTTTGCTTGAGGGGTTTGTTAGTTTGACTCAAATTACTGGCAGTGGATCGGCGGAGATTGTCAAATGCAATGAATTTAGCGAGAAAATAGCAAAAATAGGAAAGGAGAGTAAAAGAGCGAGAAGGGAAAAATTACAAAGTAACTGACAGAAAATAAAGAGGGAAAAAAAACGTGGCTCCGACCGGGAATCGAACGTGCACCTCCTGAGGCTTGGCTTCCATCGTTCAAATGTGATCACTCTGCGTTCCCGATGGCATCGGGCTATCCATACGTATATAGGAGAAAATACAGAAGTATTGTTGTCTCTTTCAAGCTGCGATTTTGTTTGTTATGCTCTCTAATTCAATTTTTTGGCAGTCTGAGCCTCGAAAACGTGAAATATTGAGATCGCGAACAAGATTTCATTGGTGGTTTATTATAAAACGGCAGTGGATTTTAGCAAGCGATGACAGCAATTCAATTGTCAATTGGACACATGGGCCTAAGGCTAAATTATGGAGAACACACTTTTTGTCACACGAGGAAATTTTACTTCAGCTCGAAAGCCGTACATTTGAGACCACTTGATAACGCAAAATGGTGACATAAGTGTACAATTTGCATTTGATCTCAATTATCATGATCGTGTCGCTAAGTTGCTTTTTATTCCTGCTTACCGACAAGATCATCGTGTCGATAGCCACAACGCATGGAGCGAGGGTCACGCTCACAAAAACTTGCCAGCGCCCTCATGTGTTGGTGACAAAATCACTGACTGCGACGCCCATCTAGGAGAGAAACAATTGAATGCGACGCAGACTTTGAATGCGGAGACATATGTGAGAGAAAAACATTTGATTGCGACGCAGACTTTGAATGCGGAGACATATGTGAGAGAAAAACATTTGATTGCGACGCAGACTTTGAATGCGGAGACATATGTGAGAGAAAAACATTTGATTGCGACGCAGACTTTGAATGGGGAGACATATGTGAGAGAAAACATTTGATTGCGACGCAGACTTTGAATGCGGAGACATATGTGAGAGAAAAACATTTGATTGCGACGCAGACTTTGAATGCGGAGACATATGTGAGAGAAAAACAATTGATTGCGACGCAGACTTTGAATGCGGAGACATATGTGAGAGAAAAACATTTGATTGCGACGCAGACTTTGAATGCGGAGACATAAGCTTATGTGAGAGAAAAACATTTGATTGCGACGCAGACTTTGAATGCGGAGACATATGTGAGAGAAAAACAATTGAATGCGACGCAGACTTTGAATGCGGAGAACAGGTAGTTTTGGGCCACCGTAGTAATTAATAATTTGGCTGTAGTAAAGGAGCTTCCACTTCTTCTTTCCAACTTTCAGGCATTCCAGTGTTATCCATTCGTTCAATTTACATGTAAACTTTGTGCTGCCTTACATTCCTTTCCTTATTCAGTTTTGTCATGTCCTATGAAGAAAAGCAATAATTGGCAATACCACATATGTAAGATCATCATGCTATACATAAGAAGGGCATGGCTATGAAAACTCATGCCGTGCTCTTTCTTACTTTTCATTTAGTCTGCAGGACAAGTACTCAAAACACACAATGTCACAGCAGCATCGAATAAATGGGGAGAAAAGTTTGGATACCTGAAACCAAAGGATCACTATGTTATACCGAACATCGCACATTTTATCTGGTTTTCCTGTCATCCGTTCAAGTTTGAACACCTGATCAGTATGCTCAGTGCCCACAGGGTGATGAAAGCGGGAAAGATATATTTCTACACAGACTGTGAACCTAGCGGAGAATGGTGGGCTGAAGCCAAGGAACTCATCCCAACTTTACATGTGGAGTCCAGAAGCCGACCTACAAAAGTTTTCAATAAAACTATAAATCCAAAATGGCCGGAGCACTCTGCTGATGTTGCTAGGCTACAGATTTTGTTGGAGAGGGGAAGAGTCTACCTAGACACCGACGTTTTCGTGGTGGCGCCGCTGGAGCCACTCCGTTACTATGACTACGTGGTCGGCAGACCGCAAAGCAAGATTTTGAACAACGGAGTGATAATAGCAAGCAAGAATTCACAATTTTTGAAACACTACTACCTAAGTTATGAAAAGTACAACAGCAAATGCTGGGCCTGCTCGTCCGTGAGAAATCAGCATACCATAGCTATGAAACATAAACATCTATTGCACATTGAACCACACAGCATGATCAACCCTCCCTACAGAGAATGGAAAAAACTCTTTCTGAATAACTACAATTGGAAAGTTGGCCACTTTACTATTCATGTTTGGTTTCGAACATTCCGTAACAATGTCCCTGAAGCCAGCGACTTTAACCCAGACAACATAAGAAGCATGGATACCGCATTTGGAGAAATGTGCCGATACATATATTACGGTTCGCCAGACGTCTTTGAGTAGGTAGTTTGGCACCATTTCAAAAGCTACTGACATGCGCAAAAGAGACATAAGGCTTAGATTTGTTAGGGATCAATTGCTACAATTGCTACACATCACATGATTTCGAAGAATCATTCACATATACATGACAATATTGCGAACTTAATACTTAGCACGCATCCGTATGATCATGGGGATATATTGAATAATGTGCTATTAATCATAATGATTCAAAAATACGAAAAAAATAAACTTGATGGAGTAAAAGAGAAATGAAGAAAAAGATAATATTGATTTGTCAAAACTGCTTACTATAACTATTTTATATTCAATTTCGCCAAGTTTTTGCCATGATTGTATGACTGATACTTGATTGCTGATGACCGGCAGTCATAAAACGACAAACATATTCTATGCAGAAATATTTTAGGTCGAGGAGAACTTCTAAAGCAAATTGTGCCACCCGTTCGCCAAACCGCAATTATGTGACTTACACGACCATCGGGTTTGACCGTTACTTTTGTTCCTAGGTTTGCTCAACTTGCCCTGTAGCAAATTTCTCGAGACTCATTCTAAATAAGGTAACAAATTGACTACGTGAGATATTAAATTGTAAAAGTGCAATTATCCTGTAACATATTATATGATCTTTAAAGGGTTTAAATCTTCTCTACATTCCAAACAAGTCTCGAAGTATGTCATATCTACTGTTGATGCCACCCAAAGACAGTAGGAGTGTAGTTTTGCCTTAATTTATTATTCTTAGGTCTATATCAATACAGATACAGTCTCATCGCAGCATTTCCAAGCCATAATTCTGATCGTCGATTCCAAAATAGGTGAATTTTTTGAGCAGATTCCATATACAACGGATAAACTGCAACTCATTGAACTTCTGATCTCCTAAGGTAGTGTAAGCTGTTTCCTAAAAATACATCATGTATTCAAACTAATCGATTTTGTGAGTCAACATTAAGTGAAGGCTTGAGATTTTTTATGAATTTGTCTAGCGTTTGAGATTTCCAGCTCGCAGCAGTTTGAATGACCTTGACGTCTAACTAAGGTCAATCTATAACAGTTTGCTCTCTTCCTATTTTGTCATGTCATTCTAGCAAAATATTTCGTCCCGATGTCAACTTTCAAGTTCGGATCAATTGTCGATAATCGCTATCATTAAAAAATAGCCGTGATTTTGTTTCATCTCCTTTTTCTTAATCAGTAATGTCATATAATAAAAATTAGTAACACATCAATTATTAGGAGGGGATGTAGCTCAGTGGTAGAGCGCATGCTTTGCATGTATGAGGCCCCGGGTTCGAAACCCGGCATCTCCACTCGCTTTACATTTTGTCCCTCCTGGGAAAGCAGCTATCGATCAATGTATAATCAATGTATATGCACAAGTATATGGCAGCAGTATCTGCTGAAAATTTACCAACTACGGATTCCTTTGACCAACCCTTATTGGGAGTCGATGTTACAGTTTCTTCCCGCTCCTTTCTGTCAAGTCTCCATCGGCTACCCATTGATTTCCATATCTATTGTTTTGTTGCAGTTAAGACAATTATACAACACTGAATGGTTTTACACCTAAATGTTTACAGCAGTTTTCTAAGGGAGCCTTCGGTAATTACACGGGGATGGGGTGGGCCTGGGGAATTTCGCGCACACCTGTACCGTAAAATGTGACCCACCCCCTATCCTCCTGTCTAAAATGTGACCCTCCCCTCGTCCCATATATTAAAACTTGACCCTCCCCCAAACCACTGCGGTATTCTCCCCAGGAATAACTGAAACAGTATCAGTAATTTACACATCAATTGGTTCAATTGTTATGATTGTTAGGGACAAATAACAGAGACGAGGGTTGGTATTTTGGAGGGACAGTCACAATTTATCACGCAAGAAGAGATAAGCTTATGATATTTCATACATTTGAGGGAGGGTCATTATATTTTGTGCAATTATAAGAAGGCAAGGTGTGGCTGATATAGTGCTTCGTCCAAAAATATAAAATATTTTCTTTCAAATTTCGTTGTAAATCAAAGTATTTTAATTTTCAATAGCAGAGGCGAGTAAACCGGCATCTTGATAAATTTGCTTAAAAACATTGCTTTAAAAAATAAATTTTACTTGCTGAAACTTTAAAATTACCGCCGTTTCTGCTTTTAGCATCGACAGCTGAATCACCAATCACGCCCTTGGCATGATTGGTGTGATTGTCAGTCATTATTGTCATTTGGCGTATTCGAAAGCACGATTTCGATCATGATCGGCCAATCACGATCATGGTCGTATTAATCGAACGCGCCCCCGGTCTTCACCCATACAATGGAGATAAAAAAGAAAGTTCCATGCCTTTAACGTTGGTAGCGCTATCAACAGGAACAAGAGCCCTCAGAAACTGGCATTCTCGTCAAGAGGACGGGGGCTGACTGAGCCGGTTAATCAGGACTGTGTGATAGTATAGTCCACATAAATTCTGAGTTAGATCAAGTCTAAAACGTACCAAAAGGGCACAGAGTCCATGTAGCCGACAATGAGATGCAAATGATATGCGGTTAAGGTCTCCTCGACTAACTTTCAGCTGTTTGCTCACTTTCTACTATTTTTATAGTATTTTATACAAAGGCACAGACTTATTCTACCTTCAACTTAAAACTGGTAGTGATTTTGTAGCTCATTCTTTACTATTTTTCATAGTTTTTGGTAGCCGGTAACAGACACTTCGTGTTCGTGTCGGCTACATGGACGATCTGCCTACAAAAGTCAGAAAATAGCAATGTAGGAAGATTATAACAAACATCTTTAGCTTCATGTCTCTGCTGCAGAATGCTGCATTTTTATTGTGTGTAGAAAGTATGAATGCCCAAACATTCTTCACTGGACGAAAGGGTCATTTAATATCGCTATTTCTGTACTGCCCTAAACAAGCGACGTTCGTCACTATATATCAAAGTGGCTTGAGTAATGTACTACGGCCATTCGATAAGGTGACAGTGGGTATAGTGTCATGTATTGTAACTTTTATGAGTGTGTAAATGTACCAATGTTATAATGTGTGTGCATTTTTGTGTGACTTTTTGCCAATATTGGTCCATTTTGATATTCACGATCGGTAGCACTTTTGAAAGGTCCCACCATCTTTTCAGTCTCACAGTTTTTTATTCAAGTACCCCGTCCTCCATTCTTCCTTCCAAACAAAAATGTGTTTTCGAATGCAGCCTTATTGCGCGTTTTGTTAGGAAAAGCCCTTTGAAGTGCGCCCTCTGCAGTGTCACAGTATCTCATGAAAAAGAGAATATGAATGGTTACGACCACATAGGACATCATACCATTAATGGTTAACATCGAAGAATGAGGGATAAAAATTCTACCAAATACTTTAACGATAAAATGTTGCATGTGCGCTTTCTCTCGTGCAAACCTTGACAATGAAGGGAAACAAGATAATTATCTAGACTTCGACGATAACTCAGTGGCGATAAAGTCGATGAGCAACGGCTCATGTGCATGCAAGTAGAAAATGTTCGTCAGTGACGTTGTTTTTGTACATTCTGAAATTAGTAATTGGGATGATGACCTTTGATGCATGTGACAGAGCATTCTAACAAAGTTCAGGTTCAGGGCGCTTTCCTTTTTTTGTGTGAATTTTCAGTAAACTTTGAAGCTGTAAAAGTTTTCGTCATGTCATTTTTCTGGATTGGTTTCGGTGCATTTACATGAACAAACAAGAAAAAAACAATTCATTGCAAGGATATATAAAAAATATACGAGAGAGAGAGAGAGAGAGAGAGAGAGAGAGAGAGAGAGAGAGAGAGAGAGAGAGAGAGAGAGAGAGAGAGAGAGAGAGAGACAGACAGACAGACAGACAGACAGACAGAGATTCATATTGTTGAGGAAAGAATAAACACTTGTCAAATTATTATTTCAAAGTTATTAAAAACATAATTGGATAATTCCAAGCAATGAAAGCATTGCAGAGACTTCTAGAGGGCGCACTTCTGCGTTTGCTATTGCGAATTTCACTTCTTGTATCGTCAATGGTGTAGATTTCGTTGGAAAATTAAACTATAGGTAAACTGACATAATCACGTCGGACTATTTTCATATTTTTTGAAACCAAAATTAGGTCAATCAGTATTGTTTATCTTCTTGAATTCAGAATCTTCAATATTGACGGAAAAAGTATGTCCACAGTAGAAGTTTTCTTCAATGTCAGTTCATAAATCAAGTATGCAATTTCATCGTCCCTCTCAGTTAAAGTATAAACGAGTTGCAAACACAGTACACAATATGCGAAGATATTTTATCAGATAAATTCTGGTCTGTGCCGAAATTCAGCTGTTAACAAAAACATCGAATATCAAACATACAGAGCATGTTTTCGAGTCGAACACTAATAATATTTTCGGCATGATTTTACGTTGAATATAACGTACGTTATAGCTCTTGGAGGTTTAACCCTACGTATCAAGTAAATGCGCTTGATCTCACATGCCCTTTACGCTTTCTTTGGGAAAGTTTTCACGATGGTACACTGGTCACGGAAGTTCCGTCATCGCGACTGTCGGTTTATGAGATTTAAGCGCTGAAATCATAGTTTGCAATTCAGGCCTGCTTTGTGTGTCTGTATATTAGCAAATTATCCGTGCCAAATATGTACAGCACAAGAGGAAACGTGGCCGCCCCTTGGCAATTTTTATCATCATTTATAAGCTTATAATCCATAGAGGTTTATATCGTTTAGTTTCATCACTTTCATCCATAATACCATCTATGAGTCAGCGAGGCTTAGTGTCATCGAACTTATGCCTATAGCCATACGTATGCCATACGTAATATACTACCACCCTGCGGAAAGAGGCAAAGGTTTGTAACCGGTCGTTATCGAAAACCTCAAGTTGTGTTTTTCTACATCATCTAAACTCTTGATCTAACTGCTAATTCTAGCGCAGAACCTGAGTAAACGTATTATCAAAAGACAAGACACTTTCTCATTGCCCGATACAATTTTGATTTTTCTTCTGTTGTATGAGGGCTCCCTATTTGCAAGACGGGTGCGACCTGCCAGCGGTAAGTGTCATGTCGCAAACTTTAAATTTAGCCATTATGAGAATAAAGGCAACTGACATATAAACTGCGACAAATCACAATATCAATATCCTAATATATCATATAATGGAATGCTACAAGTATAGAATTTTAAAAAAGTCACATACTGGGTCACTTTTTTCGGATGTTTTTCTTACTACTGAATCTAAAGCGGGTATAAACGGCAGGACATATAATACCGGCCAATGCGTGACATTTGGTGGCAGTTCGGGCACGTTGTGGTTTCGCGAGACCCACGCTTCCTCTGTATTTCAACGGCCTTTGACTGATAAACCAGCTTGTTTGTTTTTAAACAATTACGGGCAATTGTCACGTAGCCGAACTCGTCCGTTCGCACTTCTGTTATTGTGATTGCCAAAACCGCAGCGGGTCATGTCCATGGGCGATATTGAAATGTTTAGCGTTCACTGGCAAAAAAAGAAGAGGAAACTAAAAAAGGTTGGGGGAAGGGGGGGGGACAAAAAAGAATGAAAATTAAAGAAAAAGGAAAAGAACAGATAGACTCGAGACCACACAACAATGGTAAACGGAGAAGCTAAAACTGTATAATTGTCAACATTTTGTTACTGATTAATGGGTAAAATTGTCGTCACAATCGTAGGAATGCGATTATTTTTCTTGATGGTGACCAAAGAAGTGAAATACAAAGGAAAAAAATTCCACACAACGATAAGACTGTGTTGAATTGTTTTGTTTGTATGCTGATAATTGATATTACTAATGTGAAATCTGTGGGTGGTGCACAAAAGATGGACGAAGACGAACGGTTGTTGGGTTCAAAAATAGAAAACGTTACCCAATAACACTGCCGTTGACAACACTCCATCGCGACCTCTGACCCAGGGCAGAAATCCCCTTTGACCTACTGCGACTGTTGTCGTCTGCGAAAAGAATTATATTGTATCAAATCTCATTCGACTTGTTGGGCTATCGAAATTTCTCACGATTGAAAAGTGCCCTGTTATTCGGAGATCTGAATTTGTTTTTTTGGAGAGGCATGTGTTTTCTGTCGATCCCAAACGTGATAATTTAGTTGAAAGAAGAAAGGCTACAGGAATTATTTTTTGTCATCGGAATGATCCCTCGTTCGTCTTTATCTCAAACGTTTTTTCATCTGCATTTCTTGCGGCTGAAATGCGCCTACAAAGCCTAAAGAGCATACATGTAGCTCAGAGAACACCCGTTATAGAGTTAGCGAATTTTTTTATTTATTTTGAACTTTCACTTTTTTCTTCAGGAGAATTTTTCCACAGTCCCTGACGGAGGGACCGTGAATTGTCCCAGGGGCGCATTTTACCCTAGTTTTTACTCCACCCAGGATTAGCTCTGGATTGCTGCTGCATAACCAGGACTCCGGGTTACTGCTTTAATTGAAAGAAGGAACTATTAATGAAACACGTTATCGGTGAAAAATTTATAGTAGTTTCGCTACCGTTTAGAACACTGCTTTGAGCTCCATTACATGACCCGTAATAGTTGTTTTTTATGCATGTTTGAGGCGTACCTGGAAGACAGGGGCACTTGTTTTTTATGTCACTTTTCTACGAGTAGAGTAGTGCTGACAAAAATGTTGTAAATTGGACAGTTTTTGCTCGGGTCTGGTCATGATCTGCTGGTGTTTGAGAAATCGGAATCTGAAAAGCAGGAAGCTAATACGTGCGTTGCGTTGTTGTGGTCGCCACTGTTCTCCGAGTACACGGGTTCAGAGAAAAGGCGAACGGATAATAGGACAAGTACGTCTAGATGGAGTTGTTAAGTTTGCTCGGCTCGTTCCCCCTTAAAATTTACAAAGTCTGTCGCGCTTGCCGGCTCCAAGTGAACTTCAAAACTACCCACGTACTGGTTATCCACCTTGATTACGTGTTCTTCAAGTACGATTCACATTCCAATGGACATAGATAATGTTCTATTTTGGGGCAGGGTTACTTGGATTTAATGCACAACACCAAGCATTTCGACCTAGCGTGTGTCATGTATGCGATACCAGCCTTGTTTGCGTCCTTTTCTTTTGTTCACAAAATATTTCAACTGCGCCCTGCAAATTTGCGGGGGCCACCGTTGAACAGCGCACAGCCCTGAAACATAATTTCGCCAGGAGAACTATGCGCCGGTGACGTCACATTTCTGAATTTGAAACTTGCGAGTTCTGTTATTTCAATTTAAAGGGATGAAGGGGTATACGAGGCTAATGAAACAAATTTCAAACAACTAAATGGGTGTAACATATTAAATAAAAAATCTTGTACATGCGATATTCTGTTGTTTGGCAGGCGTCTTCAATAAAATAAAATGGCGATGGAATTCGTTCCAGTCAATCATACGGAGGACATCGACTCGTTAATGTTTACTTCCTAATTTCGCCGTCCAAAACTGCTGCTCTGGTGTGCGTCCACGTACGCTAATTTGTCGCATGGAGGCTAAACTTTCAGCATTTCCTCAGCGCTATAAATACACGTCCCAATTACAAATTATTGCGGATAGAATTATAGCCTCACATATAATCGAAATAAACCCCCTATCACCGGGGTTTTATCGATGTTGACATACGCCGAATACGGAACGCACTGCGGCAAAACTCTATATTGATAAGTATAATGATTTCTCAGTTACGGAAATTGTTGATCCATCTGATGCCCCTTTCACACGAATCTTAGTTTGCAGGGACGCATTTCTAAAATACCTATCATCAGTCCCTGTGCTATACCCAAACTTGACAGGAAACGTTTCTCTTTCGGATTGAAAACTATCATCAACCTCAGAAGCTATCTAGCTTGCCGCCTGGGCCATATATTCTTCTCATTTTACGATTTGTTGTTGTTATTTTTAAAAAACCTCGGATGGCTTTTTGTTCGGTTGAAAAGCCTCGGACATCACCGAGTGTTATATCGTCAACAACAGGCGCAGCCCTGCATTCTACTGCTGGCAGGGTATCTAGATTCAATTTGTGACTTTAATTTGACAATCAAAGAATTGAATCGTCTGCAAAAGTCGACTCAAAAGTCAGGAAGTCCTCGCTCTTCCCCTTTTCGTTGGAGATCGACGGTATGCGATGAATTCAAATCGAAGTTCGTTCTCAGTTACATGCACATAAAAACTTCGAAGGAGACGTGTAAATTGTCCCGTCCTCCCCCCCGAGAAATATTTGACTTGTTAAATCTGCGGTCACTGTCCGCCTGTCAATCATACAGTGGTGTGATTCACCGTGAAATTTTATAGAATTTGATTGGTTGATAAGATGAGATTTGCATAATGATCCGTGTAGTAATTTGTTAAGCACTGAGCGTGCCTTCAGCATGTCACTGGGACGGTTGTCAACACAACTTCATATTTCACGCGCTTCCCCAAACCATATTTGTCCCTTCCGCTCTCTGCTCTTTAGCACGAGGCGATAGTCAGAAAAACAGACTTAAGATAAAAAAAATATTGCCCTGAAGAATTTTGAGATTGTTACGTTCCCTCGCTTAAGTTGTAAGGACAGTCCTGCAGACTTTTTGACGTATTAATTAATTTTGTGTAGGTACACATTCAAAAAAATATTAACGTTGTTAAAATAAATGTAACATGTTAAAATAAATGTAAGATGACAAATGTTGTTGTATTCAGAGAAAAGTTATATCGACAACAAACCGTGCGAGTGCCATTGAAGTTCACAAGACTGGTAAAACATCGCCTCTGAACTGTGGAGTGCTTGACGAATGCTTTGCAAAAACCGCTTTTGAGCAAAAGTTCAGAGTTGAAGACATTTTTTGGGTCAAAAGTTTTGTTTCGATGTTTTCGAAGTCCTGGTGATTGCAGAACAGAATAAAGTTATGGAGGTGATTATATTAGTTGTTCCTTCAATCTAAAGTAAAACCGAATCCGATCAGTAAGTGTTGTCCGTCACGCATTCGCAATACGGGCGACTTGTCTTATTAGAAAGCCGATAAATTGGCGTAAAGGCGCGCGCGTGTATTGGGGAAGTGCATTACTTATTCGCAACAATAATCGTACGATAATTTTTTTTCTAATTTATGACCAGTAAAACATTTTGTAAGTTTCGTTTTCGATTATAAACGGGCTATTAGGTCCGACTTGGCTATTTCGTAACATCTGTACGTACAGAGCGGACCATGCAACACACAATTGTACGCCGCGGCTGCCATCACCGCACAGGCAGTATCCTTTTGGGCCTCACTATCGCAGTCTTAGTGTCACCGGTAGCTGCTGATAGCTTACAGTATGACGCATCATGTCATTTCCCCTCTAGTGTGTCTTTTCCACGGCCACTTCAACTATATTTGGTATCTAAGAGTACTCTTGATTACAGAATTAGCGACATCGTTTCGTCAAGTTTTTCTTTTTTTTTACGGTCGGTGTAATAAAACTGGTCAGTTGCACGGTTGCGCGAGTCGTTACAGCCGTGTTTGGCAACTGTTGCTTATCGCTAGGCTCCGCTATCAGCCGTCAATGGCTCGCTATCGGCTGTGTCAAGCCCCAAATTAAACCACTTCTCCTTCCCTGACACCGATCCCTTTGCGTCTGCCTGCCGATATCTTCTTCTTTCGAGTGTTTTACAAACTGTCGATGCCTTTTCGGAACTGACTTTTGGGACATGCCGAAGGTCTGAAGATATGGCCGGTCTGCTCTTGGTTTGCCGCGGACTGCAGCCTGCGGAGTTGTAATGGATTCAGTGAGTTCAAGTTGGCGAAGACGAAGTCGCCGTCACTTTTTGCATATTTTCGTTATCAGCGATATTGTGATCAAGAACAAAAATATTACCTTTTTGTGTGTATATTAATTGACTTTCTTTTATATGCTACATTATTAGGTTTAGCGCGATATACGCCTAGGTGTAATACTACAAACGTTTTCCCTTCCTTCTACACGAGGAACAGTTCCGGTAGTTCCGTGAGGCGTCTTAAAATCGCCAAATTTGAGACAGAAATGCTTTAAGATGCATATAATATTGAAACGAAATCGGCATGATCAAATTTCATAATTGCAATTTCAGTTGGCTGTAAAAGAAATAAATTGCGGTTGGGGCTTTGCTGTGAACTGAGAACTCAAAATCGCCAAGACTTGACGGTGTACCCGCGCTTTCTTCCAAGAGTGCCCTCGGCCATAGAATTGCAGCCTCTACAGGTGCATATTTTAGTAAGTCTCTGATCAGCTTCAATAAACTGTGCGAATTAATTATTTCTCCTTTGCATTCAGGTTTCTCTTCAACAAATTTTGTCCCTTTTTCGTTATTATAACTGTGAATTACCCTAGCAGTGTTTTAGAATGTTTTAATACTGGTGGATATTGGACACTACTACAGTCTGTAGCCTGCCTGACCGAATAGTTCACGATTCCCCGCGCACCTCAAAAATTTAAGCGGCTAAAAGCCGCGCGTTGTCAGTTACAGTACTATCAGAAAAAGAATGAACAAGCCTTGAACTCCGAAAGATGGATGTTTGATTGTGTGAAAGTTTATCTCAAATTGTAATCGCCTCCCCTGCCGACCGTTTGAGAGTTACCGTTAACTGGCAGATAACGTTCGAGCTGTCTACCGCCGCGCGGCGGTTTTCGCATACATTTTTTAAAGTATGATCCAGTTGTTGATATGGAGATATGGGAGAGAACGCCTTCTTAATTTGTTCTGTAGTCGGCAGTTACATGCAACAATTTCAAATAATACAAGTTGCTTGTCTACTTTTGACGACGTTGGGGAAACCAGCCGCACAGCAAAAATCTCTTTCCACTCACTGGACTTGCCGCCGCTATGCTTCGGACACATTGCGCAACGATAGCGCGTTTTTGAAGCGCCCTAGAACCCATATCCGTGGACAGACAGCCCAAATAATGAGTATTTTATTTACTCCACTCAAACTTTTCAATTTTCCTACCTCACTCGGCCGTTTTCGTTTTGAAAGCAACGCGAATTCGTTCCATGACGACCGTTGAGTGGAGACGGGACGGTATCCGGCGCACACCTTCTTGAGCAGCGCCTCGCGAGTATGAGGGCTCTGCATTGCGATACACACCGGCGCGGCAATTACGGAGGGCGGCGGGCGAATTCCATCACAAAGCCAGGGGCTAAATCAATAGTCGGCAAGCCACAGTTGAAAGTGGTTTCGGATTTCGGTACCTTTCACGTTTTCTGTCTCCAGAGAAAGAGACAACAGTGATATAAAAGACCAAAGTCAAGAAAAAACAAAGGAACAATTAAAGGTGACTGTTTACTGCGGCTATTTGGCAACCCGGCTTAATCCAATTCTTCGAGGCAAGCCGACGAAAGCGACATGAAAACACGCTGTGTTTGTCAAGTCCATATTGACTGACAAACAGTTTTCAACTGCGATCACGTTTCTCCTATGGAAAGAGAATGGTAACCGAGACATTATCAGACGGCAGAGATTATATCCATTAGATCGCTGATCAAAACGATTAGATGGCAGCGCGATAGAGACGGAAATGTCAGAATCTAAACAGAATTATCCAACGTTATTCAGTTTCTGGACTGGTTGTAGATTACCCGCGCCACGGTAGCGTTTCACCGTCGGAGTTATTCTCTAGCTCAACAATGGCAAAGGAAAACATGTTGTTTTAATGCCACTTTCATTGCGTGTCTGAATAATAAATCCGTCTAAATAGCCGCCACTAGGCTAATGTTTGCCGAGGAGTGGAGACCCAACTTCCAAGGAGCGCGACGTTGCCAGTTTGTCGACACGGAGGAGTTATTTAGTTTGTTATACGGAACGGCCACGTCCAAATATGCATGTCTTGGCTTCTGACTCCCGCCGGTGGTTCTTGGGAGGCACCTCACAGATCAATTGCTGAATGAAACAAGAATGCTGACAATATAGTTCAACCAAACTTACCGTGTAATCTAGTATGCTTTCCAGAAGACTGATTTTTTTTTCTCAGAGGATTGCAAATAAATCTTAATCTCAAAATTTGATCGGTTGAACGCATTCAAATTAGTGTTAAATTTCACAAGTTTGCCATGCTCTGCAACCATTGATGTTTTTGCAATATTACTGTAAAAAGCTCGGATTATTAGAGGCTTGTCAGAGATGTAGCAATACATCAAAACACTTTTACCAAATAATACAGTATTTTAAACTTGATGGTATACGTTAACGTTCTTCATATTATCATGTATGCCCCATACTTGAATTTAAAATCAGCGCCATTACCTGCCACTTTGGTTTATATTTCTGTATTTTTTGTTCTGCCTGTAAGACACGATCCCTTGTTCTACCTATAAAATTATGTCGAGATGTCCGGCGTTGGTTCAGTTCGTCAAAACAGCCCCAATGTATGTAAGCCCCGATGTTATTGTTGACAGTTGGACTCTGGTCCGGACCAGAATTTGTTAACAATAACATCACATGTTTTTTCACACTAGGTTGTGTTGACACTGTATTTCAAAACACTTTGTTGATGAGGATAAGTAATTTTGGTTATCGAAAAAAAATAATTAAATTACCACAAAAAGTTCTCGCGCTTGTCAGCGCAATTGTTCATACAAACGCCCTAAGAATGCAGTAAAAATCTTTTTTCTGTTTTCATAATTTTCTGACGTTCAGTCTAATCTTCAGACTTTTAACAGAATACAGTAACTGAAGATGCTTGTGTCCTTTTCTTGACTCTTTCAAAAGAGTTTCTTGGTCTGAATAAATTAATCAAAGCCCCTCAACCGGCCCCGTGGATTCAGTGTCTAGCTTTCGAATGGTCCCAAATCCCGTCTCAAGTCACAGACCACCACGCAATACATGACACCGTAACATGAATCAAACGACCGGGAGATTACGCAGACAAGACAGTCTCACTAGGTATTAAACTTCTAGTATCAATATTCAACGAGAGACTTCATGGCTCCCCACAGTAAAACGAACACCCTTTCATTTACTAAAAGCCTATATTCAAGGAATCCCATTTCACGGACCCCCTCGAACAAGTCAAACCCTCCGATATATGTCGACCTTACCGAACTTTAAAAGCTTTGGTTTGGTGAAGATGTCATTTTTGATCAGGGATCCCATTTGATACGAGCGCGCTGTGTGTGTATGTACTTCGACCTATGGAGCCAAACCCTTCCGATATCCATACCCCCACACCTCCCCCTAATATCAAAATTTCACCTCAGAGGCGGCCTGCTAGAATTCTTAATGTCATCATTCGATTTAATCTACACATATTCGGTTTCATAACCGTACTTGAACCATCATCCTTTTCTCACAATCAAATATCTTTTACAGGGATTTTTTTTTCGTCATCGACCACTTCAACACGATGCTCTTTACCTTTCAACGACCGAATATTTCCGTCGACGATTTCCTAATTCCTTGACGGAAATATGTTATTCCCAAACTGATATGAATAAATAAGTAATGAAAGTTGTACTCTACCGCCGTGTGTTAAAAAGGTTGTGCAAACGAGCTTAAAATTATAAATATCTCGCTCTTGTTTTTCATCTCATGTCGAGCATTTCAAGTTGACGTCACCTGCATCGCCGCCAATACCTGGCCTGTGATATTGTCCTACTTAAATATGTAGGCATAAGCCGTATAGTTTTGTCCTTGTCGAATTTGAAGTAGAAGCGGGTATATTGAATTGGTTGTATCACCATCGTTTTCGCCTTAGAAACCCTCACCATAAAACCAGCTCAAAAAGCCACAACGAGGCCCGCGCCTTGATACAAACCCCACCTGACCCCGCTGTCCGCGTCATCTCTCGCACAACATTCAACTACAGGAGATGGGGGGGGGGGGGGGGGTTTGAGGGGGGACCGTGATTCAACAATGCTTCACATCCGGGCACCCCTCCCCAACCTGAAATCCGAGGTATGCCAATTTAGCTGTAATTATCATATCAGTTTACAAATCAAGCAAAGACAATTTGAGAAATTCTCTTTGGTGAAAATAATACGCAATTTACACCTCGTCCATCATACCATGTAGTCTCTCTCTGTGTTTTTGCTACAACTGTCTTTCTCAGTGTGGCCATGTGGATAATTTTCACGGTTCCCATGTCATTCACGCGGACCCGATATCATCCCGACGGTGAGAAAGTCCTGCCCATTTCGTGATTCCATCGGCAAAACATTAAAACTCTCAATAAATCAAGCGTTTATATGACACTTATGCATTTATTCCTCCGCCATAGGTTAGTCAATACTTCTAGGGGGGAGAAGAAGTTGTGGATAGATGTTGACGGGTTCCAGATGTGTGCGGCGAACAAATCTCGTCGTCTCAATTAAGCGAAGGTTAGCCGAGTACAAGATCGATCTGGGAACATGCAGATATGAAAAAAAACCGACGTAATACAGCGCTGTCCTTTATTAAAAGCCCAGTTCAGATTTGTCACCAGCACAGCATTTAATAACAAGAAGCTGGCCACTTGGGGGAACATGGTAGACGTGTAGGGTTAAGCGACACTCTCACTTTCATCAGGCATGGCTTTCGAGTGACTCACCGTTTTACGGCAGCCGTACGTCACTTCGGTGACCACATCGCACCGATGTGGCGTACACGTACGTGACGGCCTCACCGAGAATATGGCACGTGTGTGTCACACCGCCCACGCCCTACCCTGTTGTTGTTGTCCTTTTTTACGTACTGTTTATGCCGTCTCGGCCGTGCATGCACTTGCTACGTACATGCCCACAGAACCGTGTGACATATCACAATGCCGTCTCGAAAGCCAACAAAGTGGTATTTTAGTAGCGCCACGGCAGTCAACCGTTCACTACATTCATTTCATGCTTGGGCAGGTCCCAATAGGCATCCAACCTATTAACTCGCGTTATTACCTTTACAACACGACTTCTTTTCAATGGGTTCCTTTGTAAACAAAACAAGCACCTTTCTTTCCTTATTTTCACAATTTCAGGTTAACTGGCTCGCTACATGCCTCAATTTCAATTGAGTGAGTAGGCGAGTCGGACACCCACCGTGCGGAACGCATACATTCAGCTTCTGACCAGCAGCGCACAGCGTCCCGTCCTGGGGTCCGGTCACCGAAACTCCAGACCAACTTTCGGTGTTTATGTTTATATACCAACGGAGATGGCGATTAGTTTCTGATCTTTCGATGAAACTTGCCGAGATGGAATGTGATAAAACTAATTTCCATCGCGATTATTACTACGGAAAACAGCCTGATGTTCACGGGTGCAATATTTGGGTCGGCACCCTTAGGCCATCATTCGGTAAAAGAGAACTCGGAATGGCCAAGCTGAAACTTCTTTCATGACTAACAATGCAATAATTCTATAATAACTCGCTGAAAAAGAATTTTATAAGAATAATAAACAAGAAATTCTATATGTCCACGGGTAACGGACAGCCTATATGTGTAAAGGATTTGCTTTCTCAATAACAGCTCCATATATTCATATCCATTGGCTGCCGGGCCAGTGTAACTTGCTCGTTGGAGATTCTGGGCCAGCCGAATCGGAGAAAAATATGGCATAATCTAAGCGCATCATTCTTGTTAGGTCAGACAGAGGGGCCTAAATTTATACTAATTAAAACTGAAATATGTTTGACGTGACAAACTTATGGCACTACCTTCGGGGAAATAGTTGAAACAGGCTCATTTCGACCATGCCTTTTGCAGTCACACATTGTTCGGAAATCATTTGATTGCATAGTCGATGGCTAAAAGGCTACTGACTCTAAGCAAATCCAAAGAAGAAACCTCAAAATTAACAGCACATTTAGTTTCACTCGATACAACATTTCTTGGAATTGGTAAGGGGCCGCGGTACAGCCGATAGGAAATAGGGCATCACGTTGAAGTACTTAAAAATAATTCTTACTAATTAAAAACATCATGCAAAAGTCACAGAAACAAAACCGATCTGGTCCCCACGACGGTTTTTCTTCATACGAACTTTACCGTGAAAAATTTTCACTCTGAGGGATTATGGATGCTTTCCAAGCCATTCATGTGCTACAGATCTGTATGCACACAATATATTGAACTGTTCTCATCTCATGACCAGTCCCTGTGTATTGGCTCTAGATCACCGCCGTCCAACTCCTGGATTGTCCTTCACCACGACTTTATGTATCCCACTTCTAACCTTGCGGTATAATATAGTATACTATAGACATTCCTTCTAGTCTCTGTTCTTATTTATGCATTTTTAATAAGCAATATGGCCCCAGGTCAGAGCGGCCACTGCAAACTGCTGGAATGTCGTCCAATAGACTTTATTTATCTCATTTTTAACCTTGTGGTAGAATATCGTATACTATAGACTTTCCTTAGGGAATATGAGCTTATTTATGCCCTTTTAATAAGCAAAATGAATAAATCAAGAGTGATCGCGGGAGCCACTAACTTTACACGAGCCGGCACTTATACGAATATGAGCCCGCACAACAATTCAAGTACATCGACCATAATTTACGTTAAGATTCAATGCTTCGGGGACAGATATTTATTCTCGAACTTAAATATTTTCTTGTCTACCTCTTTGAAGCTCGTGGATAAATAAAGTTGTCGCCAGTTTATTATTGTGAAAATCGACAATTTCATTTTCCCCAATACGGTTAGGCCGACGGTGGCCATTTTGAATTTCAAGTGACAGAAGTGTTGATAAATATTGGGAATTTTTTTCTCTAGTACCAAACTTTGAACGACGACCCCTGATTTTTATTCATGATTTCAGAAGAGAATAGTTTAAAGTTTCTTTGAGAAACGTTTGAGAAAAAGTTTAGGTATTTCAATTTCGAGGAGCGAAATACCTTAAAAACGTACTTACAGGATAAAACAAGAGCGGAGCGACCGGTAGTCAAGTCGACCATGCTGTATAACGTAGAGAAATTGCAATCATGCGTCATGTTTAAACAGGGTTAAAGAAACAGTTTATTTGAAACGACCAGCGACATCGTGTGCGAGTATGACCGAAGGTGCGGACGTACGCGATTAACAGGTATCGAGTTTCATTGGGTAAAAGGTGATTGTGTGTACAGGTAGAATCAAAACAATGACATTGACACTGGGCTTGGCGGAGGTGTGTCCATTGTCCAACGTTTGACGAGCGATCACCACCAGGCGAATGACGTCAGCAGCCAATTGAGCTGCCTTCCACGCGTAGGTGGGGCCTTCCGACCCTTTCTTCTGGTGGTTTCTGAAAAGTGTATGTTGATGGAGCGTTAATTTAAGTCTTTTCTTTTTGCATGTTACACTGACCACAATGACGATGTTCTGAGACCCGGGGAGACAGCCTGACGGCTCGAGATCAAGTTCAAAACCCAGCAAATAATAGGAGAAAGCAATAGCAATGCATAGCTATTTTGATACGGCATTTAACACTGTTTGCTTCCTGCCCCTCTGTATACTACCTGTTTTCTCAGATGGAGACACGCAGACCAGCACGTCTTTTCAATTTACAGGGAGCGATAGTCCAAACTGTTAAGAGAAGTAACAACAATGAGCTTCCCGTTGAAAAATTATGTTGGTTTACCGTGCATGCGGTTCACTGATTAGAGTAATTTTATTCGTCCTACTTATTAAACATACATGTCTTTTGGACATGCGCATTGCAATGAGCGGCTGTAGAGCAAAAAGTGGCGTACAGCATGACTCGTTTTCGAACATAGGCAAACATCGAATGCATAGCGTAAATAATAACAAGGCACTATGAGACACACCATAATATTTTTGGAGAAGAAAAGAGTTTACCCAAGCTATGCAAAAAATGTGGGAAAATTTCTAGAAGTACCGTATGTAAACACAGGGACCCGGACTACGGGACTTAACTACCGATAGCAACACATGATAAGACGGCAGACTCGTGCAGAAATATGGAAACTTTGCTTGCTTTTCTGGAAATCCGTACAATGTCCTATTTGCTCACCCTCTCCTGATTAGAAATCGTGTTCTGAAAAAGCCAGCCCCTCTTTTGGCTGTTGACACGCGTTGATTGTCAACATGTCACTGTGTCAGTCAAAAAAGCTAATGAGATACGAATCTTCGTTAAATTTCCTCCTAACACCTATCTTTAGTTGTTACAAGCGGTGTTCATGTGCGACCCCACGTACGTATGGAGAGTGGGTGTATGCGTCGATATTGCTATAAACCGTAATCACAAACAAACAAAAAAGACGAAAACAATAAACTAGAAAATCATCAACGTTGTTGCATCATGAACGACCGTTGCTTTCAAATTTTCCTCGGATTAATAGCTGCCGCGCGATGTAATGAGAGTACTCAGATTTAAAGCGGATATGCACCGTTAGTTGCAAAATTTCTACCATTGGTTCCGAAATTGTATACGGATGACCTCTTTGATAACCAACACGTATTTTCGTATTCCGGTTTTGAGCAAAAAACCAATACAAAGTGACATTTTTAGTATCAACAGTGCATCTACCAAAGCGCTCTTTGTTGTGTTCTAAATGCAGAACACTCCACCGACAGTGGCACTGATTTTGCATCGATTGTCATAATAGAAACCTCGCAGCTATTACTCTTTTCTGAAACCTGAATTGACTTCCGCGGACGAAGAAAAGGGGTTTCCTCTTTCGTAACAGTGCCCAGTCAAAACTGAAACCTCCGGATTATATCTTATCGACAACACTTCCGCTCCTTCAACAGAAGCAAAATCCGAAGGTGGCTTATCTACATGCACACGCACCCCTCTCGCCCTCCCACCACCACCCACCTCTGTCAGATAACACCGATTACCCGCTCGTTTGCACCTAGATAACATAATAATTAACAAGCTCGAGATTTTGTCGTCAGCTCCGTACTGAAAATAGTTCTGTTATGGTGGCCCGGGACAGGAGCACAATAGGCCACAAAAGGCAGCGATATGGCATTTACATAGCATTGGAACACACAAGTTGGGCTGGATGTTTTTCTAATCAGCTTCAGCACAGAATCCCCTTACGGAGTGTGCTGGTGTGGTGTTACAATTGAAAAGAGAGACTGCTACAGACATAATTCATCAGGAATAAAATACAGGCAAACAGAAGTAAATTAATAGCAAAAGAAGAAATAGAAGGCCTCTTGGGCGTCTCCTCCAACTCGGAGACATGAAACGGAGACGATTTTGAGCTGACAAGATTTATATGATTACAAGTGGAGCTCAGGTTTGCGAGAAAAAAAGACCAGGCGGGCTTTGCCGTCGTTTATTGTATGTTGGAACTAAAAGCATAAGATAATGAGAAGGTCAAAGTTTGTCTCTCGGTTTAAGCTTCTTCCTTTGCTTGTTTGAACTTTTACGTCTTTTTGTATCTTCCTTTTTGTCGTCAACGTGTTCAAGATATGATCTTCCCGTAGTCCATGATTGGCCCGTTAAATGCTTCCAATTTTGGATTAAATGCCCAAGAAAATGCCAAAATCAAAATTTTGACATTTTTGTCTAATTAAGCGAGTAAAAAAGTGGCCCCGTTGCGCACATCGTTATCCGTTACTGGAACATTTCCTATTGTTTGGCGTAAAATATTAATATGCTTACGATAAGATATTTTATTTGTACATTCACACAATCGTATCTAAGTGTCACGACCGCAAGTATATGGTTAGGCAGATCATTTCGTATTTGCGGTTTTACACTCGCAACGTGAACGTCGACCGTACACGTTTATAGCCGAACGACACGGGCATTTTCACAATATCCCACCCTTACAGTCAACGACGTAATATGATGGTAATTCGACTGCTATAAAATCTTGACATTTCTCTTTCCATGCTGTTACTCTAGCTGAATTCTTGTTAGTTGTCTCAGCGAGCATTGTGGAGGCGTGAACCGGCAACGGTGGACTGTCAATGCTCAAAGAGAAAAAATATAGAAAGATGTTGGTTATTGTCGATCACAAATCTATCTGTCCTCCTACCATTTTGCTGGTAACGTGTAAAGTACGCCTTGGCGAAATTCCTTCCAAGTAAATATTTTAGAGAGTAAAAATCTTGAAAAAAACCCCATGATTATAGCTTCTGCGTTGTTTTATTTGGTACGCGTAAACTTTGGCCTATCTAGATCCGCGTGCCAATTGTTCATCTTTATGAATATATTACTTTTGGTGTCATCATCGTTTACTTCGTGTCCGGGAACTCAAACATTTCGAATGATAGTCCTGCGTTCGTCACATTTCAGCAAAACTCTGGACGCGTCATCTTCAATGTTTGCGCGTGGGTAGAAATCCTGACACCGCTCCTCGATCGCCAAATTTACTCTTTGCCAGCTGGGAAGAAACCTGACTACAACGAAAACAAGTCAACAGCATAGTTTATTTCTTTATGAAATAATTTACTATCAATCATTTTACAATATGAAATACAGATCCGGTCGGGACGAGTAGCAGTGTTTGTGCGAGGGCCTGTTTCTCTTCAATTTCTTGGTGGTATATATTTCCATCCTTCATCAGCGACTGTTAAGTCTTTGAGAGAGTCGAAACGAAAAATTCAGCTACGTGCAGTTATGATGGGCCCAGTATAGACGACAATGGCGACAGGGGTTTTCTCGTGCCGTAAATGGGTGAGAAGAGCGACCGAGAAATTTAAATTCTGTGGTAAAAGGGAAAACGTTGAGGGGTTATTTTTCATGAGGAGCGAAAACGGAATTATTTTTCAAAAATTCAAATAAATATCCATTTATTATATGACGGGTCCCAAATGAAACTTCACAGCCCCTAATCGGGACAAAAAAGCTGCAAATGTTGATAATAGTTGTAAATTTTGATATTTTTGTTTTATGATTTTCGTCCCATAAACCAAACACATGGTTTATACTTCTCCCATAACAATGTCAACGTACAAACTCCCACTTTCGCCGACACACTGATGTGAGTACAACATGAGCGCCAAAGTCTATTTTTGTCCCCGTTATAAAATAAACCCCAGTCAATTTTTCTCAGATTTTTTGCGAAAATTTTGCGAAAAAAACTATAGCCAATGAAATGTGATGTCCATTTGGTCCAAAATTATCCAAAAAATTACAGACAAATTCATAAAATTTTGGCGGGAGAAAATTAACAATAAACATGGGGCGTTGTTCACACTGTGTTGAAAAAAAAAATTGAACACCAGTATTTCGGCATATGGCTTTAGGCAGAAATCAAAAAATCATTGTAGTTTACAACACAGCAAAGTTAGCTATTCGAAAATATATCAAAAGTTACTGCAAATTGAACAGTTGTAAATCTGTCGTTTGTTCAAGTCACTGTTTGTTCATAAGAATGTATGTATCTGGCTAGGCATTGTCAATTGTCATCAATCGTTTCTGTATGCGTTGTATAAGCAGAGTTTAAGATAATACTTTTGTTGATCACTTTTATCAAGCTTTTAGATACGGAGCACTGTAACTTGCTACTTATATCATACAAAGTGACAAGTAACCAAAGTCAGTGACTTTGTCACCGCAACCCAATGCTACATATACAGTTCTCACTTAATTTATTTTGCTCTGAATATCAGAACAAGAAGCAGTGCGCTGATACCAGAATCGAATTACAATCACTGTATATTCAATTTTTGCGGCTTGTTGAAATTTGCTGTTATCGTTAATGCTGTTGAAAGAAGCGGATATATTTAACCAGAAATAATTTCGAGTGATATGATCTAAGTGTTGACTTCATAGACAATGTGCTTAATGTCACCTCATAATAAAGCCCTTGAGACCGTCTCTGAATCAATTTTCCGCTTTCGGATTGAATCGTAGAAAAGTTGATATCGAAAAAGGAAAGTGGCGCTCAGACTTGAGTATAGATGAAAACATCACCACTTGATTTTTGAAAAACTCCCGTCCTCTCTGATTAATTCGTGAACTGAAGGTGATGCAAATAAATCGGTCAAAGGGGCAAACAAGTTATATTTAGCATAAACCGACACCCAAGGAAGATGCAGACACTGGAAAAATGTTCGGCCGTTGTTTTGAAATTCAATTTGGCCGTTGTTGGACAAACTTCAAAGAAGAGGATCTCCATATACCTTTTTTATCTGACAGCTTGTCATCTTACGTCAGTCAAGTTTAAGCTATGACATCCGATGATTTCTTCATATGATCGATTTTAGACAAGATTATCCGAGAAAAATGACTTATTAACGAGATCATGAAATGAAAATCTTCTCCACAGACCGTTCACATAGCAAAGCCCGTTAATAATCGGAATGTGTTTAGCTATGATATTTGGAAGCGCAGAGCTCCCAGCCCGCTCGGCAGGAATGTTTGTCAAAGTGATTTTATAGATAATACCGTTATAGGCACTAACCTGAAATTCTTTTGAGGTTTCGTGGCGTTATTAAAAACAACTATTATACAGAAGTTCTCAGATATACTGCGAAAATTCAGCGGTTACACCCCTGTATTCATTTCTGCGCACGCGCTGACGGTTCTGCATTCCTGGTAGCCATCGTGTTAGAACTTGGATGCTGTGGCTATTATTGCGTTCTCCGTCTTGCGTCGACTTCAAAACTTGACAAAAGAGATGGATGGCATCTTGATTTATAAAATTATTGAAAAGATGTCGTTTTTTAGTCAATGAATTGACAACAGAGAGAGAGAGAGAGAGAGAGAGAGAGAGAGAGAGAGAGAGAGAGAGAGAGAGAGAGAGAGAGAGAGAGAGAGAGAGAGAGAGAGAGAGAGAGAATTCTTTCTCGCATCGATGTCATTCAAGAAATGTGGTAAAGTAATTTGTAATAAAAGGAAAACCCAAATAAAATAATTTGCAAAATGATGCATAGCAGAGATTCCCAATGATATCATGTGGAGATGAAGCGTACATATGCCCTTGTCGAGTTTGCTCAACCTGACACACCAGCCTACGCTTCAAGTGTCCATGTCTTGCAAGCGACCCACCAGCGAAAATGCAAAGAAAAGTAAAATAGAGCGTTGGCCCTTAATATTCAGGGTCGTCCATTAGAATTTCTCACTGTTTGGTGTTTGCTCCTCTGCATCAATTTGGGGTGGCGAATTTTAGCAAACACGATGTGTCATGGCGTGTACCATAACGACAAACTGAGCTGCACACAGACGCGGTCACGATTTGTTGTCACAAAAAAGAAAAGGAAAGAATCCCGCTTGCTGTGAAACTTCAGACGCCCAGTACGCGTTGTTGCGACTACTGAACTATGATGTTTCCTCGGTTGCAAAACGGAAGAAACTTCTGTATCGTAAAAAGAGAGAGCTCAATTTTTTATGCCTTCATTTTTTATTCTCTCGCATGACAACAGACGACAGATATTTCGTGCTAAATTTTACGCAAAAGTAGCATCCCTAACAAAAATAGACAAGGGATTGCTCATCTGGCTATAAAAAAGCGCTTGTGGAATAATAATCCCTCCCAGAAGTTGTTTTATTTTATTTTCTAGAGCCGCGTTTAATACCCATCCCTGTGTATAGTTCTCCATAAACAATAGGCGGACACTGTACGTGACATGTACTGACGGCCATAGCCCATAACAGCACATCTCGTAACATCAATTACCCAGACACATCATGATGTACGTTTTTGTCAAAAATACAGCATCCATCAATACATCTTCATTACAAAGTTATAAATGGATACTCCGCTACGTCATCCCATTTTTGGTCAGTTCATGAAAAGTCACACCATCGCCGGGCGACCTTTGACCCCCACCCAATCACTTTCCCCCCACTGTCAAAATTTCCATCAAAATCTTATGAGTCAACTGGGAGATATGTGAATTCTTTTGACTCGGTCCGCGCAAAACGTAAATTGATAATTCCGAAGTGTTTGTGTTCACACGATTAATACGGCGCTTGTTTATTTTTAATCGGCGCCTCTTGAGTTCATAAAGCCCGAAGTGTAATATTTTACGCCGGGGTTCGAGTCTGTTTCCTAAAACCATGGCAACCCCTGAACCATCTCATAATATCGGATTTCAACAGTTAAGAAGGATAATTCGGATGGGTTTAACAGCTTCTCGCCGGTAATTATGGCAAAGAAAGAGGAAATCATAAAGTTTACCCTCCAAGTTCCCACATATATAAAACTCGACAAATGGTTTTCAGTACTTGATGCAGGATAAAATTAAAAACACGATTCCCAAATTAGGAGCGAATGATGGTACTAAAGATTGTTTTAAAAGTCATCGGACACTTTTTACAATGTAGCCGCGAGAAGCAACTGACAACACCGTTGGAATTTGCCTTGATCATGGCTCCGTAAATAGACCGATACATAATTGCACTGTATCATGAGTATTTGTTTATTTCTCACCATTGTAAGTTTCTTTAGGTGACGTAAAGCTCGACTGCCATTTTCTAATGTGAAGATGACGAATTTTACTTCTTCCATTTTTAAAGACTCGAGATTCTCAAATCTTTTGGCAGAGGAAGCAATCTCTGTTTTTTTGAGTTAATAAAATGTAGATTTAGTTTCTTCAATCAAGAAGATACCGTAATCGAATACAATTCAGCATTATCTGTCGCCAATCATATATAAAAATAAAATTACGAAAATGTTATTTTGTGAGAGAGAGAGAGAGAGAGAGAGAGAGAGAGAGAGAGAGAGAGAGAGAGAGAGAGAGAGAGGTGGTGTGATTATTGAAGCCTTTGATTTCAAGTGTAAATTGTGAGCAATTATCAACCTTGAATACCTGTTGTAAACATTTCCTATACATTGGATTCGCAATTCACGCTGTGGTGGTTTGACCCCAGTTATTTAGGTCACGGGACCGGTTAGAAGACGAAGAAAGTGTAAGGGTTTGAATAATCTTACGTGCTCTGGTCAATTTGGAAAAAAATGGGGAAAAGTTTCGAGGCATTTTGGTCGTGTTCTGACGCAGTCGAGCTGTGGCGTCACAGACATCCTGTGGTTATCTGGAAGCTGCAAAAGTTTTCCTTTGTGCAACTGTGAAAACACACGTGATGATATGGAGAAGTCGATGGGGTAACAACCGTATTGGTCTCCAATAGTTTCGAAGTCCCCCCGTGATGTAAACCATACAAAAACAGTCTCGGATCACTCTTAACAAATAAAAGCAGTAAAGTCAAAATAGAAAACAAAATCCACGCACACTGGTTTACACGCAATTATTGTAATTTTTTCTGTAATATTTCCTTTATGTCCCTGTGGCATCGGCGTGCCGTGGTGATATCAACATTAATTTATTATGCTCTCTCTGCATAACTGACAGTTTTTGGTAAAAGAGAATGTTTTGCGATTTGGGTTGTTCTGACTTTTGATACTTTCTTCAATGTTTGTTGTTCGTTATCCTCCAAATGGATATGTTTATAAAATGTAAGTATGTATGTATGTATGTATGTATGTATGTATGTATGTATGTATGTATGTATGTATGTAAGTATGTATGTATATAGAAATGCTGTTGTTAATTTTGACGACTTAAGGTCAGATGGAGTTTTCATTTTCAAAAGCTTTTGATGTCCTTGTTAATGGACAAGTCGGACGCATCCTGGTTACAATGCGTCGGCGTTTCGACTTCGAGTCAGCTACAATATCAAGTTGCCGTGAGTCAAAAAATGCTGAGAAAATATCAAAAGTTATAGCTGGCCTCGGTAAGGTCTGTTTGATGTGCGCTTTTCATTGGGTCGGCCTTTGGTCATATATCGACGCGAAGAGTACTTATCGGGCACAACGCGACCGACAGTGGGAAAACTGGCTAGATCATACTCCCTGGCCAATGTCCTTGCGCGGTCCCCTGGTGCACGCACATGAAATAAATCTTCAATTGCAGGGGACGCTAGGTCACTTGCAGCAGGCGGATACTCAGTTTCGATCAAACTGCGTAGAATGATGACGTTTACCAAGGAGAAAATCGCTTCCTGGGGAGACGGTAGGCAAAAAGTGCACCAGATCAACTTTCGCGAGCAAAAACAATTCTGACTACCATTTACCGTTCCAAAACAGTATTTACTTTGTCTTTTTTTTGTTAGATCGAGCGAGGCAAAAAAGTGACAATTTTTTTATGGGTCAACCGTTGGACAGGAAATGTGTGCAGGGTGAGTGTTGATACAGTTCATGAAAGAGCATTTAAAAGGAAAGATTGGATTGGCGCTTTTTGTATACAAATCCCGCTGATGTCCTTATGCGTGACAGGAGTTAAAACGCGGATATCCTTACAGCATAGCATGTCCGCGTCTTTATTCACAGTGGCTTTTCGATTCATTTGCATTTACTTTCGAAACCCTGGAATAAAGCAAAATTATAAGGAAATTTTAATATATATATATATATATATATATATATATATATATATATATATATATATATATATATATACATACATACATACATACATACATACATACATACATACATACATACATATCACTTGCAACATATGTATATACTCGATTGTTCACATGTATGAACGATTTGCAAGGGTAGTCAGGGATCTGTCTTTTGCAAGTTGTTGTTCTCAATTTTTTTTCCAATTTTAGAGCTTGTTGGACGTCTCCTTTTCTCTTTATTTTGTTTATTGTTCCTGGGTTCCCATGCCTAGTCTTCGCTGGTAATGTGCAATGCTGCGGTTACATCACGCAAATTGATTCCACCCTGGCTCTCTGGCTCATAACTGTCATCGGCAACGATCCTGTCTGTGTGGGAAAGTAGCCGACACGTACCTTTACAAGCCCCGCAGAATCATGCCGGCTGAAAAGAAACTGACTACCCAGTCATGATCAGCTGATTTGTCAGCTTTCACTAGCGGAAACAGGCTACTGATTGTTTTTTAATATATTTGTGAGAATATATACATTTCTGTGTATCCCTCAATACAAGTGTAAAACCACTTACATAAGTTTAATATTTCAGTCTGATATAATATGCCCCCTGGGTTGACATGGGCGTCGTACAACACTGTTCAGTATCTGGGCGTAACCCGGAGTTGAAGCTGTATATGTGTATCGGCCGATACGAGTCTCTTGCCCCGGTGATGACTCAGCCCCGGTTGAACGGCTGGATTCACACGGTGAGCGACGCGTGTACCGAAGCACGACATGTAATGTGAGAGCAAAGTGAAAGCCCGGAGTGAAAGTTGCCCCGGGTTTCAGTATTGACCAGTGCAGTGCGGCCCAAGGACATTGCAACCCCCCGACGATCAAATGTCACTGTGTCCGAAACTGAACTGGACTTCTCGGCGTTTACAATTAGCGATTTTTCGGCCTCATGGTTGGAAATCTTCCTGTTTACTTAGTTTTCTTGACAACGAGAAAAATGATGAATTCTGACTTCAGGAGGGATGGAACGTACTAATGACGTTTAAAACTTCTAAATTTATTTTTTAAAATTTATTTACTGAAATTAAAGCTGCCATGCCTTCCCCTAAGATCAGAGAGAGAGAGAGAGAGAGAGAGAGAGAGAGAGAGAGAGAGAGATTAGTTTTCAAGAATTGTGTACATTTAGACAGTTTGGCGAACAAAAGCATATGGCTCTTGACGAGGCATCGCCGGCTTTCCCACACTGACGTGTCAAATTTCGTGGTAAAGTTGAAATTCACACAGTTATAAAAAAATGACGTGGCGTTCGTTGCCGTGGAATTCCGTTGCCACCCAACTTGCCAGCGCTTATTCCATGTCAAAGTCAAATTGAAGACCATAGTAACACACAGGTGTTGCGGTGACGCGAGCGAAGAGGATAGTCACTAATTATTAACCAATGAAAAGTTAATAACAAATTGGCACACTACTGGTTCTACGCGGAGCAGTCTGGGCATGCGCAGTGGACTCAAATTACTATTTTGGAGGAAAATTTCAAGTAGCTGGTTCCACTTCTTCACTTGTCTTCGGGCAGAATAAGTCGATCCAAGCGAAAACGGTGACAGCTCAAAGATGCCAAGAGCCTTCCTCGTCAAGCAAGAGAAAGCTGGGTCGAAATCGCCGGAACTGCACAGAACAGGTAGGTCAAAATCATGATACATCTCGAAATGGGGATCGGCTCGCCACTGAGTTGGCCAGGCTGTGTAACGTTATACACAGACTCTGTGTGCTACAAGCGGATGCACTGTGATCGCCACTGACAGTGGCCGTTTATGCGTAAAGCATAGGAAGTTAAAATGCATTTTGCTGGCAAACACTGGCAGCTGGTAACTCTCCAGTCACACTGAAAGGCATTTTCTGTGATGCTTTGAATTTTGAAGGCGACAAACCGCAGGTTAGCGTTGTTATTATGTGTATATGTACTTGACCTGGGAGTGTGTACGGGCCAATTTGGATGTCATCGACTTTACTTCTCAATCCGGAGTCACAGGGTTGGGCCTGTTCTGCATTACTTGTCGGTGTTTGCCGCTCATTTTGCCGAATGGGAGCCCGTGAAGGTGACATTTGGTCAGCTGTATACAGCCTTAACTCACCCTACAAACGGTAGACGTATCCTTTGTTCATTGTAACGTTTTTTTTATTTGAAAGTCCCGAGCCACCATAATCTAAACAAGTCAACAGAGATACGCGGAAGTGACTCGCACTGGCTGACTTTTCCACGTAATATTAAGGTTACCCCAGCAGACTGGTCTCTCTGCGTTTTCGTACTGTCTCCCGTGACGGCTTGTTGTTCCTCTTTATCGTCATATCTGTTACCGGACGACTGTAATGCTATCTGATAAATCAAAAATGCAAACATATTTTGAGCTGTCCCAAGGATAGGCGAGCCCGAAACGCGGTGCCATGCTCGCGGGGACCATGTGCGTAGTTGTGTGTTGTTGTGATTGTGGGCATGTAAAAGTCGAGAAACCCTACACGATTTGGAACAATGGCACCATAGAAAAGTAGCTGTTAAGCCAATTTACGCAAGAAAAAAGGGCCTTTCTGTCAAACGTGTAACTGTTTGTAGGTCATTTCACACGGTGAATGGTGGTTTGTTTTGCTTATTGTTCAGGTTTGATCGTAGTACAAAACACAAGTCCCGCCCGGTCTTCGCTGATATTACAGTGCCCCGAGGACACGGTGCGTCATGCAATATCCTTTGCAACTCGTCGTAATTCTGTACATTCTAATATGCCCAGCAACCGTTTTATTTGTCTCAAGGGGGGAACTTTTTTGACAGATTTCTACCTGAATTGAAATTACCCAGTAGAAAAGCACTACCACCGTACCAAGAGAGCAAAAGGTTATCATATCCATCCGTTTAGCTTCCAGTTCCAGTCGCATGACACCAATACCTTTCATAGAACTTCCTCGTCGTAAAACGCCCGACCCCTGGTTACACAAGCTGCAGGGCAGCGCAGTGTAGACTTAAAATCATCTTCTGTCTGTTTGGACAACTAAAATAATTTTGGTCATGACAAAATCTGCACGCCTAGAATATATTCAACTCTCTCCCAAATTTTAAATTTCCACGCAACAACGTGATGTGTCCCTGTCAGCGCCTGGAGTTTCGAATTCGAAAATGGCGGGGCTCCTCCCCACACTTACTGCACACTTAATGGAAAGCCCTAATAAAAGTTTATGTGGCTGTTTCAATGACTTTGTAGCGCATTTATTAAACTCGAAAGTGTCAGTCAGTAAATAGGGGAAGGCGAAGAGAGAAAAAGTCCCCACACAACTTAAAATGACAGAGGAACAGATGTGTGCTGTAACTTGTAAGTCACCATTTACAAATTTTCCTGTATCACTTGAGCTCTTTCAGTGCAAACCGATGCATAAACTATGGTGACAGCAATCCATGGAAAGTGTACAAAGTAGCATGGAGTTTTACATGTCAGCTTCCTTCCTTTGTGATTTCCTGAGATCTGCCCTTTTGACGAGATGAGGAAGTTAAAGTTGTTCTCCATTTTGTACATTTTGAAACTGGATACAAGTTTGAAATAATCCATACACTTATTATATTGAAAGAAGTTTTGAACTGCAGAAAGGAGTGTCTTTTTTCGTGTGAAATGTTAAAAAAACTCCCCTAGATTGTCTCACAGTTTCAGCAAGTTTGCAAAATAATACTCACTAAGCCTGAAAACAACCTCAAGAACCATAAATGTATGTAAATTATAAATTATCTTTTATTTTTAATAAATAGCTTGTAGCTGCACCATCATTTTAATCCATGCTTGATGTAAAATACAGGTTCCAAATCTTATAGAAACTTGGATGCAATCTTTACTGTTGTTGTATGTTCAGTATTTGTCATCCAAAACTATTTAAACCTGTATGCATTCAAGAAAACATCATTAGCTCCAGCCAGGAGAGAAGTGTATTTATTTGTTACCAATCCTGAAGTTCCAAACATATTTGCATAGACCTTTTCTGTAAGTTTCTTCTGCGAAAGGATGCGTGCTGTAAATCAAATTTGCCGTTGTCAGTTTGCAATATTAAATTACCCAGTATCCATACGGCTGGTGCAGCCTGTATCCTGTACATCCATAGTCATAACCCTAGCCAATAGAGCGGAATGCATGTATTTATCCACGTTAATTTAGACCGACACTCTCGCAAACCAATACAAAGCGCGAGCTCAAGCCACCTATGTCGGCAACTGTTATTCTCATCAGCGACATACTTCATGTTTTGAGATTCTCCGGCCCTGCAATAAAAATTACAATAAATTGGCTTTAATGATGGGCTGTCATATGAAGACAACCAATAAAGTTAAAGGCAACACGGAGAGTCCGGTCTCTTGAGGAGACCTGATACTTGATCGGTAATCAATGCTTGTGTTGAAATAGCATTGTATTAATAAAATGATATAAATTTTTTTTTTAAATTTCAAACAGGATATAACCTAACTTTGAACTCAAAATGCCAAGTTTGTAAGAAATTTATAGCTTAGATGTAAATTTTTAATTACGTCATGCAGACACGTACACACACACACACAATATGAAGAAAGAATGTGTCAAATATTGTGAATTTGTAAGTTGTGATTAGTAGTGCCTTTGTCAGCTGACATCTTTGACATCTTCCTTTCATACTTTCCCTTCACAAACAAGGAAAGGCAAAGCTTTCCCATATCAGATGACAGGAACAAGGAATTTTCAATCTTTTTAGTTGTTATGGTTACAGTGAAAGTTAGATCTCTATCATTGGTTGGGGGCCGTATTACCTAAACTGAAACTCTCCTCCAGGGAAAGTTTCAATAAGGGAGTCAGTTTACTCCTTGTCTCGTAAAAATACTCTAAAAATAACACTTACATCATCTCAAGTTTTGCTGGCCTCCTAGTATGGACATATATGGATGAATTTCGGCGAAACTTGACCAATATGTAAAACCGTGACATGAGTCACAAGATAAGGAGAATCACATGTTCTTCATGAGAAATGGTGTGAATCTTTAATATATTCATCTGATGATGGTGAGACGAAGCCTGGTTGGGCGTCCTCCCAGGGAGCTTGAGTGACTTCTCTGATGATAGCCAATGGAGAGAGCTTGTTTTGGAAGTTGAGAACTTGGAGAAATCTTGCCAATGCTTTCCCTTCTAAGGAAAACTGAAGAAAGTAGCAGCGATCTTCTCTGGCTGGCAGTGGCTCACTTTGACACGGAACCGGGGTTTCCACTTCACAGATTTTCTGATCTTGCAGCAATAGGGAATATGATGCAGGCCTACTTCACTACTATGTTCAACTTTCCAGGTTGGTAGCAGTTCTCTTAAACATTCCCGGTTATTCTATTCTAGAGTGTTCTGCCTACGGCTGTGGATATCTCTGTCCTACTTCCACCACTTGTTGCTTTGGTTTGTAATTCGTACTGCCTTTTTGGTGTTTTCATGGTATTTTAACCAAATTTTTGAATTTTTTTGCCATCATTATGGGGCCCTAAATGAAATGGTAACATTTTGATCTATTTGTGATGATTTTATGTAAATGTCATTCTAAAAATAGTATACAGTTGATACACTGTACCCAAAGTGTTACAAATTGAGTAAAAATTATTCAAATATGGCTGGATTAAACCACTTCTTTACATTTTTGCTGTCTTCCAAGGGGTCTGCAATGCGATTGCACTTTAAAAAGTCACCATTTTATATATTTTGGAGATGTTTTTTCTGCATAGTGGTCACAAATTATCAGAAGTTCCCTTCACAGGAAGTAACACATAAAACACAGCTGACTACTGAAACTGCAAACTGCGTATGCGATAAGTTGATACTATTAAAATATAAGGAAGTGCCCAGTCATGTCAAGCGATATCTGATTATAAAACAGCTTTATAGTTTCGTTGATAATGTTTTACAATGACTGCCTTGTACTGGGGGCCAACTCTTTTTTAAGTGGACATAAAATTTTAACTTTAATATAGTTATTGTATGTAACAGGTTTAAAGTTCATGTATACATCTTACTACGCCATTGTTTTGTAATTGTTTATTTGCATCCATTTCTCTTTTTTAACAATTTTAATCTATTTTGAACTTTGACCTTCCAACAACACTTTGTGCCACTTTAATTTTTTCCCCGGTCTGTTCGTGAACCCTAGATCCTGTTGAAAGAGGATGTACACATTCTTATAAAAAACGTGGTGTATCATTTACAAGTGATTTGTTGTCAATTTTTACAGCTTTGAGCTTGAGTTAAATTCAGGATTTCCAGCTTAATTTGCAGCATTTGTCTAAATTTGAATGCTGCCTTTTACCAAACGTTGCATGGTTTGCTTTGGTTACTTTGCCATCACGACAGTTCTGTGGAGGCACATTCTGAGCCTTGTCTCTGAGTCACCTTCCAAACAGCAAATTTGCTGTAGTTTTGTCATTTCTCAACTTGAACAGCCTGACACTTTTTTCTCGTTATTTCACCAAACTGTTCGCGGCATGCATGCTCAGATTGAAACCTTTGACAACTGAGGGAGTGTGTAGAATTCTGACAGTAGTCGTCTGAAGGGATTTTCATCAGCATCTTTGCAACAACTTGTGGGAAAATCAAACATTGAAACTCAGAAAATCAAATATCACCTTATGAATTTTGTTTGATATGCTTTTCCTAAGCATAGACATCCATTGATTCATTGTTGAACTTACCGCTTTTGAATTTTTGATATCCAAGAGCGTAAAAAATTGATACAAATAGGTTCTGCTATTTGAAACATTGCTTCTTTTTTTTCTTTACATGTGAAAAGATAATGTTGAAGTTTGAACAGTGGATTAATCATGGAAAGAAAGACAAATTAATGCGGCATAGTTTAATGTGATTGTGGTTGGCCCTGGTGAAAGTGAGGCAGTTGTTGCGTTGGTTACTTTCTTGTACAAATAGGGTTACGCCCTAAGTATGTTGTATTCTGACTTGGTGCTATGGCCAGTTTATCGTTGCTGAACATGGTGATAATTTCACAAAACCTGTGTATTCTTTGCAACATTTGAGCTTGTCACTCTACAGTTTGACAGTAGATGCTGCACTGTCCAATCTAGTTTGATTTATGATCTCAGTACCTTGATATGGAAGTTGGCGCTGGTCATTAATAAATGTAAATCTAAATTGAGGGCGTTTCTGGAAGTGGGATCAAAACCATTTCTGTCTCTACAGAAAGTTCTTTGTCTGATGCATTTGTTGCGTCAACTTTGTCATAGATGTATTGTTGTACATTGGTAAGTGTCAGACATATGTAACTTTTGCCAAGGCACACTTTCTGGCTACAGATAGTTGTTGCTGTACAGGTATGCTTGTATTGGTTGTGTGGGTAAAATATCAGTGCATCTCGTTTTACTTACGCTGCATCCAGTCCCACACAGAAATACAATTCATAATCGCTGGAGTGTTGATGCGGCTCATGATTTTTTTGCGGTATGCCAACATCTTTTAGCGTTACTCAGAACTCTTGTAGTGAAATGCAGAATTTGTTAAAGAATCCTTGACTCAGCTTTATAGCAGGACTATTGGAAATAACATTTTTCTGGTCAAATTTGAAGACAACTCTTTTGTGTCCGTTGTCGTATCAAACATGCCTTGAGAACATATTGCCGTTTGCATCATAATTTTGAAAACCAAAATCAGTATCATACAACCGGTATAGTAGTCAACTTCAAAGTGCAGAGAGAAAAAAAGAACCATATTTTGAGGGGATAGGGGAAGAGAAACATGCTATTTGTGGAGTATGAGACTTTTTATGGTGTTAAAAAGATTGGCGAGTACAGAGGTATCTGAGATCTGTTTTGTAATGTTATTTCACGAGACAAGCAACTAGGAAGTTTGTGAGATGAAGGAAGCCCTGTCTTACTAAAAAGATAATTTTTAGGGAAGTGTTGAAACAAAGCAAACGCTCACATATGTCCCAGGGGGTAACTTTATTGAGGAAATCTAGGAGCTTGACCCCATAGTGGTTTCGAGGTATAAGAACCAGTCTTTCGGTGAAGTTGAAGTAATTATGGTTTTAATGATTTGTAATTTACAGTGATAGATGAGTCTGTACACTGTATTTGATATCTTGACCACTTCCATTAGTGCAATGGTCAGTTTGATTTTGCTGTCTTTCTGTACTGGGGTAGCACATCCTGTTATTCCCCATTGGCATTGTTGCAAAATTTATCTTTTTCTTGTGTACTCCGTCATCCAAGGGGAGAGAAGCCCAGTCACAGGATGAGGTTCCCATCACCCACCATCAATAGAGCAATCGGGTGTAAAATGTCTTGCAACACCATGTTATTTGGAGCCTCGAAGTCACCATCCACCCATACTGGTCAGCTACTCTGGCCACACTTGGGTCTGAAACTCACCATCCTTTGATCGTGAGCCCGATACCTTAACCATCTGAACCATTAGCCCCTGATGCGTACCTAAATCTAATGCATGTGTGCAGTCAAGGTGAATGATAAAAATAATTCTGTTCCATATGTACAACTAAATTTTTACCCTTGAGACTGTCATGCGGTTTGTTTCTTAGCTGTTTTGTTTGAATGTAGGAACCCTTGGCTAATTCTTCATGTCATCCCCTCACCAGTGCACGTAATGTGTAAAATTTTCTTTCATCAAAAGTTCTTCAGATCACTGATAGTGTAAATTGAGCATATAGAGGGTTGTATAATTGTTTAAGTTGTAAAACGTCACTTGAGTGTATTATTCTATTTATTGGTATTTGAGACGATACTTGATGATTCTGTCATGAAGATTTCATACAGTTGTGCCCAGTCAAACCTACATGTATTGTACTGTGAGCTGTAATATCCAATGTTATTGTCCTACCTTGCTCACAAAATGTCATTCTATCTGAAGTTGTTTGTTGACTTGTTCTTTCAATTGTCATATGAGTGTCATGTTTTGAAAATGATATGATATTGTCAACAGTCACAGGCTCCGTCGAAGTTTTCAACTTCCTTTGTGCTAGGGTATTTTACCCCATGGATGGAGGTTTATGAAACTTCATCCCCCCGCCTCCTTCGCAGTGACTTACATGGAGGTAAGATAATAACATACTTTCTAATTCGATTGATGCACTGCTGTGCGTCGGCAGCCCACATAGTATATGGCACTTGCGGGCCGAGTACTTGAGGAAAAAAGTCCGAGTACATCCTGTAGAAATCCTGGATAAATCCCTGGCAAGTTTTGGAATCTATTCTGGAATTCTGGAGGGGAAGTCAGTGACTCTACCAGATAGACAATAGTTTCCTGTCAGGATCTTCAGAAGGAACAGGACATAGCTAGGATGATGTAATGATTGAAAAAACCACAGCCTAATCAAGTCTTTCCAATCTCTAAACTTGAATGTTTACACTGTTTGATGAGTGAAATGTGTAGCACTTAAAGTTTCATGCAAAACAGAGAGTTAAATCGACATTAATTGGTCAATTGTTAGATAATTGATTAAACAATAAACACACTTCCTCTTGTACATATTAACAACATCCGAATTCTGAGGGTTTTAATCAAAAGGAAAAAAACATTGTGAATGTACCAAAACATGCATATAGACATATCAGGCAACTAGAAGTGTCAGCTGTTTCACCTCGTGAATATTTAAATTGCATACTTAATATTCATGAGCTGGTTTGGGCTCAGTAACTTGCACTGTAAGTCCAAGCTCTGTGAACTTGTTTGCCCATCATAGCAGTTTTGTGTCAATTTACAAGCTATGGGTGTGGCTTCACATTTCAAATTGTGACGGTGTCTTCACAGTCAACCAAATCATAATGGTATACACCTGTATCAGGCACTGAACCCGCTCTGACGAAAATAGAACCTCTTTACGATCAACAATTATGTGCCGCATTTTTTTTTAGCGCAGGGCAAGTCCTAAAAATAAAATCATACATTTGAGGTGAAATTTGAGTTGTGAAGTTCATTTTGAGTTGCCAGTTGTAGTGGAACGGTTTTTCAGAAGCTTATTGCCCAAGTAAATAATTTCTCTTTGAGTAGATACTTAAGAAGGGAAAGCAAGTCTTGACAAGTGGGCTAGAAGTAGATTTTATGAACTGCAAAGCAGTTGTGTAAAAACATTTTATGAGATCTTGTGTGGTCCTGAAACAGGCCAAATGACGGCAAAGATGTTTCAAAGCTGAGATCTCTATGCAGTAGTTGGGGGTTCTAGGACAATCAAATGACAAGGAATAACTTATGGTTTTTGCATTTTTTGTGCAATTTTATTCAAATTTCCTGCTTCCATGAGCCTTCCTCCGATTTTTTTCTTCTTTGTTTTCAAAACTTTAACAGGCTTCAAATTTATACAAAATTACCAGGTTTGTCGAATGCTCTCAACTGTGCGCATCCCCTAAAATAGAAGGACAGTCAATTTACATGACTGTTTGTAATTTGCATATTCTTTTGTTGTGAAAATGACTATTAACATATGAATAGATTGTTCAAAAAAAAAGGGAGGAGTGACTTGCCCCTCCAAATCCCCTAAGGGAGACCCCTCAATGTGCCTTTCTGCTGTTTGTGTGAGGGCTAGTGCCTTGATAAATTGATTTTGTTTGCTTTGGTTTCTGTCTAGCACTAACTGAACTTCATATTTACTAATTTGGTACAGCTGCTGGAATGGTGAATGTTTAATAATACTTTAGATTTTTGTTTGCAAAATTTCATTTCAAAATGACTATAAGGCTCCCAAAAATAACATTATACTGTAACCTGTTTGATGTCAGATATTTCTCCTGTTAGAAAAGATTTAAAAAGTTTCGCAATACCACTTAACCAGCTGCCTGTATTGTTTTCCGAAGAGAAGTGTTTATTATTTAGGGTTAAAAAAGAGAGTATTTCGTTTCTGTGAAATGATACGAGGTGAGTTGCGGTCAGCAGGCACCTGCATGCATTCTTGTCTTATCAGGCTGCAGTCTAATTAGACGGATGGGAAAAAAACAACATGCCCACGAAGCGAGAGTTTTGGGTTTCAAGAGGCTGGAGGGTCAAAGGTCATCCATGAAATATGTAATCCTATCTCGGTGAGAATGCCACAGACACAACAAACGTTTTTGTTTTTGGCCGTAAATGTCTGCAGATTGGTTTCTGTCAAAAATTGGTTGTTATCACGCTGTACCGTGTTCGATGGCAGCCAATATCACCTTGCCTACAGGGACGATTCAACAGGCAGTTTTCTATCAAACTGCCAACATTATTCACTGGCGGATGCAGTGTTTCAAAAAATCTTCCCAATTTTCCCTCTCTCCTTCAAAGACACAATTCAAAATTTTGGAGGGAAAACAAAGCAGATATGAGATATCATTTTTTTTTCATGAAACCTCAGCTGTAGTTTTACAGTCCGTGAATTATGATTCCGGGCAGCTAGGGACAATACAGAGATGGTATTTCATTTTCCAGCGTGGTGCCGTGTATTGGTTTTTGATACCAGCCAATTAATCGTGTTAATTTTCTATTTAATACCGAAACAGCAGAGGTCACTCTCGGTCTAGGGAAGGGTAGAGTGTGATAGAGGGCACTATTTATAATTACTGCAGCACTGGCAATGTTAGTGAATGGAAATTTTGAAAATGATTTTTTGTCTCAATGAAGTTGAACAGGGTTGTTGTATTTTCCAGTCATCGAGCCATGCAATTCCTATGTACTTGTAAGTGTTATTTTTTCAATAGAACTAGATTCCTAAAAGCTAAAAAAATTGTCAGATACAAATTATATAAGTCAACATCACTTATTTCTTTTAAGTAAAGCATTTAATATTTGACACGTTACTTCCCAGGGAGATTTTAGCGCAAGGTCACAAACATGAGAAACTTTCACCTCTTAATGTTGCGTCTCATTATTTATTGACCCAAAGGTTGTCTATGGCAGTGTCCATTTCTGAACTCTGAAAGAGGGTGTTTCAAATTAGAGTGTACGTCAAAACAGTGGTGATGCCTTTTCCACAGTATCAGCGTCTGTGTGTGTGTGTGTGTGTGGTAGGCGCTGGCTGATTCCCAGCCAATGAGACGATCTCTATTAGTCTGTCCTGACAACGCCAGACCACCTCACGTTTATCTGCTGGGGGTTCAGACGGGGAGGGAGGTCGCAGGGGTCGTGAAGCCGACTTCCCAATATGATAAAAAATTGAAAATCTCACGAAAAGAGGATGTATTGAATTACTGGTACTCTGACCAGAATTCTCAAATCACCGAGCGACATTATAATCAATCATAGCCCTGCCAACGCTGCTACCGGATTAAACCATTTCATCGTTTTTTAGACCCCTTAACTTTGCCTTTGTTTGATGTTTTCAGTGTCTGACATCACATTGCATGATGACTATGTAGCATTCATGTACATGGTAATTGCCATTGCAGTGTCACTATCGATGAAAGAAAATCAAGTGTGATAAGGAGTTCTAATTTAATTTCGCCTGTTCTGAGTCAATGCTGTATGTTTTCAAGGCATATTTAATTAGGTTAAATATTGCGTTGTCTATTTTATGAACTGGGTAGCTAAGATGTTCACAGTCATGTACAGCAGAAAAAATGCAATGAAGTTGTTGAAACAATTGCTAGACTCAATGGAACATGTCTTTAAAAACCATGGAATTTATCAACAGACTGGCTATTTGCTATATGAAGACTTGTCCTTGGAAGCCACTCTCTCCTGGTTGCTAACGGCAACCAAAAGATCATTCTGGTGTTTTTAATTCTAATGGGTAGTATCCTTATTATGTCCTTGAAATGTACAAATAGAAGTTCTGACGTTTGTCTCAGCAGAGTTCTGTTTTCTCAGCAACTATTGGCAAACAGTATAGTCAGAGTGTCAAAGTCTGACATAGTCCAGGAGAACGCCAAATGTGGCGGTCAAGTTACTGAAAATGGGAGATGTTTAAGTCCAGCTTGCCCTGAGAGAATTGATCCCAATTGACTATAAAGCTGTAACTCATGGAAATGCGTGTAATAATTGTGTAATATTTCCAGTACCTAGTATCTCAGCAATTGCATGATTGGTTCAACAGCAGTGTTGCTGCTGATGGGAAAAAATAATTTCAACACTAAGTGCGTGCCCCCCCCCTCCCCCCCAATGTTAGAACATATAATCCATTGTATATCCGTGTGATGGCTAATTATTGTAAGGCTTATAAGTTGTCTCAGATAATTTTTAGCCATTTTGTTGAAATCTTACATGACGCTTCACAATTCTTTTGCAATAATTTTGATTATTTGCTGAAATCCAATGTTAGCAGTTGAAATAAATTAATATTTTGTGCACATAACCACCAATTTCATGTATGGGAAATGAATTTGAGGTTTACCTCTCACAGGGATAGTCTGTCAAGAGTACAGTCTTGGTCAGTCTCCCCCTCCAATCAATCTAATTTATAGTACTTCATCATTGGTTGTGGTCACATGGGTCATACCAAAGCAAATTTAGGGGTGAGCAGGTCAACAAATCTCTAGATATTGATTTCACCGCATGACAATTTTCCCCTATGGTTTGGTCATGCAAAGTCAAGAATATTACAAAGGAAAGTTTAGGGTCAGAGGTCATGCAGTGTATTATGGGTAATTTCATTAACTGATAACCAAGAAATGTTTCTGCAGTTCAACATGTGAAAAGAGTTGAGTACTGTCGGTAAATGAACGTCAAACTTTTATGTGGAAAACGTACAATATTTCTTAAGGAATGGCATATATGATGTTCAGCAACTTCATAAACCCTGCAAAGACAAGCAATGGTTAGGGTGTTTGCACCGCTGTTTGTACACTCATAAATTGACAAAATACAGGATCGGAAACTCGTAGCATTTATCACCAAACAAACGGAGAGACTCTGGGAAAAGTTATGGATTAAATGACACTAATTCTGTCTCTTAAATTACCGGAATGTGTAGTTGGAATTCTCCATGGATTTGGTATCAAAAGAAGCGTTTTCCGTCTACAGAACTGAAGTAGAGTGGAATGGCAGTCAGAAACAGTACAACACTAATCTGTGGGATTCCACACTGATTCACTTCAACCTTGTATTCAAGGTAACTGTATTCTGAACTTACTAACAGTTCTCTTAAATCAAAAAGAATTTCTTTCGTCACAAATTTTCAACATTTGTTTGGGTTCTCAAAGAATTTATTGACATTTTCTGACAGTCTCAATGTCATAGCTTTTACACCAGACAGACTTTACATCAAACTTTCCTTGCTTGCAAGTGATTTTGAAACGTAGAATATTGTGAGGAACCAAATTTATTTTGTAGTTACTGTAAAATGTTCTACCGTTAAAAGGTAATACAGTTTGCTGTCCTCTGTTCAGTGTTTGCCTCAAAGCTAATTTCTACCTTCCCACAATCCACTGCTTTGTATCCCATAATGCTCTCTGAATTTTTAAAGCATTGCCTTTTGCAGTGGTGGCTCATTTTAGTAAACCATTTACTTACAGTTTGCGGCTGCCAAAACCTTTGAAAGTAGGTTTTACCATGAGAAGTGTACAGGTCCTGAAAAAAAGGCCATTTTTGAAGTTAAAGAGAACACATTTAGTTGAGACTTTGCCAAAATGAAGGAACAAAAACCACATTTTTGTAGTCTCACAGAGATATCTAATGTTCTGGCACCACCATCGATCGATGACAAATGTGTCCAGCATTTCGTATCAAACAAAACAAGCCGTGTCCACTTTAGTTAAATGCTGCTGTGGGGATTTAAGATATACAAATACACCCATAGCTAGACCTTGCAATTCAAGAACCCCGTCTTGATACTTGAAAGATACAATATCGTGTTCTGCGTCTTTTTGGTGGAGCCGTCGGGGAAAGCGGTGCTGAAAACTGCCCGAGGGCACACATAGTAACCAGTTCCATGCCTAAGGAATCTTTTCTTTCCGTCAAAGAGTACAACTTGATGGCTATAAACTTAAACTTAAGTCTCTATCTTGTAGCGGGAATTGAGATGAAATTTTGATGTGAGCAGATTTTGCAACGTTGTCGGGGCACGTATCTAAAGTAGGCAGATGCATCACGATGAAAGGCTGTTAGCAGAATCATCAGCCGTAAGGTCAAGTTTCTGCAAGCCACTGCAGCCATGTATGTTTTCCTAGTACTTGCCGACATGATTTTCTAATAAAAAAGTATCTCACACCAACCTGTGGGATTAAGTGATTAAGCAGTGAACACAACTGCATGAAGTGCTGCCTGATGATATAAAACTTCATAAAATCATCAACCCCCTCAAGGGGGGAGGGTGATTTACAACTCCTCCCATATTTTCTGCTACCTCAGACAATACATTCTGCAAAATTGGATTCTTTGTGGGCGAATGACGGATAACATCAATTATGAAAGGCATTGCACCCCGCCAGAATCAATTATTTTATTTTATCCCTGGGCTCCCAGCGGGGTGGGAAGACATGCTCCAAGAGTAAACTTCCCTCAGTCCGACTGTAAGGAAGAACGTCTCTAATGATAACCTCCATTGTGATTTTGAACGTGTGGAATCCACGTAATGTAGACGGTATTTATCCGATGTTTATCCGTAATCTCCACCAGGAATACTTCAGTGGTCTGACTCCGTGACCTCACAGAGTTGCAGAAGTCGATGCTCGAAGGTTATTTTCTTAAATAACTGATTACTGCTCGTGTTTTTGAAGGTGAATGGAATGTGTGTGTCTTGAGTGCTTTTACTTTGATACAAATTGGACAAGTTTGTAATGTTTGGCTGGATTTGCCTCACTGATGCCCCTACCGTTATGCACTTAGACGCTTGATGAGTAGTGCACTCAATGACGGCTTAAGTTTCTACCTTTGTATAAACCATGATGCAGTCAGTGATGGGCACTTACACTATGTTCTTGGAATCTTATTATTCTGAATGCCCTCTAAGACAAAATTTCTGAGTTCTCTAAACAATTTACGGAGTTTATGGAAATATCATCCCCGCAGATTGCATCAGTGCTTCATATGCAGTATAGGAGTTTCTTATTTCTTAAGTTGAAAAACACACCTGTAGTGCATGTTACAATGATTTTAGAATAAAGGCATACTAACCTTACCCTTTGCACTAACTCGTCCCAACTTGCACAGTAATGGAGTGTTTCTTACAAAGTGTTTCAGAAATTTCAGTACAAAATTTTTATCCCTAAAACGGCAAACTGAATCTTTTCCGCCGTTGTTACAGAGAATGTGACAAAATATTCTCATGAAAACTAGCTTCTCTAGTTGTCCTTGTTGATTCCTTTGATGGCCTCCACAAGAAAAGTGCACAGACTTTGAAACCAAGTGCCTTTTTCTGCTCATGTGAAAGCAAACATCAAAAACCTCTCTCAGAAAGAAGATAAAAGAAAATTTACAACTTTAAAGATGAAGAAATTCGTATCTTCAGAGCAGATAGTGGGTGGATTAAGTTGTCCAAGTCTTCTTTTCCTAATTTATCAGGGCTCTTCTATGGCATAGGTTTTCTAAAATTGTTGAAAGTACCTTTGAGACTAAAGTTAAGAAGGAAAATGAAACTTAGATATTACGAGTGGATGAGCACTTTTTGATCTCACAACTTCGTCAAGTCCCCAGATGACAAGAAGTTGCATGTAGTGGCACATCCATTTACCATAAAAGTAACTGACAGTATCAATATATTTGTAGTGTAAATGATGCAAAGAATTTATTACGTATCAGTGTTTGAGATGGGTACGTTTTTCCCACGGACTGATGTTTTCACTACCAGCGTCTTTTCCCACTGCTTCCAAGGTGCGCACTGGGATATGAGCAAACTGTGAAATGATCATATATGTTATGGGTGGCACACACAGTGTGTTTGACTTGGAGTTGTAAATTAAAAAAGCTCAGAGTAAAGTGCAATAAAAGTGTCGTCACCTCATAAAAATCCATGCGATTAGAGGTGCTGGGGGAGTCTGCCACCAAATATTGAATTTGTGTGTGTGTGTATTTCTAACTATCTTAGCCACTGACCGTAGCAACCTTTAACACTACTGGGAGAGATTTCCTGTGGAAATATCTTTTTTTTGAACAGGGGTGAGTTGCAATTGTATGACTCAAATGTTGCGCTCACTTAACGCCTCTCTGACATAACCAGCGATATATGTATGGTAATGAACTTGAGTCACCGAAATTCTTTGTGAGTTACGTTTCGTGAAAGGTCGAGATGGCGTGTCGATTGCGTGACTTTATGACTGGGGAGTCATAATAAAAACATATTAAAGTGGTAGCAGGCAAATCTGTGAAAGTCAAATTCAAATTGTAAATATCATTTTATGGTCATAAAAAAAAAACTTCCTGAATTGAGAAAATGCATGCTGTGAACTGTGCTAATGCGTGCAGTGTCTTCGTCAACAGAGCTGTTTGTGCGTTTTAGAAACAAAACTTACCAACCAGGATTACAGATCTTTGCAAAAAACATGGAAACACAAGAAACAAAGTAACAAAGTGTATAAAAATATTAACAAAATAGATATATAGAAGTGTAGATGTTTGAATGATGCTGTATGGCGCTTTTCTTAGCGTGCTTGCATTTCTTGACTAGAAGCAAATTACAGATGTATCAACCAGAAAAAATGACCTAACACTACTCAGATCTCCTCTGAAATGTACGTTAGCCAAGACAGAGTTTTAATGAAGACTTTTTTCAGCAGAAGAATGATGATATACGTTTCAGCCCTTCAAGAAATCGATACAAAGAATAAGACGAGACACTCATGGATCTAATTTTGATGGTGTTCTGGTTTCTGGACTGCGGTGCTTTTGAGCGGCTCGCTTGTATCGGCCTCGTTTGTATCAACTTTTATCAGAAGAGCACATGGAATTCCTTACTGGCAACACTGCGGTAATCACTTTCATGACATTTCATCACCTGTACCATGTGTTCACTGTTTGCCCTCAGATGAAATTTATTTTCCCTCCCCGGGTCCCTGAAGTCGGCATGCCCCCTTATCAGTGTAACTGTAGATTTCACGCGTTACAAACGATAAATTTCTGTTTTATTATTCCAGAAGTCGGATTTCAACATAACTGTCGGACCTTATTTCCCCCCATTGCATGCCAGGTAGGCATTCCGCGAATTATGCCGGGGTATGAAAAAACAACGTCTGGAAATCGGTAACAGTGAAAAACAAGTCTGGAAAATAATCAGGAGAGGTCAGGGTAGCCAAAGACGTGTGCTTCTCAGATACCGTTTAGCCAACATCAGTGTTTTGTTGAGGGAAGCTGGCTGGCCCAATTCTTTTTCTCAAAAATCCATCTACCTTCTGATTACAGGGACTATAGTATGAACTTTTTGATTACGTTTTGAATTTTTTTGTTGTCAATAACACATTTATTTTCTTATTCTCCTCTCTAAAATATTGATTTTGCAAATGCGATACCTGTTGTACATACTGACATCACAGACAAATGAAATCCAGTCTGGACGAAAATGGAATCTTCAACAACACCGTTGAACATTACATCCACGTTGCTGAATTTCAAACTTGAACTCTGGCATTTTGACCCAACTTTGCGTGTAGAACGAGAAACTGCACATTCTACTTATACTAGAAAAAAACTGAAAAATCCACCAAAAGCTACAGTTAATTGAGCTGTCAAATTTCCACATTGAATTCCATCAACATGTAATTTTGCAGTCAGGTTTAGAATTGTTATCTTTCCAGGTGTACTGTAGTATTCTTTTTAATGTGAAGGAAAAAAAATGACAAACACGGAAGACCATATCTAATCTTGATCTTTCAATAAAATCGGAAGTCTGCACATTTTCACTGTCATTTTCAGATGTATTTGTTACGTCCGTGAAGGAAGACAGCAACACACAGACAGGACATCTGTATGCCTGGATTTTGTTCAGTTTTCTATGCATGGAAGCAGAAGCCTGTTGTCTAGCTGTTACAGGTTACAATTCCACAGCACTTGCTACTGTAGGTCTCTGAAGCTTTTGCCGCTCTCTCCGTCCTGTCATGTAGCCGAAAAGCCTGCCCTTTGATTTTCCAGGCTGTCTTATGCACATATCTCCGTGTTAGCTAAAACCAACACCAGAGCTGATATTAACCATTTTCTACTTTGATAGCAATGGTGGCACAGAAACTGATTTAGAGGTTTTCTCTGCTTAATTGTCAGTTGAAGTGAATCTGCTTTTGATAATTTTTTAAAAAATCACATAAAAGTTATAATTTACAGAACTTTCCATCTTTCAAACCCATAAGAAAATCTTTTTTTCACCTATTAACATATTTTTCTTTTTATTTCAATACAAACAACAGCATAATGTGCCTATATTTTGATTGGAAATTTTTTTTATTATTTTCGCTTAACACAGTTGTAACTTATTCCAAAGTCACATGCCAATGACAATATTTTTGTAATTGAACATTTAAAAAGCATCACCCGTACACCCCTATCTTCACAATAGAAGTGCCCTGTAGCCCTAGAAAAATAATAGGGTCAAACCATAGCATGGTGGTGAAAGGGATGTGGGAAGAACATGTAATGTGACAGAAACCATACAACTGGAATTTTATATAAACACGAGTAGAACCTTTAAGAAAATAAATGCTTGTCGAGAGAGTAAATGCTTATAGCTCCTTGTTAGCCAAAAGATAAAAACCACATGTTTTTTCTATGCTTTGTTAAACTTGTCTGCAAAGAGCTTCTGGATTTCAACAAAAGCCAGTTCGAGTTTCAGCATTGGTCGGTCGTTTGCGCCGGCGAGCTTGCTGTGGGTGCAACTCCGGGGCTGGGTGTCTGGTTACACTGGAGCAGAGGTCACTCCGTGTGGAAACTGTTGTTACATCGTCGGTATTGAACGCTGGCGTGTTTTCTATTCATTCAGACGTAAGCGGTGTGCGCAGAGGTGCCACTAAACTTTACAAATAGCCGGGGCAATGTCGGAGAGTTGTTAGTTTTATTACACTTCAAGCTCACCGCTGTGGACCCTGTTTTGCATACCGGCTGCAGTGCCTGCCTAAAAAAAGGCCATGTTTCAATCGACCCTGTTGACTTTAAAGTTTCACCCAGTTTACTTTTTGCCCTGCTCAGTTCTATGCTGAGTTCAAAAGAATCGGATAATCCCCTTGTTTGGGCTGCTTTAGCTAAACACTCACTCAACCCCCACAATAAAAATTCTAAACACTAGAGAAAGCCAAAAGCCAGGGCTTCCAGCCAACTAGTCTGGCTGAAGGTTTTAGTAGTGCACTTGTAATAGTTTGTGTTTTAGACTTACAGCAAGCATAGACCCTCGAGAAAAACGTTTTTCTCGAGGGTCTATGCAGCAAGGGAAAACAGGGTCCTGTCGGGAGATAGGAGACTTTGCTGGGAACGTGTTGGTCCTTTCAGCGTAAGAGCAGCACTCCAGTGTTGATGGCTGTCTTACCCATTTAATGTGTAGGGGCTGTTTTCTTAGCAAGATTTATTGTGTCACTTTAGGGGTTGGGAAAATTTAACACTTGTAAAAAAAAGAGAGCATGGCTCACGGACAATTAAACTGATGAAAGGGCCTTGTCTCTTTTCACCTTGACAGTTTCAGCTGTGCTCAGGGTTAACAACCATTTCTCCACCCAGGAAATCTATAGAAGTGATTCTTCAAACGGAGCTGCTACCTGTCTTTAACAGCACTTCAGTCGTGTCAAATATTAAACAGGGGAGAAATTGTCCGGTGTGTCAAGGGGGACTCTCTTAAAAATTCCTGAAATTGCAAATTTCACACCAGGAAAATTTGTTTGTGATTCAGATTTATTTAGAAGTTCCGGAAAGGTGAGAGGTTGGAAGACTTGATAAGATCTGTGAAGAATCTCTGATGAGATAAGATTGATAGCAGTGCCCCTCCCCCACTGTGTGGAGAATGGTTGCTTCCAGTTGAGCTCTCTCTCTACTCTCTCTCTTGCGCGTGTTAGCTTTACTGTTTGCTGCTGTTGACTTGTATTAACATATGATGTACTTAAGGAAGAATGGCTGGGCCGACTTCACTGTACCAAGCACCGTGTCTGGAAACACAAACCCAAGTGAGGCAGTCCCCAAGCTGGCTGCCATTGTGCAAACAGTCCCGGCCTGACTTGAATTGACTGAGTGTACAGTGTCTTGTTTCCTGATTAGGGCTTACAAGTTGGCCATCATTCTCATGGAAATGGTGTCTTTTGTCTAATTGAATGGATGTTTACAGAAAGAGCCCTGCCCAATCAGTGTAGATAACAATCTTAATTACCTTGTCACTTGAGATTTAATTAGCAAACAATTAAACATAAGCACCTAGCTGTGATTGGGTGCACTGACTCAGGGTCCCTTCCTCAGGCCACTCCTTCTGGGCCCTCTCAGAGATGGCTTTTTAATTAATGTTTGACTAAGTGAATGGAGTTTGAAGTGTGGGAAGTTGACAGGCCGGCTCTGATTGGCCGGGATGACTGCAGTGGGGGTGTGTTCAGCTTGTACATAAGGGAAACAAGACAACCCGATATATAGGTTTATTTTAGCTGGACTTGTGTCATTCATAAGTTGGACGTTCTCCAAGTATGGCTACATCTCCGATGTCAATGTATTACAGTTGGCAAGTGTACCTGTCAGCCTGTAGGGATTCTAACTGGAGTCTGTGGCCAAAAGGTAATGTTTGCTGAAAATGTGTTCCGTTGCTGTAGATAGTATTGCTGGATTGTCCACTGCTAAATGGACTTCAGTATGATTTCTGAACATTTCTCATTTGTGATTTTCTGTTAATTTTGATTCTCAAGAAAAGTGTTTTTTATGGTCTTTAGTTTCAGCGCGAGGAGTGGAAATCACATTACCGTTCGACTTTCTTTAAAATTTGACATGACAGCCTGAAATCTTAAGATTATAGCGATTTTGGAACCAAGTTCAATATCTCTATACAAGTCAAGATTTGGGGGATTTCTCTTTATCTTGTGAGATATAGCCCACCATCTTGATGCTGAGAAGCCTTACTGACGGCAAAACATACAGGCAGCTACCTGACTGATGTAAAACATAATTCTCATGTAAGACACATGAGGGTGATGACCAGAATGGGAAAGTTGGAAAAATATGACAAGTATTGGCGCGAGATTGCCAACACACTGGGGGAAATTGGTTGTTTATCTATCCCCAATTTAATTACATGGTACCCAGAACTCGAAGAGTGCCCTGTCTTGTCGGTGGTCAGCAACAGTTAACATTAACTAATTATAGGGTGAACGAACCGAGTTGTTCTCATTTACTGCATTTTGCTCTTGAGATCAAACTCACCACAACACCAGAGAAAAAAAAAGGCTCTACTCCTTGGCAAATTAATCCGGGTTTCTCTCTGAAGATGCTGATATTTTCTGCTAGCCTAAACATCCTTTCTGCATCGCGACAGATCTGAAATTTCGGTAGCACAGTTACCGTGTGTGGCGGTGAGAGTATCTGATAATCTAGCAAGGTGGACCTGCTGAGTTTCCAGGATAGAATATCACTGGACATTCCGAGGGATTTAATCCTCTCAGCCACCTAAAAACTTAATTTGTTTTCATCCATACTCATGCTCTTACAATCTTTTTTTTTTTCTGCCAAGTTTTGTTTTGTAAAATTGCAACAGTAATTTCCACGTATATGGTTACTGTGCTATCATATCTGCTTCTGTTGAACCAGTGGGGCAAACTGCTTGTCCCGTATGACTGGCAGACAAGTTGTGTGTAGAGATACTGTCTTTGCTTCGTAGTCAGTCTAAGTTTAGGGCTTTCTATCAAATGTGTCTCATAAACTGGGCTGTTGCTTGTTGAAAAGTTGAGTGTCAGCCATCAAGCAAAATGCCTGTTTTTTTAAAAACGACAATATTTTGCTACTTGTCTGGTTGTTTTGAGTCTTTTCTCAATTTTGTACTGATTTCTTTCAAACTGCAAATGTATGCCACCACACAAATTGAAGTGCAGCAGTGGACAACTCGGAAAGCTAGTTCTTGTTTTCACTGAAAACACTACAGTAATCTGGTTTCTTTCACTATTTTGAGAAATTTTTCAGATGAAAAATTGCTGACAGAAACAAAAAAAAATAAATCATAAAGTAAAAAAAATTAATGTACTTCCTGGTCATGGAGAAAGCGTCACTGTTTACAAGATATTTCTTCAATTCTGAAATAGAAACTGTCAAAAAATAAGACTCTTGAAACCTGTCTCGCCTTGATTCTCATCCCCAGTTGTAGACTCTGCTGTCATCAACAATTGAAAACGGAATGGTCACTTTCCAGAGCTAGAATTCTGTACGATAGTTTAAACAAGACAGCAAAGAAAAACAATTCAAAATTTTTTTGATGTAAGACAAAACGCGAGTGTTCTACGGTTCAGTATTTTTAACGGCTTATCAGCTGCCCAGGGGAAGTTGATGGAATATGTTGATGTTTTATTTCACGGTGTTAGTATAAATACACACTGACAGGTGCCATCTCTGAGACTGAAGTGTTCAGTGACAGGGGGGACCTACATAACCACTTTTGTTGCAGGCAAGGGTCAGGGCAGTCACTTTTAACACCATTTTGTAATTTTTTTGACCCAGGGTGGAATTTATTTTTCTCTGTCATAGATTTTGTTGGTTTTGATTCCTTGCGGGATTTAAAGTAATGGTGTGTGTTTTCATCATGATTGCGAAGTAGGGTGAACCAGCCATGTATTCTTGAGGGACTGTGTAAAAAATGTGTCCATGTTTACAGCGTATTTTATGTAGGTTGTATCTTTGTGTTATGATTACTGTACATGTTTCGTTTTAGTTTTTTGATGTTAAACAGGGTCCTGTAACATATTATGACATGATGAAATGCAAAGTGAATTTCCGAACCAAGAACTAGAAAAGCTGTCCTGCCATTTTGGAAATGTAGAAAATGTCCCGAGTCAAGTGTCAACTCCAAATCTTTTTTGAATGCTTGTATGATTTTTGGATTGCTTTATAAGCCTGTTAACAGTGTGTTTTGTTGTGCGCCAGTGTCTGCGGCTTTTCGGTCACTCAGGTGGCCCTTGGAAACAAAGATCGATAAAATGATGGCACAACGGTGGCAAACTTGGCACCTCTCTAAGAGCCCATACTCTGCTCAGTTTGTAAACAGTGTCGCTAAAGATAGTTTCCAAGATTTCACTGTTGCCGGTGCTGTTGACACGTACTCAAAAAGCCTGGTTACAAGGTGCTGTTTTGAGGGGTTTTGGAAGTTCACACATACCTGTAGCCAGGCTGGGACTTGTCATTTGTAATGATTTTCAGACAGCAAAGTTCTGTCATGTCGTCAGAGAAAATTGTCATCAATAACTGAAACTGCTCAAGATTTTGAAAAAAGACTGTTAACCCTTTGAGAGCTGTAATTTTTCCCCACCAAAATTCTAATCAACATTTTACAAATTTTATGAAGTTTTCTGAAACTTTTTCGATAATTTTGGACCACATGGATATCACATTTCATTGGCTACAGTGTTTCATCAGAAATTTGGCAAAAATCTGAAAAAATTTGACTGGATTGCATTATATAAATGCAACAAAAATTGACATTGGCGTTCAAAGGGTTTTAAGCAAGAGTTAGTCTTAACTTCCTACTGAAAAGTTCCTAATATAATATTCTGACTTGTGTCGTGTTTACTGGCTGACTGCATCATGTCGCGTGATTTCTCTTTGACGTTTCAGCCACACGGAAAAACCTCAGTCCAACATTCATGTGATGTTTCCCTAACGGAAAATACTGTGTTCACAACGCACCCGGATAAGAGTTTTCCTTGCGTGATGAAAGGAAAAATGAATTTTTTTTCCATTTTACTCTTTCAAATCCTGATCAGGAAATATCCTGTTTCGAGTCCTGTTAGCCACGGAACCGTGTAAGACAAGCCATGATACGGTTACATTGTCACGGTTTCTAGCAAAACTCTGTTGATAAGTCTAGATTTCCTTGTTACGTTGCAGAATAACATGTACAAATGACAATTTCAGGTTTTGATTTACTTTTAAGCTGTCCCACTTCCATAATTAGACTACATGCTTCTTGGCGTAGATAATTATTTATCATTCACTAGAAAAAAATATACAGTCAATCGGTCCTTCTTACTTTAATTTAATTTGGCGTATATGTATACAGTAGTATATTAAACTAAAGTTGCATATTTGTAACATTTGCTCATGAAAAAAATTGGACGCAAAAAAAAATCTTGATTAGAAATGTTATCAGGCATCATAGAATATAGATGGCTTGTATGATTACCAAGTAAGAGTAACAAGTAATATGTACTAAAAAAAAATTATACGATTATGAATTTGAGGCTGTCTTCAGTACAGTTGCAGTGTTGGTTCGGAGTGCATTTGCAAAAAATGATTTAAAGCTCTTAATGCACAAAGTGAACACAAAGAGTTAAACTTCAAAGGAAAATATTTATCTTCGAGAATAAATTTCCCCACGGGTGTGTGAAAAGGTGACGGCTGGATCGAGGCAGTTTTTGCTTTTTCAAGTGAGTTTGTTTGAAAGATGTTAAAGAGTTACAGTTTTGTCAGTGTCATAAAGGAGAATATGAGAGAAAATTCCCTTTCACCTCTATTTTGCTGGAAAGGAGTTAATCCGTCTGATTGAAAAACAACTCAGAAGAAACAAGAGTACTTTGATGAGAGAGGTGGACAGCATTTGGAAGTGATCGACGTTAGTTTTTGCTGTCTGAGTCAGGGAAACTGGGAATTAAAGAGGCCTGGTTAGTCGACTTCTCGAATTGTGTTTGTCGGATTATGTTCTGAAAAGTGACATAAGTTGAGCAAATGAAATACCCAGGGATTTAGTGGACCCTTTAGATGTATAAACTGTTGGCGTTTTAGTCAAAACAGCAGAGACGGTGCTAGTTTGTAGAATTAAGGTCTTGTTTTCTTTAATTGATCTCCGAGATGCGAAACTGTTGAGCTACTGTTACATGGGGGAGATCAACTCCTGTTTTTTTTTTCTGCTCCCATTACGGTTTAATCAGACTCCAAGGCACTGACTGGGAATTCAAAAATTTACCGGTCAAACCAGTTGATGGAAATGATTAATAAGTTGTAAGGTGAATTGGCATGATTGAAAAATTTCAGATTAGAATTTTGGCGTGTGTCAGCCGAGCTGGAAAAAATGTCTTTCCCGTTTGTTTGAGGCTCACGGCGAAATATCATAAAGTGAAGTGAATGTACACCAACGGTTAATTGGCGTGTCAGAGGGAGAGCTAGGCAGGAGAGAATGTCTAAATTGAGCGTTTCTGTTCAACTTGCAGCCACGGGGAAAATTCTACCTTCCAATAACTGTTACAAAACAATTCAGAAAGCAATACAGGGTTTCTAGCATCGCGCATATCAGAGTGGTTTGAGTGACACCGCTGTTAGAAGTCGATGCCTGCAGCGGCCGCCGAGGTGGTCCTGTTTTTGCTGACAGTAACAAGGGAAATACAGTAAACTGCTTCAGTAATTTCAACAGTAACATTAAAGTGTCAGGCCAGGCCAAGAAACCATGATATGTGTATTTTTGTACCGCTTTTAAATATTTCACCCCGAGAGAATCTGCATATTTGAGTTTCAATTGTTATGACAAACATTCGTTGGATCGGAAATGCAGAATATAAAGCAACTTTCTAAAAATAATCCGTGAAAATGTTGCCTGAATTATGCTGTTAGCATTATAGGATCAAGGAGAGAAATAGTTTGCATTGCACACATATTATGAATCTAACTTTGATATGTAATAATGTATAAATTACATTTAATGATGTTTAATATCCCAGCCATGCATCCTCCTGTGTGGGTTTTTCTAACTGTACCCTTTAAGGACGTGTTCTGGCATTCTGAACAATTAACCCTTTGAGCACTATAATTTTCTCCCGCCAAACTTTTAGTGCAGAATTTTACCAATTTTTATGAATTTTTCTGTAATTTTTTGATAATTTTGGACCAAATGGACATCACATTTTATTGGCTACCGTTCATTATCAAAATTTTGACAAAAATCTGAAAAAATTGACTGGAGTATATTTTCTAAAGGTGATAGAAATTGACTTTGGCACTCAAAGGGTTAACTGAACACACGTGATATTGACTTTTTGCAATTATCCATTATTTCTGAGCCTCTTAGCTACATCAACAGAAGGAAGGAGATTTTTTCAACTGTATCAAACTTGTCAAACTGTAAAGAAATACCGTATTTTTCATGGTGCTAGCATAGTATAGTCTCTACTAAAACAGCGTTTTCTCGGCTCTGTGAAATTTTGGCTTTGATCATCGTCGTGACAACCTTTGCCAGGCAACCGCGCAGTGTTCCTAATGGCCTGGTTTTGACCTCATCAAATCTTAGCTGTCGGACAACAACCGAGTATTTCTACCTCTGATAAGTTATCAGCATCATCTCACAACATCCACTTTTCCACTGTTTTTCGGAACTGCAGCTATCACAAAGCCGCCCTGAGTCGGTCCGCAGCCTATTGTGATTTTAGAACACTTCTCCAATCTTGGGGGAAATTTTCATCATTTAAGATGGCCAGAATTAACCTATACGTTAAAAGGCACAACAAACTTCTCCAGTAAAATTGAGCATTTTCTTTCAGCTGATATTGTACACCCGGCTCTGTCTTCAGATTTCTTGCAGTGAGTTCAGAGCAGGCTGTGTTTGCACTGATCCTACCGTCTGTGGCTTTTTCTTATCAGTCAAAGCCAGGGATTTCGTTTCAAGTGGCCAGACGAGGGGCGGTCTCAGACAAAAGCTTTTTTTCTCCCAGTAAATTTTCCTTGCCCGGCCAAGTGACCTGTCAGTTGATGTAAGTGACATGACAGTGTGAACTCAGGACCCAGAAAGGGAACGGTAGTTCTGATCTATTGCAGACTGTAAACTTGTCATCCCTAATTCCCGTGTGCGTGGATCCAGCCACGCAGCGATAAGCAATGGAAAAAATTCAAAGCAAAGATGGATAGTTGGGGGATGGATTCAGAAAATTCACTCAGTCAGAACCAAAACTCTCTTTTCCAGCATTGTCAATTATTGTTTTAGTGATCATTCTTTTGGCAAAATGAAATTATTATTCATTAATTTAATATAATAATTAGCAAAAATGGGCAGTTATATACTGAAATACAGAGCTGCAACAAAGTACAGTACTTGTTAAGGTTTTCATACATGAAAGTAAAATATATGTGACGGGTTTTACATATGTATTTGCCAAAGTAACCAGTGAGGAGTTGAATTCAGAATGGAACCAGCAAGTCTTACATGTAACTTGTATACTTCTCTGCTGCAGGACTTTTATGTCATTTATAGCCATATCCATCCTGTGCAATTAGTGAGTGTGTATTTACTTAATTAATTAAAATATTGTCTTTCCATGGTGGGGGGCATGTTGTAGACAAACACAAACATGAACTGACAGTGACTGTAAGTTGTCCTTGGTTGGCGGAGGCGACCTTGGTCGCACAGAACGGGGAAATTTTCTCAACATGGCTACCAAATCAGTGACTTTGCCTTGCAGTTCTGTCGGTAGTGCTGCCACGAACAAGGCGGGGGATTTTATGAGGGCCTGGTTAGAGCACTGATCGGGAGTGGTGTTTTTTGGAGAAGCATTGAGTGCGTTGGTAGCACATATCAAATGGTCATGTTTAATTACCGACCAGCTTGGGAAAAACCAGGTCATAGCTATCCCGCTGTGTTTTGAATTTCACCGAGGATAGCTCTGAGGATAAAACGCCTGAACAGTTCTGTCCGTGGTGCCCTTGTCTGCTGGTTGAGTTTGTGTCGATGTGACAGCCCGGCGATAATAGGCTGGTGACTGTTTGGATTTTGGATTCCGTACAGGCCAGATTATGTGAGAACAGATGTCTTGGTGACAGTTCTTGAGCAGTGCAGTGGTTGATTCACAGGTCACTTTCTTCTGAAAGCCTTGCTGTGTCTGTCAGATTTCAAATCTGAAGTCACTGCCAAGTGTGAGCAACAAGTGGTCTGATCACAGAATCTGGAATGTCAATTTTATATACATGTACATGTATCAACCTGATAGGTATTAATTTTTTCAGAAAAGAAATAACAAACATTTCGATAAAAGTCATTACATTCAGCCTGATTCTAGGAATGATTTTGGATAAAAATTGCCACAAAAATGTGTTGTGTTCAGTGAAATCCCACAATTAATTTCAAAATCAAAATTTTCTTTTTCATAACAGCAGTGTATTCCCTGTCTCGAGGAACAAGAATTGCTATTTTTCCGCTTTTATGAGGCTGAGGGAAAAAACTGAAATACATTCTTCAAATGTACAGTACCACAAACCGTTCTAACATCGATGTGTAATGATGATAATAACACAGTAATGTCAATAATCATTTGGCTGTAATGTACGGTGCGGTTTGTAGTTTTGTTATCGCAGTCGTTAGCTCATTAGTGTATATTTCTGGTGGACGCCCAAAAATGATCTTATTGCTGTTTATCTGTCTGTCGTGCAGAATAAGGCTTTAAAGCGTGTTTCAGTGACCAGTTATCCTTTATATGTTCAAGATCATGACTGGTATGAGAAATTTCCGCCAATGACACAAAATTAATCAAAATATATTTCATAGACGGGCAGCGTTGACGCTTGCTCTCACTTGACAATCAGACAAATTGATTGATGAGGGATCGATGGTAGTTTGTAAAAAGCACTGGTCAGTGTACACAGAGCGGCAACTCTCACAGGAAAAGTCAGCTACGTAACTGCGGCAGTAAGCCGGACAACTTAAGTCACATTTAAGATTTTCTTTTCTAAACACAGCCGGATCAATGAGGCAGGGGGCTGACCTCTGCCCTACTGTACACCAGACAAAAGCGGAGAAAGCGACCGGGCAGTTTGCCGGCGAAAGGAGAGACCCGTGTCAATTTGTTCTCCGTCTTTTTTAAGGAAAATCACAAACAAGGAGCTTGACAATTCCGATCAAGTCAGTAGCCAAACCACACCTCGATGAGAAGAAAAAGCCAGATTAAAAAATGAAACAACACTAATTAAACCACTAAGTCCACATCCAACACATGCCACAGTGCGATTTAAAAAGAAATGGCATTAAGAAAAGGGCTGTTGTAATCAGGGGGACTTAAAACCAGATGATATTGAGTGCACAGAAGCAGGTTTTCAGCCTAAAATGACTTACTGCTATTAGAGTATTAGGGGACAAAGTAGCCATGCTTGATTATACAGTTCCGAGATAGGATTACCAAACAAACGGACTCCTTGCACATGTATTGATAACTAGTTTGGCCAGCGTGAAAATAGTCTTTGGTTGCTCGCACTTCGAGGGGAGATTTTTTTAAGCACTCACTGTGTGAAAATCAAGCACCATACGTATACTCGGCCGTTTTCATTTTCGTCTTGCCGCCTGAAAGCTTGGGTGCAGAAATCAGGGCTACATAACACTCTGTGAACACCCGTTATTGCCATGTCAAAAGTTAATTTGAAACATCTCCCTGGTGAACTCGAAAATCGAAAATCCAGTCGTGAAATGCATGAAGTAATAAATAACTGCTGGTGAAAATTTAGATTTAATTTGCGGAGGAAAGTGAAAAGTAGTTCAAAGAATTGTAAATTTAACCCTTTGAGCACCAAAGTCAATTTTTGTCTCCTTTAGAAAATATACTTCAGTCAATATTTTGCAGATTTTTGTCAAAATTTTGATAATTAACTGTAGCCAATGAAATGTGATAACCATTTGGTCCAAAACTATCGAAAAATTACAGAAAAATTTATAAAAATTTGAAAAGATGTTGCACTAAATTTTGGTGGGAACAATCATAGCACTCAAAGGGTTAACACACTTCATATCTACGTGGTAAGCTGGTCAGTATCGTCATACACACAGATTGTCTGATTGTCTACCCAACTTCACCACCATGTTGAGCACATCAGTACCCGTTAAGGATCACGGCTCGATTGTGAGCACGCATAACAGAGATTTAATTCCATTTGCTTGCCAATAACAAATCCAACAGGCTGTTTATTCTTTTGCACTTTGCTCAAGTAAGGTCAGTAATTTCATTCCTCATGGGCCACGGAAGAAAAACACTAAAATGGCGGAATTTTGAAATTCCCCGCATAGCCAACTAAATCTTGTTTAATGCAAACTTCCTAAACCCTACAAATGCCTGAGTGAAGTTATTCAATTTCGTGATATCCACTGGAATATTTGAGGGGCATGACTGAATTTCCATTGGGGGTCTCCCCGGAACCGAATGGAAGCATGAGAAAATTTGTCAGGCGGAATTTCGTTAAGGTTGATGGGATTGGTGATTTGTTTTGTACACATGTACACACACTGTGGAAATAATTACTACTGGAGTTAATTTTGACTGTGAGTATCTCAAGTAGTTCATGCTGTAACCAAATTTGACATTTCTTGGCTGTGATTGACAGTATAAAATACACCCATAGGTTTACAGCCACTTTCACAGAAGGTGTCAAATTGTATTTAATTTCTGTACTCACTGAACGGCATATGGTCCGAAACAGACAAATCATGACTTTACCTTTATTTGGTCAACATTTTTCAATTATTGTTTTCCCAAGTTATATGTCTAGGAATGACAGTCCCTTGATGATATTTCAGTTTGTGAAGCTGCAGACGTTATTCACCATCAAAAAAGGAGCCAAATAAAATTATGAAAACAGGAGTGATCAGAACTTGTGTTTTCTCATGACGGACACTCACAGAGCCAACATGCGATGCTGAAGTTTATATTCCTATTTTTTAGAAGCCCCCTTTTCAACCCTCCATCCTAAGACAGGTTTGTTTGTGTGTGTTTTGTTTTCTTGTTTGAGTGTGCAGTCCTTTTTTTGTTGCGAAGCTTGGCCTGGTGAATGTGAGAGCAAAGACCCGGACGGTGCTGGAGTGTTAAGTTGAACTGCGGGTAACACGGGGAACGTGACCGTAAGAAGCACGAGCTTGGCAGGCAGGTTGGAGATGTCCATTAGCACTTTGGTTTACAACGTCCATCATAGCTTAGAATTTTGGAGTGGATATATCTCCACCTTTTCCGTGTGGTTGAAGTGGTGCAATCACTTTGATAGCTCCGTACATGTGTGTCATTCAGCAATGAAGTGACCACTTTTCTGTTCCAGGTTTCGCCCTCTATAATTGATCAGCTGTGGTCAAACACAATTTACATACAATCCCACGTTTAAATTTAGATGGGGGGGGGGTTGAAACTGGCTGAACCAGGCCAACCCTCCCTTTGTCTTTCGATGCACTGAACCTGCCATGATTGAGTTGTCCTTCCAGCGCAAGTTGGTAGAGCCATATACAGTGTCATTGTCACCACTGTTTAGGGATGTAATCACTATCGAGCCTGTCACCTGTGAAACCAAGGCGCCCCCTCCCACTCTGGTGACCTTTCACCCAGTGCTGGCCATTTTCCTTTCCAGTGTAAACATGTAAACAACTCTGGCCAAATTTGTTTACTTATCTGCTCCTTCTGTGCCTACGTCCATATCTGAACACAAAGGCTTACATGATGGTACATCTTGGGAAAAATGTCTCCCAGAATAGACTGCGTGCGATTCAAGTCACGTCACACTCTCAGCAGTCAGATGCTGCAAATACACTGCATGTATGTCTCCATTTCTTAAGAAAATAGAAATGAAAATATTGTTTACTTTTGGTTATTTTGGATATATTTTTTCATTTTTGAAGTTTGATATGTGAAACTAATATAATTGGGTATTTTCTCATGAATAGCTTGAATATCATACATGTACTGTATCTATCAAATATCAAAAAAGTATCACTGCACTGTGTGTGTCGGTCCAAGAGGTTTGATTCTGAAAGATCAAATATGGTGTCAGGCCATTGGCAGGCTAATCAGAGGGACCAGATAGAAACAGAAGCTTGGTGATATATTTATGAGTTAGCTAACATCCGATGGAGATATCAAAATTAGGTACCATAATGATTGACTTTATCGAACTGCTGATGTAATCGTCTATAATGGTTTATTTGGAGTTGGTAGGAAACGGCCGTGTCAACAACCAAACACAGGTAGCCCGGGTTAACGGCCTTTATCCTATTACACCCACATTTCATGATTTACCTTGAACCTTTGGTCGCCAAGTCTTTTTTTATGACTCAGAGACAATCCATTGTTGTCAGTGTAGAGTTTCAGGAAACGGTGATGCAGCGTTTGAAAATGAGAGAACTGGTTGTATCGCTGGAAAGATGCCATTTTGCTGGAGCTAATCTGGCCTATTATACGCTTTAATTCCATCAAACTGTGAACTAGGAAAAGGGGATAATTTGTCATGGAATGGGGAAAAGCATTGATGATGTATGTTGTTGGTCCCTTTTTTTGCAATAATTTTTCATCCTGTAGTCTGTTAACCCTTTGAGTGCTGTATATTTTCCCGCCAAAATATTTGTGCAAAATTTTGCTAATTTTTTATGAATATTCTGTAATATTTTTGACAATTTTGGACCAAAAGGGAAGTAGTTTTAATTGGCTACAGTTTTTATTCGAAATTTTAGAAAAAAATCTGAAAAAAAAATGTCTGTGGTACATTTTATGAATGCATGTTTGCATCTACATGTACTAGATAGTGACATGATTGAGTTTTGTAAATTGTGTCATGGAAAGAACATAATGACTTTACATTCAATATTGCATTTCTGCCCAATGAAAGCTATACTGAATGCTTAAATCGGACTTCACTGACTGCTCATCAAGATTTCAGATTCAGTAAACAATCCATTGGTGTAAAGTTCCACTCCGGGAAATGGCCTTGTTCAACTTTTCCCATACTGACATTTAATCTGACTGAAGTTAACTTCATTGCTAGCCTACGCTGATGTGCCCCAACTGTTGGTTTTACAGCTCAAAAAACCCTCCAAAACGACTTCTCTATGTTCAGTTGTCCTGATCGGATATCTTATATAGTTAAACTGTGAAATTTTTTGTTTTCTCAAGTTTTATTGTCAAATATGGAATGTTAGCGAGGCAATTGTGAAAGGGAAATTTTAAGAGAAACAACTATATTGAATTTACAGAGATTTAAACTGATGTAAAATTTGAGCATCATAAAACTTTATATCAAGTAGACATGATTTTAAGTCTTTGAAGGATTCTGCCATCAAGTTTATTTCATCAAGAGACAAGAGTGGGGGTGGGTTTTGGAGGGGGGGGGGAGCTAAAACCACAAATGAAAGATCCGCGGTACCAGATGAAACACTTTACTCATGCGATTTATGTTCTGAGAAGACAGTTTTTTTTGAGCTTTAAGCATCAGTCATCACAACGTACTTGGACATTAGTCAACTTCTACTCAGCCGTTTCATCACCCTTTATTCCGTGTGATACATCCAGCGGCCTGGAAACTAATTTGGAGAAATGGCAGTCACTCCGGCGGTCCATTCCATGATTGATTTCCCAACCCTAATTGAGAATTCCACTCGAGAAAACACGCCACTGGGGCTTCAGTCGTAGAGTTGAGGCATACCCTTTGTTTGAAGCCACTGCCGGAACAAAAGAAAATTATCCTTCTTCCTGAGACAATTGCTCTTGTTTGTCTTTGTTTTGTCTGTCTATTAATAGGACTGTAATAAGTTCAGCTCCAGTGAGCTGCAGATTTCAAAAAAATGGGCACAGTTTGTTTTCAAGTGTAATGTGTTCTGTAGGAGGCCAGTGATAGATGAATTTGACAATGCCACGCCAGGCCAGACTTGTAAGGCACCTGGTGCTCCAAGGCACGACCATGGTGAAAGGAGACAAAGACAGACAGTAAAGAAAAATCAAGATACCCATTAAGAAACCATCCACAGTTGAACATTTCATCTTTGATTTTAGTTTTTGATTTGTCTACATCAGCCAATTTCATATCTTGTAAGATTTGGCAAGTTAGAGTAAATTGAAATCACATTTTGACCAAACTTGGTGTCTCTCCTTCACTGATGTACATGTACATGTACGCTAGTTCTACAATAATGTTCAGTGTTCAGAATGGTACTACTATTCATAAACTGGTTCTTTCTATACAGTGCCTTCTTTTTGAATTTCAATTAATATGGCTTTTTCCTTTTCTTGGTTCAGCCGATCTCCAAAAGAAGATAAAGACGCCAGGTCCACCTACGCCACCCCTGACGCCAACCAGTCAACAACAGTACCATCAACAGTTGTCCAGTCAACTCTGCCTTCCCAGCAGCCTTAGCTACATCTCCAGCTCCCTCACCTGGCAACCACCCACCGACCACACTTCCTTCTACCCGATGAGCACACTCAGCACGTGGAGCCGGGGCTATCCCTCATACCCGACCATCGTACCTCCGGCGTCCGACATCCCTCTACCGGGCCACGACTACCCATGCATCCCTTCAGTTTTGCCCACCATGCCCCCACCGACTGTCAACAAACCCAAGTTTGATTTCGCCAATTTGGCAGTGGCGGCCACGCAGAACTACCCAGAACAGAGCAGCTATAGCGAGCAGCCGCAGTACAAACCGGCGTTCGTGCCGCTGCAGCCGACGCCGCCACAGGGTGAACGCAAGAGGGGCAGGGTCTCCACCAGGGCAAAGAAAGAATTCATCTGCAAGTACTGTGGAAGGCACTTCACCAAATCATACAACTTGTTAATTCACGAACGAACCCACACAGACGAACGACCCTACACATGCGATATCTGTCACAAGGCTTTCAGACGGCAAGATCATCTTCGAGATCACAGGTACGTACATCATTAATCTGTTCAGAAGTACAAAATACAGTAATCGCCCTTTTCAAATTTCAGAGTTACTTCAAATAAAAGTGTATTGGTTTGTCAGTGAGAGGATGAAAGGGTGCTTTAACCGCGTTTAATTTCATGTGCTGACTATTCCCCAAATGAACTTTTACATAAAAAGCACCACGGTTCATAAACTCTGAAATCATAACAGATTTCACAGGAATTCTGTTACGCCTTGATAGGACAATGCTAAATCAAAGTATTCCCAGATAGACAAATTCCTTTTATCAAAGCGGAAGCAATGCCAGAAACAACGGTCAGGCTGAAAGACAGTTGCTCTACACAATATTCCCCCTTCTATCTAATGTGCACTGCTCCGCTACTCAATGAAATGTATAGGATTAAACCAAATTGTTTCATGAAGAGGTGAGAAAGGCTCCTGGATGATGTGACAACCATAGGTGGTTACTTTTCTCTCCTTAAAATATTTTCTCTCTCCCCTAGAAAAAAAAGATATTTATCACTCTCTCGGCAAGAGTTAGGGCACGGTAGATTTATAGCCTTGAGGAAGACGAAGTCCTCCTTACTGGAGATATACATGTACCACCATCCTGATCCCATTTTATCAAATTTCGATTTAAATTGCTGTCTGCGTCGTCCAAGGCCCTGAGATTTATGCCTGTTGTTTTGTTAAACGTCGGTGTATCAGTTTCGCCAGGGGTGTAATTTATTACACTTGCTCCGTGGCAAACAAATATCTGAGGCAGAAAACTCTCAATTTAGTACACCGTCTGTATGTGTGTGTGTGTTTGTGACCTCAGTGTCATCGTGCCTGACACTGAATCACTTAAAAACCCAGGATTTCATAGCTGTGGGTCAAAGTTGACCGTCCAGAACATGGGAGAGGCATTTGAAGTGCTTGTAGACATGCCTGGCGCGGTGGATTTTCTCTATTGACCGATTTTATTATTTCCAGTCTTTTATTTTTTAATTGACAGCTTCTCGCAATCAGATAAGGAGATTGAACCATTTTAGTGGGTTGATAAGCTACCTGAAACAAACAAATGAACATCTGATGGCACTGATGGGTTTAATCTATCGCTATCTGCTGTGCTATTGGCCTGTTCTGATTTTACTTGATCCGATAAGTAAACTGACGTTTCCCATGTACTGCCCAACCCCTATGGTACCTTAGTTCTTCTGTCAAAGTCACTATATGTTAAGGCTTGCTTAAAGATATTTATTCCTCTGACCAGATTTTCTGTTTGAGTCTAGGGGGAGGGGAAAAAAAAAAAATATTATTTGGAATCCTTGAATTAAAAGTCAGTCTGTCCTTTCTTGATTTTTAGATTTTCTTTGTGGAGCTTGACAACTTTTGTCATAACTCTCATGCACATTTGAGAACATGTCGTAAGCAGCAATGAGGTTAAATGTCCTCACGTTACAACAGAAATCATTGGCCACAAATTTCGCTTCGTGTGGTTGGCTTTATCGCATGCAATAGTGGCAAAATAAAGATAGTTTTGTAATCAAAGCTTTGTAGAGAAGTTGGAAGATGTAAAAAAACATCAAAAGGTCTTATTGTTTAAATGTTTGCTTGATAAAATCTGCAGGGAGTATGATTTCTCAATCCTGTGAATTAGTATTTTGAGCAAAAATATCCAAAGCAACTATAGCCAGCAGGTGCAGTTTTAAAAACCCACAGTTGTACAGGGAGCACACGCATACAAACAATTTGCTGTTACGTGGTAAAACCAAAAGTATTCATCTGAAATAGTACTTAGGTTTTATTGGCCTTGTTGACTGTTCTAATCAGGCCATCAGGAAATATCACATTTGTCATGGGGTGATTGACTGCATGGGTGAGAGAACAAATTTTCTAAATATTTCCAGTAATTCAATAGAAAAGACTTGGGACCGGGCAGATTCTGACTAATGCTGAAATCAGGCAGGCTTGTATGGTGAAGGTCGGTTGTAGTTAACGGCTGCCAACATAATGTCAGAGTGTACAGGGCTTGGCAAACTTCCTCCTTAGAGAATGAGATAAAGACAGCGATAAAGTTGTCAATCACTAAGGATTGAGAGATTGGGGGGGGGGGGGGGGGGGGTAGAAATCTTGACTATAGGCATTCAATGTCTTCAATCCCCTTCAGAGATTGCGTAAATCCCCTTCAGAGATTGCGTAAAGTAGACATGGTCTTCCAGAGTCTTGTTATCTGCTGAAGTGATAAAGGTTCCGGAAATCTGTAGCCTCAAGTGGATGTCAACCACTTCCATCAGTTGAAGAGCCAGACGTGAGGCTGTAAGCTGCGTTCTGATTGGCTGATCTCCCTGATTAAATTGTTTGCAACTTTTTTTGTGTGATTGCTTTGAACATGAACGTGGTTTCCTTGACCACGGGTGTTAGATTCAGTGATTCCCCCCCCCCCCCCCTCACACACGTCTTGGAGCATGTCCAGACTTGATGTGTCAAATTATTGGCGGCATCTTTTACTGCAGGAAGCAAGAATGTTATTGCCTACATGTTGTGTATAGCAACAATGACAATTACAGATTTAGAGCCTAAAAATATCAAAATTCTTTTAAATCCGGAAAATGAAATTGCCCCTTCCTCTTTTTTTAGGGGAAAGGAAATATTCCAAGCCAAAATTCAAACTTAATAAGATTATCCAAATGTTTGTGAAAGAACCAGAAATTTAGTTGGTTAGGATCTTGATTTAGCTGAATAATGTTATTTGTCAGTTTCTCTGAGGATGTAGATTTCAAAATAACATCAGGATGATAGAAAATTGCCAGAAATGTGTTATTACCTGAATACTGCCATTTATTTGAAGATCTTGATATTGCGCTAGGGATCAGATTTCGCTGTTTGTTAATTTCTCCATTTCACATTTCATGACAACTCGTTACGCCAAATTGCCTTGCAATGTGATCAAGATTAATACTTGTTAAAGTGTAATAATGTCACTGACAGAGTTTTTCCATAAATCAGTGTCAACATTCCAGACTCAAAACTCATTTATGTCAGAAAAATTACAAGCCGAAGTGGCCGCAATTCCGTTATTGGATACAAGAGAGACATATTGGTTTACTGTTGTTTCTCTGTTCATTTCAGATATATCCACTCGAAGGAAAAACCATTCAAGTGTCAGGAATGCGGCAAAGGTTTCTGCCAGTCGCGCACCCTCGCCGTGCACAAGACCCTTCACATGCAAGAGTCGCCGCACAAGTGTCCGACGTGCGGCCGCACATTCAACCAACGAAGCAACCTCAAGACCCACCTCCTCACCCACACCGACATCAAGCCGTACAACTGCGAGCACTGCGGGAAGGTGTTCCGGCGCAACTGCGATCTCCGACGCCACAGCCTGACGCACAATGAAAGAACATTGTAGACAAGCTGAGCAACAACATACTGCCTTGTCCTTTGGCAATACAGCAGTGAAGGCCCATCTGTTAAGGGCGCCCCTCTAGTGGCAGCTGACTGCATTTTAGGGATTATCACAGGGTGACAGATAATCAGTTCAGCGAATGAGTGAACATTCCTTGGCAATAATACAGTTATACAGGCTCATTTAAGATTATTCCTTATATTTATTGAGACAGTTTGTCAAATGTGCATTTATATACAGATTTCATGTGTCAAACTTGGACTCACCCCAACATAGCAATACAGTGTGGCGGTGGTTATTGCAAGATTTTTCATTTGATATTGGTTATATATTTGTAATCAAGTGATGATATTGGCTTTAACAAACAGTTCTGGATACATACACAGAAACAGAGATAGTTCATAAGCAAAGAATTTTATATCAAGGATGTAATGTGTATTAACAGGAATTTGTTTGAAAATTGTAAAAAGATTGAAATCTGTCCTCTCAGTGCTTTAATATCTCAATTGGAAAAAAAAACAATCGCATAGGCGTACTTAGTTGGAGACAGAAAAAAAGATGATGTCACACTGTCAGATCACCCACAGGTTGTCATGACGACAGATAGACAGTTATTTGCATTCATCAACCCAGGAATATTGCAATTTTGCACAAGATATTACGCATAAGGCATTACAAATCAAGTCTTATTCTTTTACGTTTGTTCCCGTCATTTTTCCTTTTAATTTTTTTTTTATTCCACAGTACTTTGTCCTTCTTTGCAAACAAAAACTGCCCCAAGTATTGGATATTCGTTTATTTGTAAATGTAGGGAACCATAGCTTTAACCCAGTTAGTAAGCTAGCTTCGTTTTTTTATTTTAACCATTTTCTATTTATTAGCAATATTTCATATTGCGATATTCAGACATTTGTCATTTTTTTCCTGTGTATTTTAAGTAATTTGTGTGGTTTAGTCTGTCCACTTGCTGCCAGTCTGGTCTAGGATCTTATCGGAAAATTCATGATTTTTTGTATATATTTTGAAGGAAGATACCTAAGCGTGGTCAAATTATTAGTTCATCATGTGTGTTAAAATATATAATTGCACCGTTTAAGCTTGCGTTTTTTAAATATGGCTAATTTAATCTGCACTGACATCCACAAAAAATGCACACCTTTATTTTGCTCAAGAAATTATGCAGTATTTCAAGCAGATTATTCCATTTGTCGTGAATTTATGGCTCAAGAAGAATAGCAGAAAAAAGTTTTCAATCACCAATTATTTGGATTTTTGTTGATAATGGCTGCCCTGTGGTTACTCACAGGGGTAGTTTTCAAACTTAACAACCCAAACTCTTTGTAAGGCGTGCAGTCATTGGCTGACAAGCGGGGAAGTCAGTCTTTTGCTTCCCTTCTGACCAATCCGTGACTGTCTTAGAATGGTCTGTCAAATGATGAATGAATTTTACCAGCATCATGAAGTATGTGACATGTGTAAATGATGACAGGCATGGCTTTGGTTTGGTAGAAACATTGTCCCCCCTACTCACATGTTTCTTTGATCAGTACACATTGTGCTACAGACCCTATCATAGGTTGATTCAAAGGTAGAGTCAGAACATGTCAGCCAATCATAAAAGTTATTCTTTTCACCACAAGTGTGTGCTTGCAGACAAAACCAGTTTTCACTGTTTTAAAGCGAGACAATTAATTTACTATAGACCGCCCCGATGGAATCTGCCAAGAAATAATTTTATGCAGCTTGACCAATCAATAGTGCTATTTACTCGTTACTATGCCAGCAGAAGGCAATCTTGGCATTCAGGCCACAACCCCAATAGGCAAACTCTTGTACCACATTACTGTCACATCAACATTGAATTAGAGAGTCAGATTTAGTTGATGCTTTATGTAAATATTGCAAAATCATATGTATTGAAATTAAGAAAATTACTTTTCCCCCGATGTATTTCTGCAATCTATGAAAGAGGCACAATTAGGTAGATTTCGTCATTAATATTAAGTAATGTACATTTATATATTGTTCTTTGTTTTATAATCAAAATATATTTACCTCATTTTATCATGGCCTGGTAATATTTTACTTATTGCACATGAGGACAAAATAGGATTTATTGCTTGTTTTGGAGAGAACACAGCATGATTTTCATTTATTTCGTATCACATTCCATGTTTCATAAGAAATTTCTCAACTTCGCACTAATGATCGCTGCAGTGCTGTAATATGAAGTTGTGAAATGCAGCGTTTTGATTTCTGAGAAAGCGCATGATATTCATGTGAGTCGATATTATCTCGTTCTTACAGCTATCAGAGGCTGACGATATCGTCAATCAAGCATTTTCATTACAGCAATCACACTAGCAATTACGTAATTTAAAAAAAAAAGCTCTGTACATTTTTGTTTTTTTACAGAACAAATTTCACTGTTCAAGCTCTACTTTCCATGTATGCAGTACTCTGAGGCACCGATTGGCATTTTAGTGACCTTTGACCCTAACACACCTAAACCTTGACCTGACCCCTGTGACCTTTGGGGTTCTGGGTGATTGAAACAGGGCAGAAAGAGGTCCTCACTTACATTTTAGGGAGATAAAAACGAGCCACTTCAACACAACTTGTACACTATAACTGCACCAAAGATTTTATTCCATAGTGCAATTTTTCATTAGTATTTATCTAGCGGTTTCTACAGTATTGTGAATATACAAATAATTGGATGAAAAAAGAGAAGAGAGGCAGTAATCCTCTTACTGTAAAAGCTCATTTTGTAGTCAAGATTTGGATCACTGTAATCCCTGCTCAGATTAAAAAAAGTATGACAAAAAATTGTAAATCAGATAATCCAGAGATTATATTTTGATAAATTTAAAAAATTGAATAAAATTTTAATGAATATGATACTTGAAAATCTACTTTGTTGCTGTGTTGGTATGTGTGGTGTGCATTGTCCAGTATGATAGTAGTTTGTGGTGAGATACTGTCCTCTTTTCACAAACATAAGACCAACCATCATGGCCAAGTTTGTAACTATTACATAAATTAATAAGAAATTTGATCACTAAGAGTCTAGGCAGTATATGTTCAGATTTTCCATAAGGAAACTTTAAACCACTTTCTCTCGAAACCCAGATTAAAAATCAGACATCACAGCACAAATTTTGGTATGAGAGATACAAATTACCTGAAAGATACTTTAACTTCATTTCCTCTGAGAGCTTCAAATGAGCCCCCACAACTTGAAGGATCAGACCAGAATAACATTGTAAATATTTGAGAGTCTGAATATCTGTCCCCGAGATGCACTGTGTGTGTGTGTGTGTGTGTGTGTGTGTGTGTGTGTGTGTGTGTGTGTGTATGTGTGTGTGTTTGTGATTCCATTCATAACAAAAGCTGAGCATTTATAGTGCAGTGACAATTTTGATCATTTTTATGTAGTATATTTTTAAAGTCGGTTTGAGACACGTAATGAAAAGAAGTGATCTCCTTTTATTAAGCCACTCTGTTGGAGAGTTTTAAAACTCCATCAGCTGTAAATGGTGTGTATTTTCATTATTTTCTAAAATATCATTGATTGTTTGATAACCAAAATACTGTTTTAACGCCAAGTGCTAAACTTTCCAACAGTCTTGTGTCTTGTCAAATGTTGTTGGTATAAACAAGAAAATTCTGGTTCGGCCTAGGATTCAGTTATCATCAGTATAAACATTGCATATCATACTGTCTACGGACGTACAATCGTCAAATCTTAGCACATTTTGACGGCCTGTTGTATTGATGCTTGCAAGTGATTGGTATCTGACTGACCTGTGACAGAGGCCTGATCTTTGATGGTCCACAGAAAATGAAAAGTCAGGAAAAATAATTCTAACTTGAGCGATTTATGCACCATTGACTACAGAATTGGTCGCGTATAAAATTGATGTTGACTTTTTAATAGTTGTTTGTGTAGCTTTCATCGTAAAATTTGTGTTGGTGATGACTGCACTGTGAAGTTGAGCTTCTTTGACTCTTATGGCTATTTGATGGTCCGTGTATCATGGCGCCTCCAACGCCGCGCCCAGTAATTACAAGTAATAAAAGTGATCGATAGAGGGCGCTCTATCAAAACAAGTTTGTCATCATGCGTTGTCTTCATGGTGACATCTGAGTATATTCTTGCTATTTTATGCATATTTTTGGTGAAATAAATCTGTTATCCCATTCTTATGTGACCAGACAATGGACATACAGACAAACCATTGATCTCTTTGACTATCTGCAAACGCAATGTTCTCGTGAAATTTATGTTTGTAATGCCGCAGTTAGTTTTATTTTTATTTTTTCTCCTGCCGCGTAGAGTTTATGGAAAAATGACAACGTTACAAATCCACAAACAGTGCTCCTTGCATTCTCTGTAAACTGTAAACTTAGGGAACCGTCATTATTTACGGTGCGGGGGGCGGGGGGTCCGAGGAATTTCATCGGAAACTCTGAAATTTCGAGTACCCCCCCGCCAACTATGATGAATTTAAGTTACCCCCCTTCTCTAACACAGACATTTTGACTGACCCCCCTCTCCCACTTAGAAAAGTTAAATATCAAGACATGTATTTGTAAAATTTACAAATATACGGCAACAGTAATGAAATATTAAATCCTGGTGTACCCAGCTAGATTATCATCGGTTATGACGGTTGAAAATGGTGAAACCAACAAAATGAAATTCAAAGTTGCAACAAAATGTAGATATGAAAGCTCACGCTATAACCAGTATCCGACCATATAGTATTTGTTACTTTGGATGGTATCATGAAAAGAGTCTAACTAGGATATCTGATAGGGCAGAAATTGAAAGTACAGTCGGAAGAACACGCTGGAGGCAGAGGGGGAAGTTTCAGAGGGGGTGCAGTCTGGTGCAATCTGACAGGTGTTTTCAATTTGTATTTTTACTGAGTAAAAATGTTAGAACACCCCAAGGAGGAGAACACGAGAGGTGTCCCCCCCTCTCGCATCGAAAATTTTGAGAAATTGATGTGTGAATAGGCAATCTGAGAGGTGCTTTTCATTTTGCGGCAAATATTGAATACCTTCTTCTTTCTCTCCACAGTTTGAGCAACCCTCCTTGTAGCTTTCAAATTTTTGAGTGACGCCCCTCACATTCCTCCGACCCCAAAGGCCGTAAATAATGACGGCTCCCTAAGGGCAATCCCATGTCTTCTCAATACATATGCAATTTTTTTAATTGTAGAGATTGGTTGCCATTGACTTCAATATAAGAGGAATGTTTGGGAAATAGACAAGACGCAAATTATCTTGTATCATTATTTGGCGATGAGCTTTCCAAACAAATTGTCTCAACCTGAAACGGCGCTAAAGGCTGTTGAAAGTCTAAGCATTTTATTTTTTAACATTGAAATGAACTCCTGGATAATTATATCAAAGATAACAACGAGATCATGAAATCATTTTACCCAGCATTGTAAATTAAATTTGGACATCAATGCAAAAGCTAAACCAATTGGTTTATGATGTTTTTACTTCTGCCTGAGTACTTGCACAAAGCTTCATACGAAGGTTATGTAGCAATTTTGTTTTCGATGACTCGAGAAAACCTAAATGTTACCGATATTAGGAACTGCAAATGACAACGAGAGAGAGAGAGAGAGAGAGAGAGAGAGAGAGAGAGAGAGAGAGAGAGAGATAGAGAGAGAGAGAGAGAGGAGAGAGAGAGAGAGAGAGAGAGAGAGAGAGAGAGAGAGAGAGAGAGAGTCATATTCCCGTGTCCGCTAACTCAACCCTTCAATCTTGCTGTTGATATTGCTGTCGAAAGCATTAGAAAAGAAATTAAACACATGGGCCTACTATTGTAGTTTCGTTGTTTTATTTCACCTTAAAAAGTCGTTAAGGGGAAAACAATGAGACACGCCTTGAACTATCCATTGAAATATTCAACGGGGGTCTGGAATTTGAAACTAGCTAAAATTATCGGCTAAAACTGGCATGAAAACAGACTTGAATCAATTATTGCATAGTGATTTATAGCAATTCAACATAAAACACAGAAAACCCGAACAAAACAAAGCAAAACAAAAAGTGACCCTGAACAGACACAAAACCTCGAAAAATTACGAATCGGAAGTTGAGTTGACTGTTTGTACCAGAAATTACACAATAATCACAAAGTATTTCGTTATTTTCCTACGTTTCGACTAGATTGTATCTGAATCTGCACCGATATTTGAACAGCAAAACTCTCCTCGTGCTATGAATTAAACGCTCTCTCTCTCCCTCTCTCATGCACAAAAATACTCAGCTACGCAAACGTACACGCAGTCTAACAGCTGCAGCTTTTTTCTCATTGTGGCGAACATATCTCGAAGATCAGAATAGATAAAAATGAAAGGCATTCAATATAAACTATCAGCTGAATGAGAGCAGACCCTGGACAAACGCAGTAAAGCAATCATGACACGGATTGTACAGGTTGGTCTTCAATGAAAGAGGACTGGCCTGCACAAACAAAAGCAAAGGCCTGTTGTCCGTAGGTGGCGATAGAACTCAGTCTTCGAGTTTGCGAAACGCTCCGACCAAGCCACCCGACGCATCCTTCCCTTCCTTATTCCCGCCGAGCGCATCGATGGACTTGCGTTTTGGCGGGAGGCCAAACTCGTTATTTGCTTTGAATGCCTCCTCGGCAGCCAGCATCTCCTTGACCCATGACGAATTGTCGAATGGAGGCTTTGAGCCGCCGTAGTCGGACGGGAGAATGCTGGACGAGACGTACTTGTGCAAGTTACCGATGTCTTCGCCGTGGAATATCACCTGCAAGAGAGAACGGATGGGTTTCTGTCTCGAATATGAAGGAAAGTGACTTAAAACAGTGGAAATAGTTGCTTTGGGTAAGCCACTATACTGGTCACGTACTAAAATAAAGCAATACACGAAGTTTACTTTTGTCATTGGTATTTGTATGTGTTAACTCATCGATGACAATTGTAACTATCCAAGCGCCTCACGAGTGCTCCCCCAAAAAACGCGCAGTGTCATCTTTTGTATTATGGTACTGTTAGACAAGAGAAGAATTGAACTTAAACATACGTCATGGTCTCAATTGTGTGAACAAAGAAAATGAATCCACAGTCATGTAATAAAGGGGACAAAGAGCCTAGCACAAAACAATCAACTTTATGACAATAATTTCGGCTCTTCCTAAAAACACCTCAAGCAGATGTCGAAATCATGTGATACGAGAAAATGACCAAGAATTAAGTTATAATAGAACATTATAAACGTTTCATAAGTCTTTTCATTTGAAAAATTTAACGATTCTCTTTCCTAATTATGAAATAAAAATCGGGGTCTCCTACAGATTTTGGTAATATAGAAACGATTTATCTAAAAATTTACCGATTCTTGGAATTCAAAATCGCCGCTATACTCTGTGATAACTTTATAGGGAAAATTTATATGTTCGATCTTCACAGACACCTGACAATGAAAACTACGACATCCAACCGGTAAAATTTACTGGATCAGATGTACAACAAGTTCATTTTAGTGAGAAAACTGACCTCAAGTCCACGTTAATCGAATCGTCGCACATATTTTGACAAAAACACCCCTATTGATTGCATGTCAAGCCCCCACCCCGTGATAGATTAGACCCTACGAAACTGTAAACCCTTTCAGTTGGCTGTCACTCCGAAAGTTGATTTCATGGATTGTAAAAACACAAGATACATGCCACCTGACGCTCTAGCAAAGGCTGGTCAGTGTGTCGCACCAAGGCTCCGGTACGATCGTGATCACGTGTGCGCGTTCTGAGTCGTACTTACCCTCTTTTTCAGTTTCTCGTTGAGGAAAGGTTTGAAAAGACCAAAGGCAGTCTCAAAGAACTTGGGCTCGTTCACATAGTGCGATTCCTTTATTCGCATTGGCATTGCATTCTGAGGGGAAAAACAAAACAAAACAAAAATCAAAACAAAAATCAAATGTCTAGAGTAGTTACTCGCCATTATTTCAAAGCTTCCCTGTCAAAAATTCGATATAGTCAACTGGTGAATATTAATTGAGTTAAGTTAGCCCATGCCGTTTTCAGCTGTGATTTAGGAATGGAAATTCCATATCACGTGCTCACTGTACTGTGCAATATGCATATTCCTACTTCCGAGGTAACGAGGTTATGTCCCGCCGTGTCTCGCTGACATTTGCAAATAAAATCAATAAGCGCGTTAATCAAGAACAAATAAGGAAACGGACAAACAAAGAGGCGCGATAGCCCAGTCAGCAGAAACGACCCAACACAGAACTCGATTAACGCATGCGTACATGAACAGAGTTGAAAAGAAATTGCGTCTCTCTCTCTCTCTCTCTCTCTCTCTCTCTCTCTCTCTCTCTCTCTCTCACCTGCATAGCGTCTATTGTCCTCTTTCCAAACGTTGGCCCCAGTTTGGAGAGATGGCTCATGGATAAGCCTTCGTAGTCACCCAGGAAGACAATACCGTTAACTTGTGTTTCCTCGTCTTCCAACATCTGTTCCATGCACATCAGAATGGCTCGTATACACTCCGTGGCGGAGTATTTGTTCAGATCCCACATTCCTGAGAACAGCAGGCATTTAACAATAAAGTTGACAACATAACCAAAGGTAATTTCAGGTTGATTGCGTTTTGCAAAACAAAGGCATTTCATAAAATTCAAATTATCAAAGCAAATAAACAGTGATCCAGTTGTAGGGACAACAGTTCAAGGAAGTGACATGGTTTCTGTCGCAAATTACAATTCCTTGACTTAAAAAACCACCAAATTAAAATTGTATTATCAAGTATAGGTCACTCACGCCAAATTAAATATTATAAAATCTTTTACTTATTTAGCCGAGCCACTGATAATCTGCGTTTTAATGTGCGATGACGTCATGATGCGATTTGAGAAGGGTCTGCTATGGATACGATGTATAACAGTTCAAACTGGGCAAAAAAAGGTCAATAAACTTTGCCATATGGTAGACCGAAGGTAGAATGCACTTTGGGGACAGATATTCGGACTCTCAGATGTTCACAATACTTTTCTGGTCTACTGCACGTGGAGGTTCATTTTAAAACTCTTTGGGTAAGGGAAGTTTTAAATCATCTCGGGTTTGTGAAAATCAAGAATTTAGTTTTCCCCATAGATTTTCACAGGGATGGCGGCCATTTTGAATTTCAAATATCGGTAATTGTTAGGAAATTTGTTTCTCTAGTTGTACCAAACTTTGTGCGTTGGTTCCTGATTTTTATTCATGGTTTAGTAAGGGTATAGTTGAAAGTCTCGCCAAGGAAAGTTTGAGAAGAAGTTTAAGGGACGGGCCCTTGGATCTTGGGAGGTGGGTGGTCACGATCAGATTGTAAATATTTTTTCTTTTACAATTGTAGAGTCTTGAAAAATTTGTTTCCAAGTGAGTCATGATGTGCTAATTTATTTCTAAGTAAACTGTCAGATTTTCGGGGTTTTTTTTTGCGTCCTGATTTTTTTTTTATTTTTCAAACTAGTCTGAAGACTTTCTTAATTTTTGCTTTGAATAAATTTTCTGTTTTTGACCACCCCCGTCCATCCCTGAGTATTTCAATTTCGAGGTGCATCCTAGTTGAAATGATGATCGGTCACTGCGGATTTAGATGGTCACGGTGATGTTCATTCTTTGTCAAAGGTATTCGACAAGCGGAGAGGAATTATTCATTTTTATGAGAAAATTGTTTGAATATTATGAGAGAAATCAAATTGATACATTTTTTTTCAGAGAAAATCATAATATAATAGACTTGTATCATAAATTTACATAATTTTTTTAAAGACACGTAGCATGTTTACAAGACTGCAACTTGGATGAATTTATTGCCTGAAATTTGTTTGATCGGTAAAGGGATTCAACAAACGGTCATAGCCATTGTAGCAGTACATATATCGTTAATTACATTGTGTATACATAGACGGACACAACACACGAATGAAAGTTCATCGGCACTATCGAAATTGGACTCTGCCCTGTGAAGTCCATCAACCTTTACTGGAAAACAATACAGCCACTGACAATTCGGTTAGAGGTCGGGCAATAGTCCAAACATCGCGTGAATGGACGACTTGGGGGTCTTTGCCCAAGGACAGACAGGATAACAAGAAATCCACGTACACTTTTGTATACGTCATAAAGGATTTCTGCGACGCTTTTTACTGTACTTCATAAAGAATGAGAAAGATTTTTTTTGTCATATCACTGAACGAAGTTCAGGTAGTATATGCCTCGAAAGTGAAAGACTTAAAGTTGTGCTCAAAACTTCCCTAAGCAATCTTTCAGCCATCCTCTTTCAAAATCAAGAATAAAAATGGGGGGTCACCTTGCAAGTGTTGGTACTAGAAAAACAAATAAACGAAGATTTACCGATATTTAAAATTCAAAATGGCCGTCATCCCTGTGTTAACTCTATTAACCCTTTCACCCCCAGTTCCCTGTATACAGTTCCAACTTTACCCATAGAAAACAATGGATTTGGGACAAACCATGGTGGTGAAAGGGTTAAAAAAATAAAATCTTCGAATTTCGAAAAACTAAGCCGGTGAAAAGTTTTCTTACACCAAGGGCTTTAAAATCAACACCAACAAGTGGTATGTCAGAAAAGAATTGTAAAAGTTTGAAGGTCCGAACATCTGTCCCCGAGGTGCGTTCTACCTTAACACATGTGAACATATGTGAGGTACAAGCAAGACTAGTGCACGCACATAACAAGAGACATCATGTGCAATTCTGTCGGGGTGGGGGGGGGGGGGGAGTTTCTTGTTTAAACACCCGTTCATCTATTTGGGTTTCGCTCATTTAGGCTTTGCTGAGTAAGTTAACGTTAAAGTTTGATTAAAAAAGAAAAATATTGTAAAATACCGTTTTAACGATATATTTGCTTGACTTATTGGTACTTAGCGTACCCGTGCTGCAAAATAGTTTTATTCTTTTCCTCTATATAGTCAACTTTGACATTGATGACTATGATGATGCAAAAACTAAATGAGCGAAACCCAAAATACATGAGCAAGGTGTTTTTAGCTTAATGAAATGAATTCTATAATTTGTTAGTGTATATGGACAGCGATATATGTGGTGACTGCAGTACACTGGGAGGAAAATACAACATGAATGGCACATTACAGGTTTTTTGTTCCAGCCTGACAAGATATCTACTTGTAGCCCATTACTCAAGAGTAGTAAAGCCACAAGAAAGTTTACGCGATTCTTCTTCTTCTCATCGCTGTTATCTCCTCAACATGATGGTGATGGCCATTATCGTCTTCCCAACAAGCGACAACGACAACAACAGCTCGAAATACCAGTACTTGAACACCACCCAGGCTAAGCAGCGGGCGCTGTACCGGACACAACGCCATTAGGGTACATTGTCGGAGTTGGTTGACCCTATACCGCTGGCACGTGGAAGACACTATGAAATCGGTCGCTGTTATCTCTGGTTCTCTGTTTATGAGAAGTCCATTCAAATAATGCGAGGCTTCAATGATTGTAAGCTATAATAAACTCAGAGCATCCGATTCGTGTACGTCTTTTCTAAATTGGTGACGACACACGCATTTTAATATCTTTACATATTCCGTACAGAGTCAACCGACTCTTCCCGTCCAATAACATTTCATATGTGGATGTGTGGTGAACGCGTCAAGTTCATCATAGTGCGCATTTTGTGGTAACCTATTTTTGTATACAAAGTCGCGTGTTGGTCGATACCAACGAGCTACCGACGCACTTATTGAAGTTGTGAATCCCGAACGCAAAGTGAAAGAAATATCTAACCGTCAGCAAACTGGCGGAAAATTAAAAAGAAAATGCAACAATAAAGGCTTTGAGCGTCTCGCCGCTTTCGAGCAACCTATGATACAAGGTTAATTTACGAAATACCATCGGCTCGTAACGGTGCAATGATCATCACGTGTATAGCCGAAAACCTTCGTTATCCCCTTCTGTAGAAAAACGTTGATCAATCTCTTTGAAAGCTTCGAAAAATCGAAATTCAGCCGTGTAAATATTTTGTCGCGGTTCGGTAATGCTTCACTGCAATATCGTTCTGTTGAACTGCGCATGATCAGCAGCGAGAATTTCATATTCCTGTCAAACTTTAAATGTTTCGATGTCACCGACAAATTAAATACACGATTGGAACTAATTTGGGATAATTGAATATAATATATAATTTATATAATTTATTGTTAATATAATTATTGTTTAAAGACCACTGCACACCTTGTCTTAGTGGTCTGTACATTACAGAAAATTACTGGTAGAACTAAAAAATTCAAAGAAAATACAAAATAACTCAGAGGAAAAAGAGTAATTAAAAACCAATCGATAAAATCAAGCAAGCTTAAAATCTAGACTAAAGGATCCCACCTATAAACAGCAAAGAACGTATTTTAAAAATAATTCGCTAAAATGATAAAAATAAATAAAATATGAAAATTGCAGGTAAAATTATATCCAAGTCAACAGTAGCATTGACGAAAAATAATGGTTTTAAGAGACTTCTTAAAAAGAGCGAATTTCTTTATCATCCGAAGTTCGGGCGGCAAACTATTCACCACAGTTTAGGGGCATACACGCTAAAAGCTCTGTCACCATATGTCTAGAAAGTTGTTTCCAGTGATCTTTGACAGAAAAGGGATTCAATCTTACACCGACACTCCTTCTCGTATTATGTACTGGGCTATCAATTGTTACTAGTTCTGATAAGTAATTTGGAACCAATTCATCTTGATGGACAATTTTAAAAACCAAACAAAGAATTTTAAAACGGATTCGTTCTTCTACTGGGAGCCAATGTAACTCCTTGAGTATAGATGTCATATCAATGTGACGGCCCATCTTCCGTCCAGTTACCAAACGAGCAGCAGAGTTCTGAATGTGTTGAAGCTTGCTCAATTTATATGCAGGTAGGCCAAAAAGTAGACTGTTACAATAATCTAACTTCGATGTGACAAAAGCGTGAACCAATTTTTCAGCACTTGACTGGTCTAACAATTTTCTAATTTTACTTATCCGCCAAAGTGAATGAGATGCCACCCTACAAACATAGCGAATATGCTCGTCCATGAGACCGAACGAGTCAAGCATTACGCCAAGGTCACGTACAACAGTGGATGGCGAAATCGTGGCCTCACCTACTCGTACATTGGTGAAGTAATGTCGATTTAATAGTCTGCTTTTCTTTTCACATTACACACTTGTTTTATTTGCAATATTGCAATATTCAGCTATACAGAACCTAACACTTTTGAGAAATTTAAAAAATATGAAAATCCAATTATCTCAAATTAGTTCCAATCGTGTTTAAACATAAACCTCACCTTTTCCAACCAAAAGCTGACCTTTTTCGCGTCTCAACCGCTAGCATTTCGTACTTTGAGAGCATTGCAACGTGATGCACAGGGATATGTTGGCAGAGACTTTCAATTTAATGTTCGCTCAGGCCCCACTGTTATGTTTGGTTCATTAATTATTCAAAGCATGACATGTTTAATATGATAGTACAACCAGTCGTGCGCCTTTCCGTCCGTTGAGATACGCTATCTGTTTGATAGTCAGTCAAGTGTCATGTACAGCACTTGAATTCCGGGTTTTTCAAATGACAAATTTCCATAACCCGATTCTCGCCATGAGCCGGGGTGCAAAGATGACGTCATCGCATATTAAGGTCAAGCTGTCATAATAAAATGAAATAGTATGGTTTCGAATATTAAACATTTATCAGCAATTCGCTTCATTTCATAAGTGAGCGGTCACCTCTGATCTGAAGATAAACTACCATTCTTCTCATCTCGCGATACTTCAGTACAATCGAACGCGATTCGCACATAGTTACGATATGATGCTCAACTCCAAGGTCACGGCAGACAGATTTCTGCAGATGACAAGACACTGTAATGCATCTTGCTAACATCTTTCAGCGCTTCAGGAGGCTGTGATTTTAATCAATAACGCGACAGATCGGACGTACATAAAGCCCACATTTTAGGTTCAGTTAGGTGTTTGACTGCGGTCAACTATTAATTAGCGGAGACAGTCTAATCAATACACATCAAATTCAGTCGCTATGGTTGTTCAAATAAACACTTGATAAACTCGTAGAATATTTAGCCCATCTTGGCAGTTACTACTATGACGTTATTCTGTATCTCCGATAGTTGAATAATTGATGAACACGCTGATAAACGCTCCGCGATATTAGGAGGCCCAGTTTTGGGCAGTCGATAATTTAGTTTTGAAGAGGTTTTAGGAAATAATCTCCATCACGATCTTCATTTGCATCCGCGTGTTCCATGTAAATATCGGATCCTTGTTGGTGTGAAAGCACCTGCTGCGATCCCATGATGCATGGCGAGATTTTCAAAAGCAGAAGTCCCCACAGGCTACGCAATGCCTTGCAAAATAAACTTACTCCCCGAATTGTTTGTTTGAGTTAAGATTGGTTGAAAGATATTTGACAGTAATTTTATTGGAGCAATAATATAAAAAGTATGAAGCCTTGATCTCTTGAAGGCGTGTTTTCATAAATCAAATGTCATTCGGTAGGGGCTAAATGCATATTTAAGGAAAACACGTTCCTCAACCGAACAAAATTTTGGAATTAATTAAACACAATATACGCCACATCTACAACCTTTATCAATAACTTTTTATCAGACTATGATGAAAATGAAAAACCTTGTCTTTAAGATGAGCTAAAACACTGGCTGCGATTTTTTGTTCGAAGATGCATACAGTAGGCTATTCAACACCATTTTCTAGCGATATTGTTACAAGTGTGAGAGTGGAGTGGTGACCAGTCGATGAATTGTCAACCTACACCTACACGACAGTGTAAAATATAGCATATATCATTAAAGGCACCATCGCTGACTTTTTAGGAAGTGCAACTGGGATCTCGGCAAACGTATTTTGATCAGGGCTTCGAAACTGATCCCACGAACCGAAAATTGCATTTTCAGTACAATAGCATATGTCACAAATTGCATATACAATTCTAGCCTGAATGGTTTCATCGGGAGGTGGTTACTTCACTTGGCCAAAATTTTTTATCACGTCATATCTGGACTTTGTAGGGTTAGTTCACGAGAGGACAGTCAGTGTCTCTGATATTTTTCCAGTCGGCTAGAAGTGAGACGACAAAATATGAACTGGGTGTAATACATACCGACTCTATACATGAGAATCCTACGTCCCTGGCTGTCACGATCGGGCAGTACATGTGGCAAGCCGTCATTCCAAACTTGCATGGCAGAAGATGGCACAAAATTATCGTAAATGTCTCTGTAATCTTGCCTCACTTCATAGTATTTGACCATCGTTTTGTAGGCCCTCTCGACGTCGAACTTCTTGGCGCGTAGAAACCGAAGTAGAAACCGGGTGTCGGATCGGAACCTGATGTCCGGCCTGTCAGCGAATTTCGCCCGTAGGGCCGCCAACGATTTGTTCCGTGTGTCGTCATCTTCCCTAGTTCGACTTTCGCCTTCTTTCGGGAGGCCTCGCTCAGTGAACACACGTACTCCGTTTGATCGGCCATGTCACCTTCTTTGAAGTCCGTCAGCCGGGGGAAGAGAGCGACCAGAAAACGCAGTCGTGGATCAAAATATCAGTCAGCGAGTGGAACCGGGTACCACATGACACTGTGGGCAGGCTGATCTCTGTATTGAAAACGGTAAACTTTGGAGTTGGACTGTTGATAACATTTTATCAATTTAGTCAATGTGTCACGCATCTCGCGTGAATCATGAACCCCAAACGATTCTCTTCAAAAACCATACCGAGGTTTATCGACTTCTCTCTCAAGCGACCGAGACATTCATATGGTGACATCAGAACGAGACGTCCTTGTCAAGTTGAGGCCACCACAGCATTAAGCCGCCCAAGTTCCGATTATTTTTTGCGAAATATATCCAGCGAATCCAAGTCTTTGCCGATTTCGACGCAGACAAAGGCGCCTAACCACGTATATTCTCGCCCGTGATCAGAATTTTGATTCTGGAGAAAGTGACATCAATGAAACGTGACATACATTACAACAACGCTTGATGAAATTTGTCATGCACGACACGCACATACAACGTTTTACTGTTCTCCAATGGTTCGGTTCAAGGTTATTCGCTTTCCTAACCTTGTTACTAAAATATCTTGCCTGGGAATTTTTCTATACGAATCTTCATAGAAATTGTTGTTAGGGGATAGGCTATTGGATTTTAAGGGGGGGGGGTTGTTAAGGTTCTGACGAATATTTTTCGAGTTCCGAAATTAGTTTTTTTTTAGATTTCTGCGCACTTTCACACTTTTTATAGGCTGACCTTCACATGACAATTATTTTCAAACATCAGCATGACCTCGTCAAGTTCTTTTAGCAATTTTACCAATTTGCGCATTTCACAGATTGACTCCCATTTGACCACTCCTTCTAAGACATAATGACCGCTCCCTCAAGGTTGAACGCGCCTCGGGGACAGATATTCTGACTCTCAAACTTTTACAATTCTTTTCTGATATACCACTTATGGGGGTTCATTTTAAAGCTCTTGGAGTAAAAAAACCTTTCCATTGGCTTAGTTTTTCGAAATTCGAAATTTTTATTCTTCTCCATAGAGTTACACAGGGATGGCGGCCATTTTGAATTTTAAATATCGGTAAATCTTGAGTTATTTCTTTCTCTAGTACCAAAACTTGCATGGTGAATCCCGATTTTGTTCTTGATTTTGAAAGAGTATGGTTGAAAGATTCCTTAAGGAAAGTTTGAGCAAAAGTTTAAGGTCTTTCACTTTCGAGGCGCATACTACCTCAACATAGTCGGCTGGTTATCTTTGTTTTCGTACAAGGTTATTTTACTTGTAATAAAATTTTATAAATTTGTCAACCAATTCATTATTTATAATCAGTTTCGTTCTGGCGCCGATCACAGTCATATGAACGTGCTCACGGTTAATTGCCGAACCAAAGCATTGTACAAATGACGCTGGCGACTCTTCAACGAGTCCATCCCACGAGAAGATTAGCACAGTTGTTTGCAATGTCCAACACGCCGTTGCCATGTTGTGCACTGTGGGGGAAATCTACTACGCCGGTATTGTTCACTTTTGGCGGTAAACAAGTATGCAAATTACTCTAGTTAAGATTCAATGACAAAATGTTCCAAAGCTGAAAGAAAGAACATGACATTACTATTGTTTCCGCAGCATTTTAATGGCGACAAACTTGAACAGATGGACTTTCGGATTTTTCATGGATTAATTTTGTAACACTGAGAGCACACTCGGCCAAATTGTCTCAATCGTGTCAAATTGCTGATAACAAGTAAAGTACAATCACCCCGTTTTTTTGCGAATAAAGATGTAAGCCCCCTTATCTTTGCATAGATAGTAGAAGTGCGTTTAACTGCCTATTGCAAACACACGCTGGCTCCTCCCTTTCTGTCTGTCTGTCTATCTGTCTGTCTCAACACTTGCAGTTCTATCACCGTGCCTCTATCTCATTATTTTGGTGATCTTCTTTATTTCAGTACATGTAAGGGATGGACCATTAGACCTTGGGAGGGGGGTGGTCACAATGAAATTGTGAAAATTTTTTTTTTACTATTGTAAATTTCTGAAATTTTTTTTTTTCCAATTGAGATTAGCTGTGCAAATTTTTTTTTTCAGAGTAAATTTTCAGATTTATAATTTTTTTTTAGTTCGTCGCTGTCTGAAGATAAAGAGGGCAAAGATGTGGTGCCAAGCACCACAAGCGGCCACGCCAGCGGGTTTTGCGGGGGGAGGTCAGGAGGGGGGTGTGCCGTTGGAGCTTTTGAAAAATAGAGATTTAAATGGTGTTATTTGATGGCACTTAGGGAGTATTTTTGTGGGGGGTGGTCAGGAGGGGGTGTCCCCCTCCTGCCGTTGGAGCTTTTGAAAAATAGAGATTAAAATGGTGTTATTTGGTGGCACTTGGGGAGTATTTTTGCGGGGGGAGGTCAGGAGGGGGGTGTCCCCCTCCTGCTGTTGGAGCTTTTGAAAAATAGAGATAAAAATGGTGTTATTTGTGGCACTTTGGGAGCATTTTTTTCGGATTACACATCTTCCTCTGAAACATGGTCTTCTTGCTCCTCAGTAGCTTCCTATAGTTTTGAAAATTGACTATTTTGGTTTCCTGGCTTCCCTTTCTACTGCGTGGTGAAATGGCTACATGGACCCCACCAAACATCATGCATCTCATGATTTACAATTGATTTTGACAAGCTGAGAAGCTAAAATAAGCTAAATATATAGTTAAATTTGCATATTTGTGTTTTTAGAGCAATTGTTGCCCTTTTTTGATCAAAACATCTATTTCTCTGTAGCAGCATGTCCAAATTGATTGGATGTGTATAGATGTGTTGAAATTTCAATATTTGTCTTTTTAGGGCAATTTATGCCATTCATGGTCAAAAAATCTGTATTCTCTGAAAGGGCTTGTCCAATTTCTTTGAAATTTGCTACACAAAAACGATTATTCATGCAGATTTATTCAGTATTTGCTATCGAGAAACTTTCAAAGTTCAACCCCTTTTGTGTGTTTTGTGTTGGGATTTGTTGGATAGATGGCATTCTACGTAGTGTATTGTTGAATGTTAAAACATGTGTTGCTGTTGTTTTTTGAGGCTGTTTTTGAGAAAAAAGAATTGAAAATGCCTTTTTAAAAGCAAAATAATACATAATGACTTGATATGTTGTTTTATCATTATTGACGTGTTTCTACTTGTTCACCCATTCTTGCAGTCATCATTGCAATAAAATGCTGTGAAAAAAATGAAACTGATGTGGCCTGCATCTGTTTACCTTGATCTTAAAAGGCAAATACAACTTTCTGTCTTGACAACCATACCATAGTTTCAATGTTTTACCTAGTGTACCTGCTTGGTTTGTACGCAGGAAACAAGCAGAAAACAGGTTCTATAATTTCATAATTTTCAAGTGATCAGAATACAAAAGTCCTGAAAAGATAAGATAATCACAACTTCCAGTATAAGGGATACAGTCACTCTAAATGTATAAATTAAATTAAAAATGTGCCGGGAGGATGTACTAAAAAATACAGAAAGTTGCTTTCTGTCGGTAAAATCTAAAAAAAATTCAAAATTTAAAGACTTTTGCAGATTTTTTTTTTACGCCTTTGTCTTCTTATTTATTTTTTATTTTATTTTGCAGACTAGTTTGAAGATTTTTTTTTCCTAACTTTCTGCTCTGAAAATTTTTTTTTCTGTTTTTGACCACCCCTCCCAAGATCTAATGGTCCGTCCCTAATACACTTTTAAGGCGTGTATTTGCCTCGAAAAATAAAAAAACAAAACAAAACTTAAACATCAGTCAAACTATCCTCGGGGAAAATTTAAACCATTCCTCTTGAAATAAAAAAATGAAAAACAGGGGTCACAGTGCAAAATTTGGCACTTGAAATTCAAAATGACAGTCATCCGTAGAGTGAAAAGTATTTTTTTTCGAGTTTCACAAAAATAAGCCGTTTGCTGCATCAACTTCAAATTGAACCAGTGGTTTACCACAAAAAAGGACTGTTCGGGAATCCGACTAGCTGTTCTGCTACAAGTTTTTCATGTTGAGCGTGGTATACCAATACCAGTTCGCTAATAGGCTGTTATTGTTTTTTTGTTTGCATATGTCATCATGACACCCACTAACATTCCAGATCTACGGTCTATGACTAAATGACCACTCCGTCGACCCTTCTCGTCTTCGGAGCTGACAAGTAAAATACAATCACGCACGCGGAATTATGAAATCGATCTCTCTTTTGGAGAATGCGTTTTGCAACGCCCCTCTGTTTATTTTACGGACTCAGGACTAAGGACTCCCCAACTTCTTCTTATTTGGTCAGTTTTTTAAAAGTTTCAACAGGCTATAACTCTGCAATGCCTGTGACCCCAAATGTCTTGTTTTTTTTTATTCCACAGAGAATGTTGACTACTTTTATATTTTAATAGTTTTATTGAAGTTTATAACTGACGCTCTAGCCTTTACCGCCACCTTAAGTAAAACAAAATGTATGATATTTGTCTATTATTATCATTCTTATTACCATCGTCATTATTATTGATTACTACTTTTATAATTATTATTATTATTAGTAGTATACAGGTACTGTTGTTGCTGTTGTTGTTGTTTTTATGATTTCTAGTGTAATGTTGCTTTGAGTCGAGCATGGCGCACTCACGTTAGGCAGAAATTGCATAACTAGTTGTAAATGGGAGAGACACGATTGATGTTAACGGCTTAATCCATACGCGTCTGCCTATACTGTCTCTCCGATGCCCTCATTACCCGAGTGACCCATTTACCGCTGACCTGGTTTTCAAAAGCGCCAGACAACGTAACGCCCGATCTAACCCTGTTCAACAGATTTGATCCCATTTGACAAGGCATGTGCACTGATCTTCGTTTGCGCAGACAGCAATTAAGAGTTTAGAAAGTTTGCGTTGGTGAAACATTAACACACATATGATATGGTCCGTTCATTTTGGCATCCTGACTAGCTAGCTCCTTCGTTCGCCTTCCAGTGCCGACATCCGTTGAATAACTGAGACGAACCCATTTAAGGGACACACCGTAACGTTTGTCAGTTTGGCGTTCTACTGTAATTTGTTTTGTAATGCCATATTTTTCGCACTAAGGTATTATTCTTACAGCTTGCTAAAACGCCTATGTTTCTTTCGTGTCGACCTTGTCTATAATATGTACCGTTTTTTCACAGTAAATTTTATACTAGGCAAAGTTACTTACTTTTCTAAAGATCTTGGCGAAACCTTTATGCTTATTAATCATATATAGAATTAGAACATTGAGCTTCTGACAATATTTAATCATAGGATTCTGCTGGGTTTTGATTTTGTCAGCAGGAATATGACATTACAACGCGTGTTCTTTTTTAACCACACTTATAGTACTGTTCTTCTTGTCATTCAAGAACAGCATACAATTTTTTAAATTGCGACCACTAACTGATAAATCTGCCAATATGTTGTACGAAATTTGACGACTCTATGACAGCGTTGTCTAGCTAATATCATCTACCTCGAATCACGGGACCTTGCTCGATCGGAATTAATTATAAAGCATGCCAAAGCAGAAATCTAAGTTTACGTTTCGCCGTTGGTGGCGCCGTAATCCAAGTCCGCACAGTCAACACACATCTTTCTTCACCCACGCCACATAAAAAGGTCCCGGGAAAATGTTCCTTTCAGCTTTCGCTTCCGTAAAAGTCCGACGGCGTCATCATAAGGTGTGCATTCGTAAAACAATCTTCATACTTACACGAGATCGCGTGACAGATAGCAGCCAAACTTAATGGATTAGTTAGATTAGTTCCCTCCAAAAATGATATTGTTTTCGGATTAGGTTCCTCGTCATCCTCGTCATTGATTCCCGAAACAAGACAGTAAAGCGCTATCGTTGTTTGCTGGGTAAGAGTTAGGTGAAATACTAGTCTTTCAGAGAGAATATGTTGTTTGAAACAGATCGTTGCTCGCCAAAGAGCTCGAAATTGTGCGAGTATAAACTTTGAGTTTCATAATCAGCCGATTTTGAAACTTTCATTTCCTGTTTCAATCCCTCACACGTTAGCTTATTATCTCAGAAGCCATAGCTGACATAGGATAACTCCGAGAGACCACTATCCATACGTTTATTACCAATGCTACAAATTAATTCAAGCTTGAAACAAATTAAAACACATTCATATAAAACTATGCTTTTCTGAGAGGAGCGATTCCTTACCCGTTATGAAGTTTTACCCCACTTTTTAGCGAGCATGAACGAGGTTTAGCAAGCATCCACTTGCTCTGAGAATACCCGTACTGTTCAAGTTGGCGCTTCTATGTGGTGACCGAGTGACCTCCTGAACTCAGCTAATTTATCCATTTTAATCGACCAGTGACCGATAATGAAGACGATATGTCCTTGTTCAACCGTCGACACCAAATACACATCCTACACGGTAACCCTGTTCAATTGAATGACCCCAATTAAGGGACAGGGGAGGAAACGTTTGATATACATTACCACTTTGTTGTTCATTAACAACTCTTTCCTAGTTCTGTACCATGTGCGCCACAAGCCTGGCTATCAAATCGACAAATAGCATGTCAGTTGATACAAATACAGCAAACTGGTAGGGATGCTTGGTTGACCAAGATAAACCACAGCTTCAGGACACAAATGATATAATTTTTTTGTTTGAAAACATTACATAACGAACAGTAAATTTATAACAGGAGCGAAATCATGTTGTCATGAAGAATGGGCAATATTCTTTTGGGGATCACTTTGAAGCTTACGGAGCAAATAAAGTTCTACCTGGCTTTGTTTTGCGAATATTGGGAATTTAACTGCCCCAAGAGATGGAAATGTCGGTCACTTTTAATTTAAACTATTGGGTAATTTGTTTCTCTGGTACGAAAATTTGAACGGTGACCCGAGATGCTTATTCTTGATTTTGAAAAAGGATGGTTGAAAATTTGCCTGGGGAAAGTTTGAGCAAAAGTTTAAAGTTTTTCATTTTCAAGGCGCCAACTAGCATAATATGCATGTCAAAGGTGTTCGGACCCACTAAAAGGACAGCGCTGTGGTTTGTAAAGCCTGGCAACTCGCTCACACAGTGTACAAAGGCCAACTTCCAGATGACGACATCCCCACTTTCGCTTGTTCTGTTTCTCGTCATCACCTGTAGTGAGGGGAAGTTACAGTACAGTGCGTGTGCACGTAGCAACGTAGTTGCTTCAGCAAGTCTCCGAAAGACTTAAGTCATTCGCTACGTCTGGTAAAAAGCGATATTTTTTCAAACGAAAATTGAATATGAGCCTTGTGAGCTATTAATTTACCCTCTCATGGATGTGATGACTTGGTTTAGGATATGAGAAACACTTAAGTAAAGATTAATATTGGTTGTTGCTATGCTATGCATCAAAGGTTTTGATCCCTTATTTAAACGTTGCGACTCGGTTTATCAATACGGCTGTTCCACTTGTTGTAGAAGAAGGGGGAATTTCATAGAATAATACTTCGTGACCTCCAGAGATTAGCATATATCACTATTTTGCTACCAGAACATATAAATAATGCAGAAAATTGAAGCAAGCCATTATGGAGGGCACTGACCGGTACAAGGCACGACTGTGAATTCGTTTCGATACATGACGTGATTATTAGCAGTTTTCGCCCTGTTCATTAAACGAAGGCAGCGCGCAAAGCATTTTATCGTCGTGTGTGGCGCTCTAATGAAAACTAGAATGCGTGCACTTTCGAAAACTACATCTATGACAATTATGCCGATGCACAAGAATATAACTGCATTCACGCGCGTGCGTTAATGAGTTTTCTCTTCAACAGTGATATGTAGAATGCCGGAAGGTAAGAACAGCGGACGTCAACCGCAACTGAAATTCGGTCATTTTAGTGTCAAGCACGTTACGGTTGTGCTCTTTTGCACAAACGTACACATAAGCTTGACATCTTGAATTTTAAAACGTATACGGAGTACACGGGCAGAAGAGATTTTCCGCAGACGTAGAAAATTGTCCAAGAATGCTTATCCAACGGATTTCTTGTTGTACGGGTATCTGTGTGTCAATACATGGAGGGACTGTGTTTTATCTAGTAAATTCAAAAGATCGATATGATAGCAGGCAAAGACAAGAGGACTGGTAACTGTAATTGTACAGATCTAGAAATATCTTTACAAACAAGAATGAATTGGACTTTGCTATTTATTTATCGAATGCGCAGTATCAATTAGTGGTTGAAACCAAGTCTACATAAAACCGTTTGAGCTTTTGTGACAATCCAATAAAGATGAATGATAAAATCTGTAGTACAAATTGTCTTAAAAATACATAAAAAATGCCAGTAATTAATAAATACTCAACCGTAAAATATAACTCTCCAAACATATATTTTATATAACATATAAAAAATCATCAAGCTTACAAAACTTGTGAGTTGCAGAGATATACATTTTAAAATGTATAAATAAAAGACGTGATTTTGCACAAGAAATGTTAATTTACAATGTCCACTGGAATTGTTTGGGGATAGATTTAAAAAGTTGTAAGTTTCATCCTTTGTTTTAAGGCAAGTGACAATCGGGTTAATGTCAAGGTTAATCAACTTGCAGAGTGAAATTCAATGATACTCTCAGTGTGTCCTCCATTCACAATAGACACTTTCTTTGTCTACCTGTGCCTTATGAATATTCCAAGACATGTGTATCTACATCTCGTGAGAACTCTCAATAGAGTTCACGATCATCTTGTCAACTTCACAAATCACGATGGCAAGGTATTGCATATTATGCAAAGAGACGTGATTTTATCGGTGATTCGACCATAACGGTAGACTGCTGCACCAGGCAAGAATGTTTGTATTATAAGTTTAGTTATCATTACAGCCCCATTACCTGTTTCTTTTTGGCAGCTTTTTCAAGAATGTTTGAGAGCAAATGCAGTTAATGTGAAAATGCTTACCACAGTGTAACCTCATAAAGTTGTTCAAACATTGGTGAAGAACGCAACACTTAAGATTTTAACAAGTCTTTAATTTTCAAGTTGCAACTTACACATCTGTGGGTGTAAGTGTGTGAATCTATTTGACCAAATCCCGCACCAATGTTTGGAATACCGACGTTTTGAAAGACAAAATGGCTTAATAACAGGAACCCAAAACATATTCCTCAAGATTGGGTCGTATTTTCCTGAAAGTGACTGCAAAAAAGATACAGCTAATTTGACTCTAAAAGTTAGCAATATATTAAGGTAAAATTGGTAAAATCTTGATGAAATCAAATCATATAAAAATACACTTCATGGAAACACAGAATTTTACAAAAATACCAATTAAAAATGTATTAGATATAGTTACGGCAACAGAAACCACTCAAGACAGCCATTATACCTTATTAAAATTCATAGAAAATGTTCAAATCGTACTCTACATCTGCCCCTTTGCAAGTATCTTCCTTAGAAATTTTCTTCCTTTTTAGTTTTTGTTATTCTTTCCACTTCATGTCTTCTCCTATTTTCTGCGTCAAGAATTTTTCTGGTAGATTCATGCTTATCCATTTCTCTCTGTCTTAATATCTGGATACGTCTCTCTTCTTCTTCTTGTCGTCTGCTCCACTCTTTATCATGCAGTGAACTTTCACCTTTCTGGACCTGTCTTTGCTCTATCTGTGCCCTCTTGCACCTCTCAATTTCTTGCATTTTCTCTGCAACTTCCTTCAGCTCAAGTTCTCGCCTATTTTCTATCTCTCTTCTTTCTTCGTCTTCTTTTCTTTGCCTCTCCTTTTCTTGATTTCTCCTTTCTGTCACTTTTCTGTCCTTCTCAATCATCTTCTCTCTCTGTGTTCTCTCTTTTTCTACTCTCCTGTTTTTCTCTTCTTCCTCCTGTACCCTGATAGCCTCTTCCTTTTCTCTTCGGAGTTTCTCGTCAATCTCTTTCTTTTGTTGATCATATTCCCTCCTTAGCCTGTCTCTTTCTTGTTGTTCAGTCTCTCTCATCGACTTAGCCTGATGACTTTTTTCTGCTTGTTCTTTCCTACTCTTCTCCTCTTCAATCCATCTCCTTACTGCTTCTTGCATTGTCATTTTCCTTCTATCTACTATCTTCCTCATTTCTTCTTTCTCTCTCTTGCTAATATCTTCCGCAACCCTAGCCTTTTCCGCTTCCTTCTTTTCCCTCTCCTTCTCCTTCTCTTCCTGTCTTCTCCTTTCAGCTTCTTCTCTCCTCTGCTTCTCATACTCTTTTTTCTCCTGCTCTTTCATAAGCTCTGCTTGTCTTCTCCTAACTTCCTCTTCTCTCCTACACCTTTCTTCTTCCTTCCGCTTCTGCTCTGCTGCTATCCTTTCCTGTTCCTTTAAATTCTTTATCTGCATCCTTTCTAGATCTTCCTTCCTCCTCCTCTCCATCTCTTGTGAGTGCTTCTCTGCCTCCTGCATTTCTCGCTCGTTAATTACTTCAATGTATTTTCTTTCTGTTTCTTGTCTGTTTCGTAGAGCTTCCTCCTGCCACCTTCTCTCTGCTTCCCGCCGTTCTCTCTCTCTACTTAGTTCCAACTGTCTCCTCTCAGCCTCTGCTTGCCTCTGTCTTTCTTCTTTCTCATGTCTCTTTTCTGCTTCCTGTCTCTCTTTCTCCTTCATCAACTCTTCCCGCTTCTTCTCCGCTTCCTCTCTCCTCTTCCTTTCTTCTTCCTGTTGTCTCCTCCTCTCCTCCAGTCTTCTACTCTCACTTTCTTTCCTTTCCTCATCTGTCAGCAATACGAAACTGTTCTCTTTTAATCGTGCTTCTCTCTGCCTCCGCTCTTCTTGATGCTTTCTTTCTTGGTCTAGCTGCCTCTGTTTTTCGTCTTCTTTCAACTGCTTTTCTTTATCAATCTGTTTTTGTACAGCGGCCTGCCATCTCTTTTCCACCGTCTCTCTCCTAAGTGTCTCTTGCTCATGTAACTTCTTCTCCTCTTCCTGCTGCTTTCTTTCTTCTTCCTGTTCCTGTCGTTTTCGGATTTCAGTATCCCTTCTCTGCCGCTCTGTTTCCAGCCGTCTCTTTGCAACTTCTTGCAATTTCCTTTCCACTTCTTCCCTCCTGAGTTTCTCTCTATCATGTAGCCTTTTAACAGCTTCCAGATGTCTCTCCTCCGCAGTCTTCCACTTGTCTCCACTTTCCTCTGGATGGTACACTCTGTCTGGTTTCTCTTTTGCTACAAATGAGCACTTCTTGCATCGATACGCAATATGTTCATCATTGACACTTTCTATGCCAGTAAACGTCTCAGTTGCGCTTCCTACAGAATAGCTTGGTCCGCCTTTTGCATTTTGATCAGTCAGAACACATTTTCCACCACAACGCGGGCATCTGGAATTTTTATGTACAGCTGATGAGTTTCCCATTCTTCATGTCACTACAATGAGAAAGAAAAAATTTCACTGGAATGAAATAATAAAAGAGAGAGAGAGAGAGAGAGAGAGAGAGAGAGAGAGAGAGAGAGAGAGTGTGTGCTATCACTAAGGTATCATTTTATTACTGTCGTTACACAAAGTACAAATATAAACAAGTTACATCTTAAATAAAATATGTAAGTTACATGACCAAGGACAACTAGCACCACTGCTTGCAAAAATTACAAATTACCGATTCATCTAAGCGATTCAGTTATACGATCATAAATCCATGCGTCGTTTTCATTTTATTCTCTTCCTAAGTATTATACATATGAATTCGATGTGTGTGAGGTTTAAGACCAATTCATCTGCAGAATTATATGTATTTTATCAGCAGTCACTTTGGAGATAAAAAAAATGCATATAAAAATAGAGAAATATTGCACAATCTGTTTATGATGTGAAAACATATTTTTTAGAAGCCTCGCATGTCTTGGAGAAGAAAGCTTTTGGTGTTGGGAGTTGGAGAAAAAATTTGCTTGCATTAAGAAATGCTGTATGGTCACTGGAATCCATAAAGTGTAATATATTTATTGTCAGGGTAACACTCTGAACCACATCATGTTTCAATAATTGGTTTATCATTCTCATGGTCATCAAATGGTATTGAAAATAATACCTGAAATGTTCTTTTGAGATTTTGATGAAAAGATATCTTTAAGTGTCCACTGTCTGTCTGTACACTTGATGTATAAAACTCTTATCACACGTTTGAACAAACCCTAACTGGCAAAACTGCAACTACACCGATTTCTGGGGATATACAAGCAGGAATTCCAGAGTTTGTACTGGACAAGCATATTAATGTACAGTTCAGGTGCATCCATGAATGTGTAGACATGCATGCACTAACTTCGATCATATATCATGGTTAATGAGTGCTAAAAACCTACCTGGCATACACTAATGTAACTGTATTGTTCTTTGTATTTATGTCCATTCCCTTTGTTTAGAAATCAGCTAAAACTGTCAAACAATAAACAGACACGTAAAGTAAATTGGAACGCCTATATTAACATTGAGACAGTGTATTTTGTGCAAATGTGCAATCACTCAGAAGGTTACAGCTGATCGGTCAGTCATAATTATTAACAGAAGCTTAAGATTAGCTGATTGACTGTTCTGAATAATTGATCAATATTGATTAAATTCAGCAAACTAGTAAGTTATAAACTTCCGGGACGCTGTGTACGACAAGCAGAGTGCTTATGTTGCCTGCTTGCTAAATGGCAATGTGTGTTCAAAATTTTACAGGTTGCAGTGGACAAGGAGCTGTTGTCATGAACTTGGAAAAATAGCACAGATACACTTTCTGATACCGCATGATTTCATTCTTGCCAAACAAATGTAACACACCTAGTGTCACATTTGTGAATTAAAATCAGCAATGTTGGTCTATATAAATAACAAGTATACAATGTTTTGTATTTGTGTCTTTGAAAATGTATGTCAAAGGTAAATTTTGAGATTATTTTAATTTTTAGGAAAGTGAAAGGCATATGAACTTACCTTCCAAAACGAATCACAGTGACAAGCCTTATCATTCTCTCTTCCTTGTGTTTATGACCAATATAGGATTTTGAATCTGTGTAAATTTAAATCATTAATGATACATCATTGTAACCAAGATTTATTGTAACCAATACTGCAATTATGCATAAATAGAAAATAACAAAAACCAAAATGATAAAACAAATCACACAGACTTGAAGAGTACAAGAAAGTAATTGCCTGGATCAAGCCAGCTGATTGGTTGAAACCTAGGTCTATATTTTGATCTGGAAGATTCAGGCCCTGGAAAGTGAATAATTCACTAAAAGTGACAGCCTGAGCATTTGATTGGCTGTAGGATGAGGAAAGAAAGTCTGCCTAGTGTATTGTAAACTCTTGCCAATTGATGTTCTGGGAGTTAAATGTTGCATTTTTCTGTACATTTTTCATCTGTTTGTGCTTGCACAGCTTGATAAAGCCACAAATGAGAGCTTGAGCAAGCAATAATACACAGTCCCTCAGTCAATGGAATAATAGCTCTAGTGAGTGCATCAGTGAGTGGTATATAGTGATCATGAGCGAGGACTAGTCTGACTTCTGCATTCTTGAAGGTCCCTGAACTTGTGTGAGCTATGCCCTGTACAAATTTGAAATAGCAACAATTACTTTTAACATATTTTGTCATACCATAATAAGGTTGTAATAAGGTTGTAATGGATGCACTTGGGTGTTTAGTGGCTGATAAAAGACCTGTCAGGGGAAACTTACGAAAATAAGCATATTAAGGGCAATTGATCACTTCACTTTTTTACAATTTTCTGCTAAGTAGGCAAATTTTCTGTCAAGACGCCACATATTAGCAACCAAATACCTTTGCGTGCTCCTTCAAAGTCACCTCTTATTCAACCTTTCCCCAATATATACAACATAAATAAAATGGGCCCCAGTGTTGCAGCCAGAAATTTCAAAAGAGGGGACAGCATGTACTGTGTCCCACTGACATTTGTTTTTCGGAACATTTTGCACTTTTAGGGTTACAACATACATCAAATATCAATCAAATTTTGTATTATTTTGTAATAAATTAGTTTCATACAACAAAATTCAAGCTTACTTGACTGCGTCACTATGCTTGTATTTAAGGCAATCAGAGCTACAAACAAGTTATAATATCAAGTTTCAATTACTTCTAATCACAGCTCCAAAAGTAATAAATATAAGCCCCAAACAAATTGTGCAAAACAAATTAAGGTCATTGTCAAGTAACAGATATTACTTTCAGACTACACCCAACACAGTCGACTCATAAGTGTGCCCAAGGTGACCCGCATTCAACGGAGAATGCAGGACAATGGTTCTGTTTTGGGGCCATTGTCGCAAGAGGGCACGTCCTCACTTCAACACTGGGGCACCAACAACAACATTTTGTCCCTATTGATGGTGTTTTTTTTTACCTAGTGTGTTGGATGATTAAGATACATTTTGTAGTGTATCAACATATCAACACGGGTAATTATGCAGTGACTGTGTTTTCGGCAGCTTGTAAAAACAGAGGGATGGCCAATTTACATAACAATGCATACACTCATATTTTTTTTGTTGTGAAAATATAATCTTCAGTATGATTATTAACATATGAATAGATTGCTCCAAACAGAGGGGTAGCCCACCCTGTAAATTCCATTTTGAAGAACTCCGGTACGTATGTATGCAAACAGTCTCAATTTAGTGTATTAGACCCATGTAGTATTGACAAATTATAATGATAAACATTGACATCACAATTTCACATATCACTGATTTTTTTATAATGTAGTCTGAATAAGACATTTTCAATTAGCATGAATGAGCTGTACTTATGCACCACACAGCTATCCTGCAGCAGTAAATTCAAGAGATATGTGGGTCCTACATAAGGCAATACACAATTGTAGGCAAATAATTGTGATGTCACACCGACTAGAAAACAAGAACTTGTAATGTGACTAAAATTTATTCACATTAGGAAATTAATTACTACTCAAATAACAGATTTGAAAATTAGCTTTACGAATTCAAACATACACTGTTGTTTCCATGGCAGCATGCCTGTTTGATACTGGGGCTGTTGACCTTGTGGGTATTACATAATATGACGATGTGTCAGATCCGCCTCACAAAAAAACAGTGCCATGTTTGGTTTTTTTGGAACAAGGGAAATTTTTCGAAAGGCAATTGTATAGCTGTAACAGAACAGGCTTGCAATTGCTACAGCCATACCTAATATATAATATGCTCGTTGGGCTGCTGCGATAGCCACTGCACCGTGATGTACGTTAGTTCTCTGTCATGTGCTGCGCACTGATATGATAGGGCACAGAGCGTGTGGATATTCTGTAGTCTGCACATTTGTCTCATTGAGGTTGATCTACACTGCTAGCCGTGGTCTACGGCTGAAAGCACACAGGCTTGTTGTACCTTGTTTTATCTCATCATAATATGATGAATTCTATGCCTTCATAGACGTAAAAACAATCCCGTGGGTCGTTCTCCTTGTACACGGTACATCAATGCACGGACTGTATACACTGTGCACTTTCCCTCGATCGTTTACAGACGCCATAACGCTTTTGTATGGTAACGTTGGCTCGTTGGCTAATACATGTACAAGAACACAAGTCCGAAAGCCTGAAGGCCGGATTATGAGTATGTTTGGCTCCGTGACACCGCCATGGTACTCGAAGCCATGGCATGGGGTCCATGGGGATACATACAATTGTGACGTGTTGTTTACAAGCAAGCATTGACAGGTCAAGAGGTCAATCTTTACGTGCCACCCACGCCCACAGCTTCTCGAAGCAGGGCTGTTGCAGAGTCCCATGCTGCCCCCAGCCGGGCATGTAATGTGTTAGATCGTGTCTTTGTGCTGAAATTGAAATACCTACGAACTGCTTCACAGAAGTCAGGGTTACTTTCGCCGACTTGTTTGAGGTGACGACTACGGACCCGGAAACAGACAAGTTAATCGTGGACGTAACAACATTCTGAGGGCTACAAGTCAATTAGTAGTAGCACAAGACAATAAACAAACTATCTCGTGATGGCGCAGCGATGCAGAAAAGTGGCCAAAAGCGACCAAAAACTTCTATTTAAGGATAAAAGGCTGATCAGAGTATGGTAATTTGTGCGACTTGTTGCAAACTCGTCGCTCTGCACCGCGTATAAGCTCAGTTCGCGTTCATCGACTGATCGCGCATTTGTTATGGAACCAACAACCTAGGAATCGAAAGGCACTCCGGTATGCTACGATGTATTCGCCATAACGCTAATATCTTTCACACGATATGACACTACCTGCAAGTAGCACCATGATTTTTTGTTGCCTTACCTTAGAAACGGAAAACCACAGCGACGACAAACGGTGAAATGCTACAAATCACAAGCTCGGCGGTATCGAGTGCACAGCTACCAGCTTGCTTGGTCACTTTCACATATCTCAGTACGCATGCGCGTGTTTCTTGTTTGACAAAAGACTCGCTTACGGAATATAATAAGTGCGCGAGCGACGACGTGAAAACCGGTCGAATGATAGTCACACAGATGATAAGAATTTCAAAATGTATGAGACAAGATAAATAAATGGATAAATAAATATATATGACAAAGTAAAGAAGGTTGATTTGGAAATAATATACCTGCGGCTCGGGCATCATCAATATTTCGATCATGACCACCATCCCTTGGGAAGGCAATAAATCGTGATATTGCCCTCGCTCTCATGTGTTATTATTTTGATATATTGCATCTTCGCTATTGCACTGTAGACTGAAAGATCCGTCGCTTGAGGACGCTCTCTACACCCCCTTCTCTAAAGCGCGACGGATCTTTCAATCTTGTACCGCGGTCCCTCCACAACATTGCACTGCACCGGCTCGAAGTCTAGAACAGGTGGGTGAGTTATACAGGGAATATCAGGTGCCACCAACGAAGCTGTTCGTGCAAAAAGTTTGCGTGTACAGTTTTTCAGTGGGTTGGCAAATTTAAACACTAACCAAGGGGCGGAGAGACTATGAAGTCTTCGCTAGGTGACTGGGTCAGGTCCCGCGAACGGAGTTATTCATTAAAAAGCTATTTCGAGAGCAATTTTTTGAGGGCAGGGGAATTTTACTTTTGCTTGGGCGGGCAGGAGACATATTTATTGCTGACAAGGAGGAAATTTTAGTTTTTTTTGTCGGGCAGGGCAGATATCGGTTGATTGGCATGGGGGACCGCGGAATTTTTGTTTTACAGAGCAGGGGGGAAATCGACAGGTGTTCAGGGGAGCTTCATGTCTGCAAAAACAAATTAAGGGGAATTTTTTTCTAGGGCAGGGGAAATCGACAAGTTTTTTCGCCACAGAGCAGGGGAGCTTCAAAAATGCACAATGGGGAGGGGAAAGAGGCAAAAATACGTGGAAAGTGTGTAAAAATAAGTTTGAGCGCGGGATGGGTAAGTCGAAAAAATTTCAGGTGGAGGGCAAATTATGAACAGCTAATTAATTATCCTCTTAACTTAAAATTAATCAGTTCACATTACTTGTCTTGCACAATATATCTTATCATAATAAGGACCCCCTTTAAAAATGCATTGTTCGTTGGCTGCACCTGCTGGGTGCCGTTTGTTGTGAGTTCGAATCCTACGTACTGTAATGCTTTATCCTGCATGCATCATATGACCGGTGAGGGCGCACTATCGGGCTTCATATTTTATCGATAGCATTACTCATTTCTATAACTTTATGTCCCAGTTTTGTGTCGGAATCCAAAATGAACTCCGCAGATTCTCCTTATTATTATCGTCATAAGGAAATAGAACCTTTGACCTAGATGTCGAAGATACAGCTCTCTTTTACAAATTTAGGGCTATTTTTTTCCATGGCAAATTGTCACTTATTGCTGAATAGTGCCAGTGTCTGAGAGCAATAATAATATCAAACAACATTCCAACCGAAGACAACGTACGTCGCACACAATGGAAAGTGGAACTGCTACGTGCGTGCCCAGTTAAACAGTTTTCTCCTGTTTATTTTGTCAGGAGTGTACTTTTCCTGGAGCTTGCATATATCTAGTAAATCTGTGGACCGATAGTATCCCAAATGCATTGAGGCGGTTTTTCTACCATACTTGCCATTGTCAGTAATTTCAGAAGGCGAAATGCCGAAAACTATCATTTACAAGAAACGCTTAATGACGGGTGTTGTTGCATAGCTCTGTGAAAAATGAGGTAGAAAGCATTAAAATGACTGTATTAAACTTGTAAACACTCCCTCTACATTTAGATACTTTTGATATTGATGACTTTCAGTCTGGACCTTAATTCAATATTCAACAGTAATAATGCTCGTTATATTTAAAAATAGCATTTCCAGTGTGAGTACTGAGCTGTATAATATGCCGTACGGTTTAGAGTAAGAAAATGTGGGAATATACAGATCAAAAGAGCTTTAAAAATATAGGTGTAGCTTTTATCACCTAAACGTCTTTAGGTTTGGGCCTAATGTTTAAGATTTTCCATTAAAACTTGAAGTTAATGTTTTAGTATCTTGACCACTGTTTCTAGACACTTTGTTTTCATTATGTCCCAATAAAGTCGCACTGGGACCACACTGATTTTATATAGTACTCATCAATAAGACTCTTGAATTCTCCAATAGAAACAGCAAGCTGCAAATGATATCATTGTTGCACTGTGGGAAGTTGTCTCCAAAGGAGTAATGCAAGTAACAGCATGCCATTGAACGACACTGTTATGAAATTCGTGCTTAAAAAGGAAGAGGGTGCCCATAGATATAGCTGCTATCCTCCTGTTTCCTGAATAACACAACGTTCTTAAAAATAGGAAGAAAAGAGAGACAGACACGGAGAGAAAAGCGTGGCAAAAAATCAGCACTCGGATAGTCACTTATATTTCAACTTAAATGAATTGCCATAATATTTTAGATTTATTTGGTACCAAGTTACTGCGATGGATATATTGCTTTCCTTGAAGGAAGAATAAACTTGTAGATTGATTTGTCTGAGTAAAATCCCTCTAAACTAAAATATTCTAATTGAATTATGTCTGATCAGCACGTATGCAGTTTTCAAAGCAGTTCACATTTCACATGCATCGTTAATCACCTACCACAAACCCTATCGCAAGCAGCAAGCAAATCCCCAAAATTTAATGTCATTTAATGTCGATTGTACTCAGGGTTGATTTACCAACTTCCAATTGTTAATGCTGTGCGGTAGTGCTTCGATAGAACGATGTAACATAGTCAAGATGGCTTCATCCGTAAAAAACATTATTTTATCGAAACGCTACCCTCGCACTTGTTCGCCCTTTGCAGATTCATAAAGAAGTCACGAAATATTGAATGGCGCCATCACCTCTATTGCTGAGGTACATTCCAATGTAAAAGTATTCGCTGCAACATTACGGTTAAACAAGTCATCCTCAATGACACAATCCCCGCTGAATCAACTGTTTTGTGGGAACAGATGATCCCTGTTCCGATTGTGTAATAGTCCTTGTCTATGATTGCTGAAATGCCATGTGCGATTGATTATCCGGATCCTAGAATTATTTAAATTGCCCATTACTTTAAAAGCTCATATTACACATTGTTTGAAACTGTGAAAAAATCACACGTACAATGTTCAAATGCTGATGACTTGGTTGTAATTTGCATGATATCGATGGCAATTGCCGCTTGCCGGTCATATTGCAGGGTATTTAGGGAAAAAATCCATGTGCGCATGCTATTATGAAACTGTACTTATACGGATTTCGAGTAAAATTTGTTGAGGCCTATTTTCGTAATAGCTGCCAACGTGCAAATCTTTTATCATACAATGCTGCCCGGTGGTCATATTGGATCGTATCTCGAAACAAATTGACGTGCATACGTAAGTCATAATTTATCATCCTTTTGTCAGGTTAGAAAGAATTTGATGCACGTCAGAGAAATGGCTCCAAATCCACAAATGCGGATGGTCACACGGAGGGACGGAAGGACAAACTGACAAATGGATGAAGCCCAATCTGTAGGTCCTGCTTCAGACTACGTCCATAGGCATTAAAAGAAATTTAAATGATACCAAGGAAAATGTTTTTAATTTTCCTTGCCTGGTGTGTTTGTTATACATACGGTTTCATTCATAGGCCTAAATGATCCTCTCACAGATCGAACGCTCCTTTGATACATTGAATCACATTATTCTGAAGAAAGGGTAAATACTTTAAAGAATACTTTAAGGACTCGTTTTCTCACGATTGTACATTCACAAACAGCAATGTCTCCCAGTTTGCAATTCATATAGAGATAAACTTTATGACACTAAAACGCCAAGTGTTCTTATGGCGGCGTAACTCTATTAGAATGCGAGAAAGCGTCTGAAGAAAGCTTATTCTACACATTTCAACTTACCATACCATTCTAAAGTTTTAAGAAAGACATACCTTCGTAACCTTTATGCCGTCTTGGTACTGATATATGCAATCACTTCCGATTCAAAACCATACATGCAATTATCTTGAAATATTTTACCCGTACATTTCCACCAAAACGTTATGTAAATTAATATTGCACAATACAGACAAAAAATGCTAAGAGGTGATTTTTATTGGTGATAAATCTTATCTACGTAGAGAATTTAATGATAAAGTATACGCTACAAGTGGTATCCTTACAATATCGCATTCTAAAGATAATCTTTGTACATGAGAGTTATATATTGAGTAATTTTTCCTTCGAATGAACCATGTTCTGTCTCTCTTTACTGTTAACCCCTATATACAAGGTGTAGCTTATGTAATACAGCTTCTGATCATGTCAACACTGTCTGATGTTTATTCGTCACTTTCCTTATCCGTGCATCTAATATTTCTATGTACTATGGTTATGGTGAAAGCAGAGGAAGAGATGCTTATAAGAAGTAAATCAAAGGTAAAACCTCACAGATCTGTTCTATTATTTGTACACTTGCATTGCCCATGCGCATTCAAGGGGTTAAAGTGTTGTACGCAAAACTATAATGATATCGATGATTTAGTTCTACGGAACTTTTACTCAGCTGCGACTACTGAAAATGCTGTTACCACTGCAATTACAAGTGCAATGTGTGCCAAAATTTGATAAACAAGGCTTTTCTGTCTGCAGAAAATTAAGTGTGTCATGAAAACGATTAAAATATTGTACATGAATTTGTGAAACCTCTATAGCATATATGTCTTAAATGTAAAATACAGCCACACAGAAGAAAATACGGCTAGTTTTCAATCGGGTTTGAACCCACAACATAGGGCATCAGTCGCCTAGCGGAGAGGCCAAGAGAGAACCGCTCGGCTAAATCCCCACTCTCAAAAAAGAGTGGTTCAATAGCCGGCTAAGTTGTTACATTTTCTGACTGAGACCACTCCACACGTTGTAGAGTTCGTGAAGCACTCACTGACGCATGCTCACTATCACACATCGCACATACAAACTATATCGAGGCGAAGAAACGAATTTCATCGCTTTAAAAAATCAACATTATTTATTCTCACTCAAATGAGGTTGTAGCGTCGTCAAATGTATATCATCGAGAGTACTGATAAATGGTCACCTTTGGCGATGAAAAATCAGTATACTATATAGATAAGTTTTACGAAATGAAATTATATGTTGAGTATAGTAATTATCACCGAGTGAAATTTTGTCTTACCATTGTTAGCACTAGGACCGGCATATGATAAGTTGCAACATAAACAATATTAAACACGATTGGAACTAATTTTGGATAATTGGATGGTGAAGTAAAGTCGATTTCATCTACAAATGTAATCTGGTCTACTTTTCTTTTTACGTTACACACTAGTTTTTATGAGTAATTTGAAAAATTGCAACATTCAACTATAGGGCACCTAACATTTTTGAGAAATTTGAAAAATATGAAAATCCAATTATCCCAAATTGGTTCCAATCGTGTTATTAACAGAAATACGTAGATGAACTGAGTGCATATTTGAAAGTCTTAACGTGGAAGAGCAAAATACTGTTGTTTTTTTCTATCAAAGTGATTCTGACAACATATGACACTGTCAATGGAAGTATTCTGAATACTGCAATGCCGCAAAAAATGAGTCTACGTTTTCTCATTCTATCGCTCTGTATCTGATACCAACAAAAGGGTAGGAAAGACACTTCTTTGTTATCCAATTCTATTCCCAGTAGTTTATGATTAAATTTATTCAGCAATTCAAGTTCCAATTCTACCTGTAAACTGTCGAAGTGTACCGTCATAACTACTGGTCTTTGATTACATAATGGCTACTTAGAACAATAACATACCTTTTGCATTATTTTTCAGCGAGTACATAAGGGTAAGTTTATGATGTAGCTTTCGGTTGTTTCACTGGATAGGCATATAATGTCAAGATCTCACATCAAGCATTACTTTGACATGAATTGTGTAATACAAAACAAAAGCAGATATCCTAATAAGTTCAACAACAGGAAGCAACGGTAGCTTGGAAGTAAAATAAAGGAATTATTGTCAAAAGTCGTAGAGATTAGAGCATCAAGGTTTTGGTTTGGTTGCAATTTCCAGCATCTCTTTAAAATCTGGATCGTTTGGATTTTTGTATTCTCCTGATTGGATCCAATCATGCAAGGCTAAGGTCTTGCTTGTATTCAAGAACGCATTATTAGTACCACCGAAGTAATTCGAATTAAGTGTATCTACCACTTTTTCATACCCAAGACCTTCATATGCTTCACGGCGTCTAGAATCTCTGATAGAATCATCAAGATTTGCTGCTATGCCCCTGTGTGTATTTTTCCCGTGAACCATGTTGCAAAACGTTGGGGAAGATGCAATGAAGGTACGTCTTAACATTGCATCTGCATCATTATTGTTAATGGCTGTTGTTATGTGACTCCGAATATTATTGACCTCAAAGCTATTCCTACTAGTAAGGTAAGCAAAGTGATGGCACTCCAACACTTTATTTACAAGTAAACCTTGTCCGCCATTTTCTAGATTAACATTATTTTTACCAGCCAATGCATTTCTTAATGGAGTGGGCTTTGCCTTGCATATGCAGCTCAGTGGAGGTTGATGGTCCAGATTTGTTGGGTATTCAGAGGATGACTGTTGATATTTCATGTCCTTATAAGTACCAACAGAACCAATGGAAGCCTCCCTTATTACATCATGATCATTCTTACCTGCTCGTAAGGGTAGCTTCCACCTTTCACTTGGTTGGCCCCCAACCAAGATAAAGCCATGACCTTTCCTAATGCCTGAGACCCACCTTGTTCGCTTAATTGATTCATTCCATTTGTGAGGATTTCTACTGAGCTCTGCCTTTTCTAAATTCCTCAGTTTCACTGCATTTTTTGCTATGTCTTCATCAGGAAGTCCTGGATCACGAGCCCTTGCCAGTGCATGATACAAACAGCTTTTCCCCTGATTGTGCACTGGTATTATTTTTTCATTTACCATTACTTCATAATGACCCTCTGGAGTATCTTCATTCTTCCTGGTGTATACCAGTTTAACATCATTGCCTTTCTTAGACGATCCTACAGTAGTTGTGTGTTTCATTTTCCCACCTTTCCCACGCTCAAGTATCTTCACCTCTATACCTAGTACATCTGCCAAAATTCGGACATCCTGGATAGATCCAGGATTGTCCACTGCCAGGTGTTTGTTAATGTATGCATCAACATTCTCTGCATATAGGTCCCTGTGACTACCCTTTCTGTCATCACCGGTCGACATTTGGGCTATATAGTGAGCCGCTGCACCTGCTCGTAACTTTTCTTCTGTTCTGGATGTGTTCAAGACATCCTCTTGAATATATTTTCTCATAGACTTATTTATATGCTTCTGTATCCTATTTGTTACTTGTCCTGTTACTTTTTGACGTAAAATATATGTGATTGCCTCAGATAAAATTTCGCTTTGCGAAACGGCAATCTTTGTCTTTAGCGTTTTGAGATCTATGCCTTTCAAGTCGTTATCTAACTTTTCAGGAATTTCATTTGCTTTGCAGAACTTATCGAGCTCACTGCAAAATCTGTGTTCAAATTCGGCAACAAGCTGGCCAATTTTGCCTAGACCATCTGCGACAGATGATGCAACCATTATACCTTCAACTATACCAAGTACAGCAGCAAACCCTTTTTTGCCCTTGATTTCACCTTTGACTCTATCTACCACACCTTGAAGAAACTTTGATACGTGCGCCGTCCAAGCAGGATCGTTTGTAAAATCATCAACGACACTATTTCCAATAGTTTTGAATATTTCACTGCATCTTTCGATAGCAGCATCATCGCCAGATCCAAGATTATTACCTTTAAAGTAGTGTGCCATAACCCTATCGATCCTGTCACTGAGCCTTCCTGACATGACTGCGCTAGTCATTTTTTCCTGAATTGAAGATTTTATATGAGTTTCGATATATTTCATGTAGTCATCTATGACCTTGTCCTCTCCTTGTGTCACAAACCTCATGATGGAATCTTCGGCTAAGTCCTTAGCAAACTTTTTCATAGCATTTTTCAAGTTTTGTTTCAAACTTTGACTCAAACCCCTTTTGGTTATATTCTTTGACAGTGCTTTTGGGAATTGCTTCACTTCTTTCAGTGCTGCGCGAAATCCCATTTTACTTGCCTTATATCCTTTGCTCACAGCTTTTGCAATACCACCTCCAACAATCGAGATTGCTATTCCCACACCTTTTGAAATCGCCCATGATTCCCAAGAAAACTCCCCTGTCACCATGCCTTCAATACCATCGATCATATCTGAAACACCTTCTGCTATCAGCCCAAGGCCGAAGTTTGTCAAGGCACCTGCAGAAAAAGCAGTTATCAATATGCCAGCTGCTGCTTGTGCCACTCCGAGAAAGAAGACAACTAACCCTTCCCAGCAAAACCTTGGCTTTTCCTTGACTGAAAATATATTCAACAGCCCAATTTGCCATAACTCGTACAATTCCTGTTCTGTAGACTTATCAGCACCTGGGACAAGCGAAAATATTCCTGTAATTTCAACTTCTGCATCTCCATTTTTACTTCTGATCTCTTGCAGCTTATTGATCGTCTCTTGAATCTTCTTTTCATAGAAACCTAGAATCTGTGCTCTTGTTTGGATACTATTTTGGAAACCACCATCATTACCTTGGCCAATTATTGACCACGAGTGGTCCACAAGACTTTTTGTAAGAACCAGTTCATCCTTATGGTTTGCAAGAGTTTCTTGAGTTTTCTTTAAATCCGCCATTGCTTTTTCAATGTATTCATTACCTGCTCTTCTAATGACACAATATGCTCGATTATAATATGCAATTGTTGCCAAGCGTTCATTTAATGTGATTGCCTTGTCATAAAATATGCATGCATGATCGTCATCGCCTCTAAACATACACTCATTACCATACTTGATTATATGGTAGATGTTTGAAGATGGTGATTTCAAACCTAGTGCAAGGGTTGCAGCTGAAGTAACTGAATCCTTGAGCTCCTGGATGAGCAGAGAGGACTCATCATGAGCCACATTTGCAATCTTTTCTGACTGCATCTGAAGCCACATACCCCAGTGTTCATTTAAGGAATCAATCACAATCTTCCTGTCATCTTCATCCTCAAGCATGTTCTTTGCCTTGCAATGAGTGTCGCGAAGATATTGGCAATACAGAGAAAAGAGACGTTCTTTCAGAAGGCACTCAGCAACTTCAGTTTTCTCTGTAATATCCATTCGAATATTTTCATACATGTTACGCCAGACCTTAAGCTGCAAAATGTTGCGTATCTGTTTTGCATCTTCTGGCAGGCTCCCAGGATGAAGAATAAGTTGTGCTGACCCTGGTTTACCCTTTCTACCTGTCCTACCGAATGCCTGTCTTTCTATTCTTGTGTTCATTGGCATAAAAGTAACAAGGACATACAATCCGCCACTTTTATTTACTTCCTCAGTTGTTTTGATGTCAGTTCCTCTTCCAGCTAAGTTTGTTGCAACAATAACACAACCTGATTCTAGTTTTGTGTTTATTGTTTGGATTTCATTATTGTCACTGCGTGTATATAGAATGACATTGCTGGTAACATCTCTTTTGATCATATCACTTACTTTATTGGCCGTGTTAATATCTTCACAAATGATCAGTGCTGCCCGACCTTTACCACCCCATTGTTTTGGCTCTATTTCAAATTTAACCTTTTCACATATTTCCTTCTTCCATGTCTCTTCATTTTTGCAAAGTACACCCTCTTCTTCATATAGCTTCTTATGCCTGTGAGTTGGCACATAAGAGAAATCGACATTGAATTGCCTTTGAAGGAAACTTTTATCATTTTCTGAGCCAAGCGTGCCAGATACACCATAAAGGTTACCAGCATATCTTTGGAAAAATGCTATGTTGGACATAAAATTTGTAACCAAAGACATTTGGCTCTGAGGTAGGCGATGTTTCATTTCAACAAACTGTTGAAGTCCGTCACCCCATCGCTTGTTTAACTCTACCATTCCTGTAGAAGTATAGTCTATAGGAAGCGCTTCACCATCCTTAATGAGGTAATGTCTTCCCTGCGTCATTTTCATCGCAACAAACGCATTTTCAACCCACACTGGCAATCTGTTTTCTACAAACCGTTTTAGGTTATCTGGAATTGGTATCTTCTTATCATCTTTGTCGTTTCCTAGTTGTAGATGGTTCTTTACACTATCGGCTATTAATTCTTTTAGGAGCGATTCATCCCTGTGAAGCAGGGAACTCATTCCGTGTGTGGTCACAAGGAAAGGTACTTCTCCGTCTTCGTCTGTGGAATCTGATTCTGACTGAGTTGAAGGTGCAATTCTACCATCATCTTGAAGCTCATATACTCGTGTATAATATGGAATGTATTCACTAGCCAACTGAAAGAACTTTTTCATCGTATTGGCATCAACATCTTTCAAGAGCGTACATATTTTCTCTGTTGATGCTCCATCCAGGTCATCATAGAACCCATCTCTTAGCAACCCTTCCTGTTCAGCCAAGGATACCAGCTGCAGGGGGCCATCCAGACCACACTCATGTGGATCCAGTATATCATAAAGTGCTAAGTAAAACGACCTTTGTTGTCCTGTGAAAAACACTTCGCCTATGTTACTCACAACTGGTTTATGCCGGCTGACATGGCTCCATACCATAGCTAGAACAGGCTCCAAATGTCGGAGACCTGCAGTTTTGTGGCTAAGGTACGTGAATTGGACACCACGATCAAGAAGCATGAAATCTACCTCATCGACGAGAACTGCATCAAAGTTTCTACTACCCCTTACATATTTCTGTTGAAACTCATGTCTTAGAATATCTGCTGCAAATGCTCCAACTGTGCCATACACTATGTCAGCACTATAACAGGCTAATCGTTCATCATCATCTGTTTTGTCAATGTTGTGGTTAACAGACAGCTTAAGTAATGAATAGAAGCCTTTCCATTCTTCTGAGTCTCTCTTTGCAAGTAGTGGGGAACTGGTTACAATGTCTACAGATTTGCCGAAGGTTGCGAGCATGGCTGCCGCCATTGCTATTATGCATGACTTCCCTTCTCCAGTTGATATCTCAATTAGGCGGCCCTTTGTTTCTTCAGCCAGAAGCAACAAAGTCCAGCTCACCATCTGTGTTACCCTTGGCCAGTATTTAGTAAAGGTTTTTACTGCATAGCACAGCACAGACAGAGATTGAGAAAGTTGTTCATTACTCATGCAGAAAACCGAACTGATTGACTTAATTGATTTAATCCAATCTGAAAAGAATACAGGTGGCTTATCATCCACAGGCTCTCCAGGATGTCCATATTCTGAAAGACTTTTCATCGCTAGGTTAACAGTAGATTTAACTCGATCAACGATGGACTCTGTCGCCCATCCACTTCTTTCTATTTCTGATATTACCTCTTCCAAGCTTTTCTCGCTTTCTGTCTCAATTGCTGTATTGATATTTGATATTATTTCCTCCGTTGACCTTGTTTGAAAAAGTTGGGCAAGTGTCAGATTTCCACTCACCACCCGCGTGCATGTTATTTTATTCATGACAATTTGTTCGACTGAAGTGGCTAGATTGTGGTCATCTAAGGAAAATTTTTCACTGAGACATGTTATCATCTTAATGCATTGAGTCGGTCGCCAAATTTCATTTTGTATCAGTTTAGAAAATGCAGTTTGATAGTCAAAGGCATATGTGTCATTACTGGAAGGGATGCAAAGTTCAATCAGCATGTGACAAGCAGCCTTCGCCCAGCTACAAACTCGCAAAGACTCCCTATCCAATTCTTGCTCTCCGTCGATAAGACTTTCAATAAAGTGTACTACAACATTTGAATATAGATCATCAACTTTACACAACCTTCTTTTGACGTTTACCAATGACGAAGGTTTTTCAGAAAAGCCATATTTAACTAACATAAGATACATGACTTTTGTTAAATCTAAAGTTTCTCTTACATTGATGGCACTACATGAAATACTGTTCACTACTTTCATTAAATCTTCTCTGATAAGCTCATTATGATCATTTCTATCGTTATACATTTCTGCGAAATAAATTTGCAACCATTGTAAAATGTGCAATGGAAGAAGGTCGTTATCCTCGTCCCAGTCCTCTAATATTATCTCCTCTATGGTCTGCAGAAATTCACTAACCTGAGTTTTTGACAGGTCATAGATCTGACAACCTTCAGCGTCAACTGCAAATGCTACCTGATTCAAAAGTTTAAGGACATCATCTCTTGTGAGTGGATGGTACTCTGATAGGTCAATCTGGCTGCTGTCATACTCTGGCTTTGACTCATCCTCCAAGGGATTTGTTATAGTGTGTTCACGAACGTACACAGTCCGCAAGGCCTTATCCATGCCCTCTGTTCACTGTCGATTTCTATGGGAGGAATGAAATTACAGTATGTAGTACCAGTGACGCATAAATAGATTGAATGTTTTAACGACAGATTAAATAGAACTAAGAAACTTTGATGATGGCCAATTCAGTAAAATTATAGTTGTTGATTATGCTCTTTGAATGGGCATCCGTAAGTCTGTCTGTCAATCATTCCCATACCTTTCCTCTGCTTGTACATCTAAGAATCCATTCATAGATTTCGCCAAACTGTGGGTAGCATCTCTGATTTGATTTTCATGCAACTCTCTCTGTTTTCTTGTTTCTTCTTGCCGTCGTCTCTCTTCTTCCTGTCTCTTTTTTTCAGTTTCTTCCCTTTTCTCCTTTCTTCTTCCTGTCGCCGTCTTTCAGCTGCAAGCCTCTCTCTTTGTCGCCTCTCTTGTTCTCTTCTCCTCTCCGCCTCTTCTCTTTCTCGAATTGGCTTCCAAAAGCACTCCCTACATTGATGTCCACCGTGGTGTCCGTCTCTTCGATAGTACTCTCCATTGTGAAAGACGTGGGTTTTATAACCATCTATGTATTCCTGTCGAAGGTCACTCCAATTATGCAGGGCTCTTAGGTATGCGCCACATTTATAACATGATGCTCCATGAGATTCTGAAGGTGCATTACCCATTCTGTTTCATACGCTGTAAAAATATAGCGAATAACGGATCAGTCACGGTTTATTCTGAAGGACAAAGCAAGCGATTATTTTAGGCCATTTTGACATCAAGAAAATATATTTAAAATGTCTCCTGCTCTAACCAGTGAAATGTTCATGTTTGCTCTCTGTCATCGGTCTCATCTCTTTGGGACTGTTCTTCACTTGCTAGTACGTGTCCTTGTAAAGTTAGTAGATTACTTGTGGTACTTTTGATTTTGGATATTGCCATAGTAATTATGTTACCTTTGGAAATATACATTAATGTGCAGTCAAACATGTGAAAATCTGAATAAACTTATGACAGGTTACCTTGCATCAGTTCTTCGCTGAAATTATAAGAAATGGAATTTCCACAAGCTCCTGGATATCAAATATGGGGACAAATGCTACACATGGTGTATCGATTTCTGTACGAAATGCCATTAAGAATAAGAATATGTTTGCCGAATGTGAATGGCAAAAGCCGAAAACATTTGTGTGATGGACATCACAACGATTCTCGAGACAAAAATAGCTACACAATTCAACGCCACATGAAATTAGACAGAAGTCATCCCTAAGTGCCTGTGAGTCAAATTTTAAATAAATTCCAAGAGTTGCTTTAAAGGGAAAAGTCACTGTCATAGATAAATACGATTAACAAATTTTAGACCGCAAAAGGGAAAAACCGTCAACGACACTTTGCTCACAATTGGGTAGATTTCAAGATTTGTCAGGTTAAAGTTAGTTCACGTACGATGTTTGATAGGTTCAATTTGCCTTTGCTTGTAATAATCATAATGTCAGGTGCATTTGAACACATTTTGATACAAATACCAAGGCAAAGTACCGTAATGTTTGGCAACTGTTGCAATAGACACACAAGTGTACAACACCACGCAGCCTAGTACATCAAATATGGTGTTTTCAATCGGGTTCGTAGTCACAACGCGCGGCACTCAGTCACCCAGCAGAGAAGCCAAAGACAAAACCGCTCGGCCAAATCCCCAATCCAAAATAAGTAATACAATCTACCTAATCAGATTCAGATGTCCTCTTGTAATATTGTATTGTATGGCAAATTTGGTTATACATCAAGTAGACTACTTGTTATTGGCCCGGAGATCTTTGTTTGTGATCCTGTACAAATTGTTACAAACATGTAAAATTCTGACTCACAATTATTGAGATTTTCACCAAGTTTACACTTTTGCTACTCATATTCTTTTGGTAAATAGTAAATTCATTTGGACAGATTTTCGTTGAGCAGTTGAACATGTATCAACACGCCATATACAAAGTGAAATGTATAGTGGTTTTCAAGTTTTTGTAATTGGACAGGGGGGATTAAGAATGAGATATTTGGCATTTTTTGACAAAAAAAACACCTAAAAATGTCCCCAAAATACAATATTGCAGGTTTTGTCACAATTTGGATGAAACTGATATAGATGATCCCAAAGAAACTTCATATCAAATTCAAAGCAATCGGACCGACAATTTTCGTAGAATTTTTTTATCATAAAAAGGACAAAAAAGACCCACCAAGTTTCAAAGCAATCGGACAAAACTGAAAAAAAGACCCCCAAAAATATATTAAAAATACAAATGTAAAAATTTCACCACAATTTGGACACATCTGACAGGTGTCACCCGTACGATCATGCATATCAAGTTTCGAAGCAGTCCGGCGAGCAGGTTTAGATAAGATCTTTTTTCAAAACATCAAACTTGTGGTTTCGGTGATGATATTTTAGCAAATACTGGGATAAATTGGCCCCCGAAAAAAATTGAAAATGTCACCACAACTTGATCATTTCTAACAGATTTTTGAGCAAAAATGGGAAAAATTGACCAGAAAATTACACTTTGAAAATTACGCCACAATTTGAACAAATCTAACTAAAGTCAGGTAAAAGAACCTGCATACCAAGTTTCGACCAAGTCTGGCGTGTGGTAACATAATTTTAGCAATTAGTTGAATTTGTCCTTTCAAACTCATGTGCATATTTTTGACACTAACATGTTCATTTGAACAAATTCACATCTCCACCATTGGGTTCACCTTTACACCAAATACTAAGATGGTAGGTATTGCTGTTATTGAGTTTTTCATACATACATACATACATACATACATACATACATACATACATACATACATACATACATACATACATACATACATACGTACATACATACATACATACGTACATACATACGTACATACATACATACATACATACATACATACATACATACATACATACATACATACATACATACATACATACATACATACATACGTACATACATACATACATACATACATACATACATACATACATACATACATACATACATACATACATACATACATACACACATACACACACCAAATATTAGCTCAAATTGTTGCTAAGCATTCACTAACCTAACTAATCAATTGACGTTAGTGTAAGTGGTTACAAGTACGAGAACGCAAAGAACTGTGGCAATCATGAAAATGTCCCCCACCTTGCCTAGTCTACCAATGTCTGTAGGTATGTATACAAAGATACAGTATTTCATATAGTTTAAATATCCGCTTACAGTGACTATGAGCTACGTCTTCTTTATAGTTCATATCGTAGGCTAATATTCAGCAGAACTTCATGATGCTAGTTTCCCTAAAGCAAGACGTCGGATGCTCTGCTGTTGTCCAAAAAGGAGTCCTGTAGCCTCCTATTTGCGGAAATTACAGTCTTCAGCTTTGGCTATGCTTTCAGGGGTCAAAAGCAGCCCAAACGACATGGCTAAATTAGAAGTGCCCAAAACCATAAAGGATAGGTGGTGATCATTTTAAAGGAAATGTCAAATGAAGAAGTAGGGCTTAACCATTGTGGCAACGAAAGATCGTCGTTTTACTCTAAGCAACTGACCTTAGCAGCCTCACCACCCACGTCTGCATGATATCCGAAACTAACTCGACTTTCGGCGGCCGTAAATATTATAGGGTTGGTGTACTTTAGGGAGCATTCAATTATTATGGCTAGGGTCTGACCTGCAAATTCTTCCTGTGCATCAGTCAGAATAAGTGAAGGTTACAAGTGGATATGTGTTCAACAAATTTGATTTTGAAATTTCGATGAAAACGTGGATCCACTATGCATGGTATAGTCAATGTTTGACAATGATACAAATGTATTGATTCAAATAGGGTGTTTTAAAGTTCAGATGTGGACAACAATTATGATATTGGAATTTCACCTAAAAGCATTATTTCACTTCTCATAGTAGTCTACAGATAAACTGTTAAACATTTTCTCCGACAAAACTTTCTATATCTCTAATCAGTGTTGGCGCTAGGAAATTTTTCATTGTAGCCAGTCTTTTAGTGTGGCTAAAATGATCAAATTTTTTTTAGCCACACCCAACAAATCAATTTCACATACAAATTGCACAAACCCTATTTTCAATAACGTTTGTACTTTATTATCCACATGTTTGGCCAGGGCTGTTGTACATACACTTTAATTCCTCGACAGATAAACCGCTGAGCACATTTTCTGCCAATTTTATAGCTGCAGATAATAATGACCAGGAGCAGAGTAAAACTCCAGGTCCTTTGTGAAAGTTGTATGTCCTTCAATTAAAAAAATATGTATTAAACAAAAATTGGTCTTAACGTTTCATGAATGCTGGTAAATAAATTGATCCCTCTCTTTATAGACAGGGACAAATAAATTTCTGTTTATTTGTAAATTTTTTTATGACACAAACAACAAAAAGAGTTCTTGGAACAAAAGTTGCACAACATGTCATGAAAAAATCATCAAAGTCTTATCAATGGCCATATTTAATTGTTCCTCTTTTTAATATTTTACATGATTTAAAAACTGCTGTACATGACCATTTGGTGATCTGGATAAAATTACAGTGATTGCCTGACTATGCAAAGCATGGTCCATAAAGTATCAAAGAAAGCTATTGGTATAAAAAAATTGCTTAGGTTTTTAAAATTAATTAAATTCGCAAACTCAGTGAAAAATCAAAAGAGCAGTTCGTCGATACGACAAATCTATGCTCAACCGACTCATCTGTAGTCGTACATTTTATACTTCCATGCACAGACTAAAACCTTGCTGTAATTTGTTCGACCATGATCTAGACCGTGGTTCGTCTGTCTTTGTTCCCTTCTCGATGGTTTTCTTATTTCCTTTTTTTTTATAAATTAGAAGCTATTTTAAACCTAGTTTCTTTCCCAGCTGAGAACAATCAATGAACTATTTGTAGTTGGCAATCGTAGCTGCCCCCAGCCGCATCGCATGCATCGTACATTTGCATTGTTTGGGTGTCTCGAAACTACCCAAACTGTATGTACACGACCGGAGTATACAAACTGGGGATCTTGAAACTTTTTTGCACATGCTCATTTTAGCTCTGGGCAAAGTCCAACGCCATCACTTCAGTCTGTCAGTTGCATGCTCAGGAACTCTGCAGTCTATCATCGGTCGACATACGACAGAGCAACGAATTATTTTCTTCAAAGGCTAGATATTTAAATGACTGAATATTTCGATAATCTGACCGATCTAAGGGTTATTTTAATACGTTAAAAGTGACAGAACCGGCGTGATTAACGATGGTGCACGCTGTATGGAATACGTTGTGCTGCTATGCTGGCCGGCGTGAACTCAAATTACATCCTGACGCGACGTACGTGGTCAAATGTTTCGTACGATGCTTGCAGCGTTTATGCTGGAAAATTTGGATTGCGGAAAATAACTTAGACTTATTTGTAAAAACGACTAGTTGTTAGAATAGTAGGCTACATAAATAATCCAATACATATTTTGGATCGATCGCAATGAACACCCTCATGTCGAAATTCTTGGTCCTTCGGTTGAAAACAATCGGTCAGGGATTGCAGGACTGTCGTGACTTTCGAAGCCGTCCAGGGTCAATGATCCCGACACGGCACCCGGTCACGAGCCTTCGCCACGCGTGGCGAAGGCGTACCAATTTTTTTTCGCCACATCGGACATTTATTCGCAATTTGCGACTGTGGCGAACGTTAGCGCGAACCCTGCTAATACGTAAGTAATGTAATAGCAACTGTCCATTGCCCTCAGCGAGCTCGATTAACCAGACGACAATCCTATACAGAGATGCCTAGGTAAGATGTGTTAGATAATTATACTTTTATTCAGATGTAAGGTCAAATGACTTCAGAGAATGAAACCATGCATTATTTTTATTTCTCAGAATATTTTGAACACTGAAAATGCTTTTTGACGGAATAGATACTTATTAAAATCAGGTAACCCCCTCTGTGCTGTTTGAAAAATACGGGGACCCCCCTTTGCAATTTTCAAATTAAAAATGACCCTCTGGATTTTTTCCGCCAACCCCTGGTCGTAATTACTGAACGCTACCTAAGTCTGCTGTACGATATCTATGTCGTATCTTTATGATTGCTGAGCGAGGCAAACTATGACACGGTAAAGCGAGGAACACTTCAAATTCTAGAGGGGGAAGTATGTATGAAACAGAGATTAAATCGAGTATCAAATATGGGTGTGAAACACTAGAGTTTTTTTTATTGAATGTTCACTAGTCGGTTCATGTTGTACATGCCGTTAGTCTCATGACATGACAGGCGCAAGTAGCATTTCTGGCATGGATATCTACCGTAGAATAACTTTCTAAAAGAAAGTTTCACTCTGATATACTGATTCGCTAGTGTATAAAAACAGTTAGTTGCATTGTTCTATACTGCCTTGGATATCGGCCAGAGTCAATAGTGTGCAGTGGTGCAGGAGTGCCACACTGCATTGTCAGATCACAATCCTAGATGTGTAATATTATATATTATAGCCCAAACATGGGACTATGTGGTCGAGGGTAGGTGACCATCCGCCCGACGTGAGGAGATTAAATATTCTCCTGCCCCCAGGGTACATAGGCCTTTGTTGGGCAATAATATTTTTATTATATGCCCCTCTGACATAATTTTCTATCTAATCTTTGTTTGTTTACGTGCAAATGACAATTATATGCGTTATATCCGTTTTAGACGACAATCTGTTGAAAATTAGAACGACTTCCATCATCGAAAGGTGCATCGATATATTTACATCACTTTTATTCAGTTTATCGATTTTTTTCGCATAATTTTGTAAAAACAGTATTTTCTAACAAAAAGATGTAATTTGATCATTTTTTAATCGTGAATTGTCAAGTTTAAAATAGTTCCGGTTCACTTTCAGTCCAGTGATAACTATGCGGTCCTCGACGTCATCGACGAGTTACCATTGAATCCTATGGAGCGCGTGACATTCGATATACGAGATATGTAATAAGCAGCTGTAATGGACATTACCCAATCTTAGTAAACCAGATGTAGCGATTGCTCCTGGTACATCTTTGATTGTTTTTCTGTGTTCTCTGTACGGTTTGTCGTTTCGCCATATCTCCTCCCCGAGAGAGGAGACTACCAACTATTTGTATAACTTCAATGATTATTAACTTTTGACATCATCTTCGGATTCAAATGATTGCAGGTAATCAATACAATCATTCTGTTGCTTTCGGATCTCGTTTATGAAGCAACTTTTCCTCAACGTGTAAGGAACTCGTAGTTACATAGGTCCGTTACGCAATTAACAAGCAATGTTCACTCTACCTGCCAACAAATTATGACTTATTGATTAAAGCGGGAAAGCTGCAAATGTTTTGACCATAATAGGCTCGCATTTACCTACAGTATCAATTGTATTCTATATTTACAAGTTTAAAGTTTCAATTTAAAACTTGCTTCCAGGCAGCAGTAGGCCACTATGGATTGTGAACAATGTTCGGCTTGTTAGATGGGGTTGCCTTTTAGAAATCGGCTGCCGAAATTTACGGCATGTTTTTACGACCTCATATGTAAGCTTTTGAATGTAACATACTTGTACCACTATGGAAACTAAAAATACCGAGGTCTCATGTGAAACACATACGATTGGGCATGAATTCTGATTCGACGAAATATCATCTAGTCTAGTCTAACTTCATGAATCCAAGAGTTTCTTTCGTCTGGTATATCCATTATTACAAAATCTCGGTGAACACATGAGTGAAATAACTGGGAGCCTCTTGTACTTTTAAATTATCCAATATCTATACAAATTCATATGATATGAATAACGGTCTACTACGTTCGTTGTGCAGTCCCCAGCCATCCGCTAGCACTGTGTCTTACTGGGTGCTAGGCCCATCAGAAAAATTACTGGCGTCAGTCATATTGAAGTGTCATCTGTAAATGGCAGATTTCGCCATAGATTGTGGCTATAAGGTAGCAGCATAAATACTTCCAATGCAGTTACTGGAATGGGTATGTAATACTCGCAAAACACTTATTCGTAAAGTGCTTTTTGCCATGATATTAGGCCCACTATTTTTAATTCTTGAATTCTAAACATCTATGATGATAGTTAATAATATTTTTTCTTTTCACACTTGGGGTGCGAAGTAGTGAGAGAGGGTTCAGTTTGTAAACATGTAATATATGACTGTAACCGAGGTAGACTTCATGAAGAGTCTCCGATTTCATATGATGGACATTTAGCTAGTTTGCACATCTACTTTAGCAATAGCATCCCGTGCAGGCTTTGCTCTCCTCCTTCAAGTAAAATTCAGATAGAGAACTTAAAGTCGAAACTGCCTGAAAATGAATTTCTTAAACAGTAACTGCTTCTAACATACTAGCATCATTAATCCTTAGCATTGACAGAGAGAATGTTAAAGTTCTTTGTTTGGTAAACACTAGGAGTGTCGCGATTCTGTCATTATTCTTGGCAGGCTTCTGGGAAATCGTAACTGCTTCAAACTATTCGTTGCGAACAGTGGCCGTATAGGTCTAAGCCTCACATGACATGGTAGTTACCATTGGACCGCAATATGTGTGTAACGAAAATCGAAAACAACAGTATTATCGAGGTTTATGGCATAACTCTATGAGCGCCAAAGTAAATTTTAGCTGTCTTCATAAAATATACCCGAGTCTTTTCTTATAGATTTTCCCCGAAATTTTGATTAAAAAGTGTATCAAATGAAATGTGATGTCCATTGGGTAAAAAATTATCATAAAAGCAAGGAAAATTCATAAACATTTGTAAAATGTTGCACTAAAATTTTAGTGGGGAAAATTACAGCATTCAAAGGGTTAGTTACTAAACGGGAAGTCTGCCTTAGCTATTACTTTAGATCCCTGATATCAATCTCTTCCTCAGAAAGAGTTCCTTTGCTTATTTTTATTATAACAATTCTTGCGCAATCAATATTTACTGTAAAGGGAATGGTCACTGTGTTCTAGTTGTAGACCAGCGTGTGGTACAGAGAATTGCTGATTGTTAATTATCTGTTGTTTCTGCGAACACATTCAGTTCAATAGCAATGTCTGCCAGCAATGTGGTTTTAAATTGCCGTACAAATTACATAGAAATATACTGATATTCAAATGTTCATTATCTTACAGCACAAACTCCTTTCGAACATTCACAGTGGAACCAATCTGTAGGAAAATCTCCCTTTCTGTCAATTCAGTTTATTTTATCAGCCAGTGTTAACGACTACTTTTAGGCTGTCGTGCAGTTTAGTAGCGCAGTTTTTTTCTGAAGGTGGTACGCGCCTCGAAAGTGAAAGGACTTAAACTTTTGTTCAAAATTTCCTTAAGGAATCTTTCAACCATTCACTTTCAAAACCAAGAATTAAAATCGGTGATCTCCGTGAAAATGTTGGTACTAGAGAAACAAATATCCCATATTAGTTTACACGTTTTAAAACTCAAAATGGCCGCCACCCCTGTGTTAACTCTGTGGAGAAAAATACAATTTTCGAATTTCGAAAAATTAAACCGGTGAAATGTGTTCTTATATCAGAAGCTTTAAAATTAACCCCCAACAAGTGGTATATTAGGAAATAGCTGTAAAAGCGTGACAGTCAGATTATCTGTCCCCAAGGCGCGTTCTACTTTAAAGAAGAAGGGGACATGACTGTAGAATGTTGACACACGCATTACAGATTCGACTAGAGGTTTGATGTGGATTCTCACGCGAGTTTAGGAACGTCTGTCAGGAAGGACAGTACAAAACATAAAGAACCTAGTGCATTGCTGTGTTTGCCATTTTCTGGCGTCTCTTCAATATTTGCAGAAATTGCCGCACAATGTCTCATGGTGTGGATATACGCTTATCAGCTCGGCCAGTTTTTGGCTTTTGTCGTTAAAGTCAGAAAACTATTATTAACTTTCATCTTCCTGGTGGTCTAATTCCACCCTTTACGAGAAAACGATATTTCTTTTGTGCAATCATACAGACTGAAACAAGAAAACGGTGCTATGGCCGTCTTTTCGCCTCTCTCGTACTTGGATGACGACATACAATACCCCCGCATTAAAAGGAGACCTACGTGCCGCACACATCCACAAAAAAGTATGAAAATATGTAAACTCTGTTAATCAATTCACTAATCAATCAATTAAGTAACTCGATCGATATCTAAAAAATAGTATAACAAGAAGTTAAAGCTAGTACCTTCACTTCCGTTTTGAAATCAGGCAAATTATTTTCGTCGGACGCTGAACGAGCTTGTGGTTAGCCTTGTCAATACCTCAAGCCCAATCAAACCAAGAGATTGGTTCCTACACTTTTATACTGCAACATACAATCCAATTTGACTATAGTATTTACATGTGGGCGTGGTATAAATCACCCGATGAAATAAACTCGGTATTTACAACTTAAGGGAGAGCGGGATGTGAAACTCGGCCTATTAAACATAAAAGGATTATCGAAACAAAAATTTTGTGCACTCACCCTCCAGGAGAAGCTCGAGGGTGTGTTTGTTGTGTCACAGACACATACAGTTCTAGACAAAGTATCGAAACTAAAATCAGTTCCATCGAAACCACAGAATTGCAAGATTCATTTTATCAGAAAAAAAGGGAGACAGCCGTTTGTGCGTTTTAGTTTTGGTTTAAATTAATGCCACAGCCGATTGTATTTTATCTGGTCTTTGCTCAGCAAGTTGTACGCGGATGACAGTCAAGTTATGTCATTTGCAACACGCCGGCTGATGTGCGCTCTTGTCTCGAACATTGCATTGGCAACATTCGGATCTGGATGAAATCAAACATGCTTATATAAATGACGACAAGACAGAGGTTATCCATTTCTCATCAAGGCTCAAGTCGGACGTGTCGGTGATGGCCAATCTCAGGATTGGCGACTTTGACATCACACCCTCCACCTCTGTGCGGAATCTTGGTGTTAGGCTGAACAGTGACGGTTTTATGTCTGACCAAATCAACCAAATATGCAGGAACGGATATTATTCTCTATACCGTATCAGCAAGATCCGCAAATTACTTGATAGAAGTACCACCGAGACATTGATCCATGCCTTCGTCACATCCCAATTGGACTACTGCAATAGTCTCTTGTACGGAGTATCAAAAGAACAGCTTTCACGATTGCAGTCAGTTCAAAATGCTGCTGCACGTCTCGTCACTCAATCACGCAAATTTGACCATATTACACCCGTGTTGATCGACCTGCATTGGCTTCCAATCGAAGCTCGAATAAGATTCAAGGTTCTGTTAATTACTTATAAAATTATTAATGGTATTGCACCCATGTACTTGAGCGACTTAATTGAGTTGTATGTTCCGGCAAGAAATCTCCGGTCCATGGAAAAATACGTTTAGTCCCGCCTAAAGGGAAGTATAATAAGTCCTATGGCCATAGGGCCTTTTCTGTTCATGCTCCTTTCCTTTGGAATTCATTGCCATCAGAGATTCGCTCTGCAAAAAATGTTGAATGTTTTAAACGTGCTTTGAAGACTTACCTTTTTACTGAGTTTTATCAACTGTGATTTTAGCCATTTTGCTCATTTTACGCTGTTTTTACTTCCTTTCCAAATTTCTTTGCGCTATTTGTGACTTTTTATTTAAAAACTACCTTTGCTCTCATTTTAGTCATGTATTTTTTTCCCAGTCATGTACAGCGCGCTGAGACGTATGTGTAGTGCGCTTTAAAGAAGTTTTTAATAATAATAATAATAAAGTTGTCCATATATAGGCGATCTCAGTAGACATAACGTCGTGCATGAGTAATGACTACCTGAGTGTGGACGCCGAAGGGGTGTACAGGCACTCAATTTTCATAGCTAGGTCAGCGAAACAAACAATGGAAAATACACAACCTATGCATTCAGGCAATAATATTTTTATTACATGCCTTTCACAGTTCATGTTATATGACATTTAGTTACATGCAGGGTAGTTTCAAACAATTTTACCATTATCGACCAGTATCACAGAGTAACATAGACAGAGTGGTAACGCCTGCATGCCTTTTGTTCCATGGTCGTCTCGGTAGACTATTGGCTTTTCATATTAAAATGAGCTTCAAAGGTGTTAAACTTTTTGGAGGCTTTGTTTGTGGTTGATAATTACACGAGATTATGCGAAATTTACGACGAGATGGCATCGTACTGCCAGTCGCGTAGCAACCATAGTTACTTTGTGAGCTCTCAGGCCAGAAACACTGCTTCACGCCAATCAAAACATAACACGCCAGCAGTTTCATAAACATGTCCTTCCTTGACGCACGTGTGAAAGACGGTATGACTGACCGTAAACCATTGAGTAAAACCAGAGAGTATCGATAAAAGACTTTCAAATTTGGTTCAAACACACTCATTATATATTCATAAAAATATGAGAGGAATTTTTAAAACGATAAAACTCACTTTCCTGAAGCTCAAAACACTCCCGTTTTCGCCAGCACGTCAATTCTGCTCGGCACCACACGAAAACAACAACACAAACTTTGCCGAACATACTTTCGCTTAACAATTGGCGAAAATCCGAAAATTACCGAAGGATTCATGGTCGGCACTCTTCGGAAAAGAGAGGCGAGAGCAACCTGAGGCGAGGCGAACATGGATGGGTTACGTAACCGCTTCACGCCTTAAACAATACCCGTTGCGACTCTATCTATCTTTCTCTATGCCAGTATCAAACAGGTTTCAGCGAAAGTCAAAATAGGGGGCGACTTGCGATTTGAAAGCTTTTATCCAATTGGTTGGCAGAATCTCACCATTATAATTGAATAATGAAAATAAACTCCCAAAGTTGCTGTGAATAATGACAATCGACCAATCAGATATAACCTTGCAAACACGCTGCAAGTCAGCCGCAAAATAGCAGTACGCGCATGGATATTTTACATTTAGCGTTAAGCGTCTACTTTGACGTCCAAAATGTCGAAGGGCTTCACCGGACCGGGTAACCATGGAAACCGGCCAGAACATCGTTCACCGGCCAACTAACTCTCCAGATGTTCCTGTTCAAATCAATGCACTGATTTGCACTCACATCGAGGCATGTAATAATCCATGAAGCGGTCTAATCTGTGTAGTCTGTTTGTTATGAAGCGGAGCGGTTTGTGACATTGGAAGGGAATAGGTGGATAGGTTTGTGACTGGCAACGACGATTACAGAATGACATACCACATTTACCTTTCCTTTGGGCCATTTCGTGTATAAGTAAACGTTGTTCGACTTGCTAGCTTTCGTGATTTGCTGTTCTGAAACACACGAATGCAGATTGCACGAAATCTATTTTGTAAAATCGAATGTTTAATACATAAGCCTCAGCGAAATATTCGCGTAACAATTTACCTTAAGTTTGATCTAAATAAAAAAAAGTAAAAATGGATATTTGATTTAATCAGCTAGCTTCACATTGACTGGAATAGAACTTCTCATATTGAATCGGCCACAAAGTACTGTATAGCGAAGTGTAAGCAGTGAAACAGGAACTGGGTTATCATAAATCTACGCAAATGAAAACAAGCCATGCTATTGATCGAATGCACCGTGTTTTGTCCAAGAATTCCATATATAATTTTGCCATGTTTCAGACTTTCATTGCAATTAAACTTTGCATATGATGTCTTTGAATATATGGCGACTGAAGGTGAGTCGAAAATAAACTGAAAACTAGTTCGCTTTTGTTGGAGAATGCATTTGTTTTAAAATGTGTTCCCTGTACGACCATTTGACCCCTCTTTTCATATGTCACGAAAGTGCCCACCATCATGATTATTCAAATTTCTCATACCGTCAAAGCGATGCTATGAGAATGCAAGAACTTCCGCCCAGTGTATGCAAATGGCTGCGTCATCAGTAATCTCCCTATTGTGCGCCCGTGGCCCTGTATATAACTTCCCGTTTAAGGCATAAGAGAAATTGGTGTCTTGTGAAAATTGATAGAATGACACAATCGTCAGTCAATTTATTCGACTTCATCATCATCCTCATAATCATCATTATCATCATCATCATTCACAACAATAACAAGAACAAAAAACAACATCATTAACACGAACACAACGACGACTCAGAGTCAAAGTAGACATTCGCTTGACTCATTGGTTTGTTTAATATATTTAAAGAAGGTTAAAAATCCGCTGAACGATTCCTGGTCAGTCATAAGAACTATCTGAGAAACAGAGTGAAGTGTAAGGCCGGTATCGTCGATCATGAATAAGTAACTTCTCTTTTCAGCATTTCTTCTCCTTGTCGACTAATTTACGTCCCACTTTCTGTATGCTATCTTATGGCTTGCCTTTGCTTCGAAAGTGTGAAGTACTCATACTTTTAATAGGTGGAATAAACCCGTTAGAACGGACAGGTTTTATTAGGAGAGACAGATACTGTCACTAGAGTCATTTGGGTATATAGAAACGTGCACCCCGAATTATTGGCAAATGTTGTTCAAGACTCTTTATCATTTTTGATTAGCGCTCGCCGCATCTCTCCAGGTCGTTAATAGAGCTGTTCTTAATTGTTTTCTGAAAATTAGTGGTTGACAATGGACGCATGCACGGTCATTTCACTTTGGTGATGATTATTTCTGAACAGTACTCAGTCATTATTTGCATAATAGTCACTTGATGAGCGTTTTGCTGAGCCTTCAAAAATCGGGTCAACCTTCATTTAGCAAACACGCTGCACCATTTCCTGTTGAAATTTATGCACTGACAAACATTAGCAATACCCTTAAAATCTGTGTCTGCGATCTTTTTTTTCAAATCAAATCATATGGCACAACAATTACAATTCCTTGAAAAGCACCTTAGTCTAACACCTCTAATAGTGCACAACAAAAAACAAAGGCATAAAAAGAAAATCCCAAACACTGATTACACTGTGGGTCATGAGATGTACAATGACGCTGAATATATACAGGTTCATTGTAGTGCAAGCAGCAGTGATTTAGGAAACATATGGAAACGTCCAGTAGTTTGAAAATATGGCGAACAATGTTTAATTTCGTTGATCACGTTGTACTTCCACGTTCCCTGACAGGACAGGCGCAGGCAACATTTCTGTCATTGTGGTCTAATTTTAACCGTAGAGTTTCTAGATAACTATGTAAAAGAATGTTTCTCTTTGATATACTGATACACTAGTGTTGAAACACAGTTAGTTGCGTGGTTCCGCACTACCTGGTATATCGGCCAGTCAGTAGTGTGCAGTGGTGCATGAGGGCAATCTATTTCTAATATGTCACATTGCATTGTCAGATCACAATCCTAGATGTGCAATATGCTGTTGTGCTGGACATAACCCAATCTTAGTAAACAAGATGTAGCGATGACAGCGTGTCCATCTTTGATTGTTCTTCGGTGTTCTCTGTACGGTTTGTCGTTTCTCCAGATCTCCTCTCAAGAGAAGAGATCAACATCTAACAGTATAACTTCAATAAATATAGACTTTTGACATCAACCTCGGATTCGAAAAGTTGCAGGTAATCAATGTAATGACTGTGTTGCTTTTGGTCTTGTTTATGAAGCAAGTTTTCCTTCATGTGTCAAGAATTCATAATTACACAGACCCACAGCTCGTAAATCCACTTGACAAGCAATACTTACATACTGAGAAATCATTAATCACAGTGAGAAAGCTGCAAATGTTTTGACCAAAATAGGCCAGAATTTACCATGAGTATGAAATGTACGCTAAATTTACTTCTTTCGATTAAAATGCGCTTCCAGGCACCAGTAGGTCTTGCCACTATGGACTGTGAACAACGGTCGGCTTGTTAGATGGGGTTGTCGAGCAGAAATCGGTCGACAAAATTTATGACATGTTTTTATGACCCCATGTCTAATGCTTTTCAGTATAATGCTTTTGACATTACCGAGGTGTATAGTGAAACATGCGATTTTTCATGAATTCTGATTCGACGAATTAATATCTTGTGGAGTCAAAGTCTCAAAAATTAAAAGATTTTACTGCGTTACTTTCGTCCTGTATATCCATTATTGTAGAGTCTCGGCGAACACGTAAGTGAAATAATTTTGAGTCACTTATCTATCCATAAATGGAGACGCATAAACAAAGACGCATATAAGCAATAACACAGTCATCAAGGGTGACTTTATTCATCAAACTGGTTGATCTGTCAGTGGACGTTGGCACAGTTTTGAACAAACCAGTATGGCATAGTTGGTATATGGTAAAGGTCTTTCCAGTTATTGTAACACAAACCCTTGGACGTTAATATTATAATATTTATATGTGATAACAATAATCATACAACATGTGCAAGTGTGCGTGTTTTGTACACGCGCACAATTTTTGTTGTCCCCAAAATATGCAAAATGTCCCCAATAATAAAGAGCAGCGGGACACACGGTCCTCTGGTTTAAAAATCCTGGCTGCAACATTGCAGTACACATCATGATAGTCCATGATATATTTCTTTGCACGAGAAAGGATCCAGTTTGTAAAGATATAATATATGACTGTCTGTAACCGAGGTAGATTTTCTGCCATTGAATTACTGAAGAGTCTCTGATTTAATATTATGGCCATTTAGCTGGTTTGCACATCTATACTCAAAAACAATGGCATACTTTGCTCTCCTCCTAAATGTAGAATCACATACAGAACTTAAAGTCGATATTCTCCGAGAATGAATCTATTTACCAGCAATTGCTTCTTTTCACTCGGCATCCTTAATTCTCAGCAGTGACAGAACGTTTGGTAAAGTAATTTGCCTGGCAGATACTAGGAGTTTTGCAAGCTCTCATTATTCTCTGCAGGGCCCTGGGAAATCTCCGGCCTGTTCTTTGCAAACAGTGGTCGTACTCGTTCTAGGCCTCACTTACTTGTCATGGGACCATAATTATGTGCAATGAAAAACGAACACGTGGGTGTTATCGAGGTTTATAGCTTTATAATTGCAAAACGGGAAGTCTGCCTAAACTGTTCCCTCTGAATGGGTTCCTTTTATCATTTTAATTTTATAATTCATGTTAGCCTGTTTTGCGCAACCGACATTTACTCAAAAGGAAATAATCACTGTGCTTAATCGCAGACCAGTCTGTGATGCTGAAAACTGCTGGTTGTTAATTTATGTTGTTTCTGCAAACATATTTGATTGCAATGCCGTACAAAGTACACCCATAATAATAGTAAAGTGTCCATGGTCTAACAATACAAGCCACTTTGAAACATTTACAATTGAACCAATCTGTAGGACAGCATTCCTTTCAGTTAATTAACTTTATTTATACAGTAAATGTTAACGACAACGTTCATGCTGTCATTCAGTTTCAGTTCAGGTTTTTCTGAATGAAGTCGGGAACATGATTGCAGAACTTTCACCGAAATTCCCGCACAGGTGAAATACAACCGCCTTGGCCGTTGAGATGGATGTCTCACACGAGTTTTGGGACGTCTGCTTATCACGATGCAGAAATCCCTCGAGAGTATGAAATAGTTAATCTCAGAGCATTGGTGTGTCGGAGTATTTTCTCGCGTCCCTTCAATATTTGCAGAAATTGCCTTTTAATATTCCATGGGGTGGTAAAACGCTTATCAGCTCTGGCTGTTTTGCGTTTTTATCGTTCAACTCAGACCACTATTTTCCTTTTACCCGAATTCAGTCGCACAACACATCATCGCAAATTCATGTCCTTCCATCTGCCTGAGTGTCTAATTTTATCTTATACGACAAAACGATAATTTTTTGCGCAATCATACAGACTGAAAAAAACACAAGGATATGGCAGAGTCCTCTCTTACTGGGAACGTCATAATAATAACATACAACACTCTGAAGCCACACACATTCACAATAAACTAAAAATGTTTAATCTAAATTACCGATAATTAACTATCTAATTAATCAATGATTAACACGATCTATATGACAAAAACATGTCGCTAGAAGTAAAAGGTACTTCCTTCCGTTCTGAATCGGGCAAGTTATTCTCTTCGGGCAGTGAACAAGCCCGTGGTTACTCTTATCGTTACCTCACACCCAATCAAACCGATGGTTTTTAAACTTTTATACTACAACATGCAATTGTGACATAATCCAATTGGACTAAAGTGTTTACATGTAGGCGTGGTGTAAATCACCTGTTGGCATAAATTCTGTATTAACAACTGCAAGGTGTCCAGGATGTGAACCTCGGCCCATTACACATGAAAAGATTATCGAAACAAAACGTTTGTGCATACACCCTCCAGGTGTATCTCGAGGGTCTAGTTGTTTATTTCAACGACACATTGAGTTGCCGACATTTTAGACAAGAGTATCGAAACTAGAATCAGTTTCATCGAAAACACCTGACTGCAATAGTGTTTATAGTCTTTATGTTATCATAATGAGAAGTGAATAGCTTTGTGCGGACACGAGGGGCGGGTCACGAGTTTTCCGTTTTACTAACGAAGCCGGCGAAACTAACGATGAAAAATACACAAGTAGCTTTAGTGACCAAACCGAGCATGTAATGGCATGTCTAAGTAATCACTTTCCGCCATTTATTTAGTATTAGGTCGGAGTAAAGTCTCATATTATAAAAGGTATACGTTATCAGGGTCTTGACCTATAGATATTGTCGCCAACAAGTACTGAGATTGGTGCTGTAAATCTGCAATTGAAACCAAACATGGAAACCAAAACTTGGCATAAACAAGTATTTTACTAAAGCCGTCTGAACTCGAATGCCCTTCTCTGCACTGTTTACACATAATACTACCATTCAAGAACGAATAATACGGGAGTTAGCTGGTTTGTTAATGCTAGTAAAAATAAGTGATAATAATTGATTTACGGATTGTGTTTTCGCATTGTTTTATACAAGTCAGTCATATCATGATGTGCTCTATGAATTTGCATTTCTAGTATGTTTGGAAATTTTTTTGTAAAGTTAATCTCCTATGGTATCTCGGTTAAGGTGAAGGGCGACGAATTCGGACGCGCACACGCTTTAGAACGTTTCTGCGCAGATTTAACTCCAGCCTGCCGCAAATGGGTTATTTTGTAGCGCATGTATTTACATCACCTGTCATTGTTGAAATTGCGCTTTTACCTAATTTTTTGACCCAGTGTCTTAGAAATACATGTGACCTATAACCTTGTCATATTTTGACCCCCTAGGAAGCTGGTTTTATTCAATATGAGTGAAAAATTAACATTTCTCTCCCATTTATTTGGCGCAAATTACCCATTCACCTGGAGATATTGTAAAAAGTAGCGTGGTGACACCCTTTTATTAAAAGTGTAAACTAAATGGTATTATGTCAGGAGTTTTTTCGCCAAGTTTGGTCAAAATGACACCATTCAAAGCGACAGGAAGAAAGTTCGAAAATTATGTAGTGATATAATTTTGATATCGTCATTTTGTAATCGATACTAATGTTAAAATTTCTTCACAAACATCATGAAAACTATACATTCGATAGATATGAATCTTAAGTCTTGGTATTTATTAAAATTAATTCATTTGCTAAGCGTTTTATAATTGTTTTCTTTAGTTTAAGAGAATATATCATTTTTATTTATTTCTAACGACGCCATTTTAACGTCCGTTTCCATGGAAACGAGCATGGTGACCCCCATTTTTTATTTCATTTTTGCACTTGCACAACTTCCAAGGATATTTGTGCAAAGTTTCAAGAAAATGACACCACAACTTAATTTTGACGTAATTCGTAGTACTTCACCTTAATATATATTATATCCTTTGTATTTTTCTGAGCCCAATGACCGCTCCGAGGAGTGATATAGCATACTTTATACATCTCTTATCCATGCAGTAATGTGTTCGCATCTGTTTATTTTGAAGTTTGTGACTTTTGAAATGAAATCGGCTGATAGGTCTATGACCAGCAACGACGTCTAAAGAGCGACATACCAAATTTTATCTTTTCACAAGGTCTTTAACAATTAAATGCCTCACTTGGTGGTTTTCATAATTTGTTGCATTAAAACACACGAATGCAGGTTGATGAAATATATGTTGTGAAAACTAATCTATAATAAAGCCACGCTGAACAAGGCACGTAAGTTTTTCCTGTAATGTTGATTTGAATACAAAATAAGAATAGATTCGATTTAATCAGCTGGCTCCACAATGACTTACTTCTGGGATTGAATCGACCGCAAAGTATAGCGAAGTGTAAGCAGTTAAGGTATGAGTGAATTGGTGCCTTGTTGAAAAGGATAGAATGACACAATCGTCAGTCAAGTTATTCGATTTCGTCATCATCATCATCATCATCATCATCATCATCATCATCATCATCTACAACAACGGTAAGAACAACAATAAAGCAAACATCATCAACACGAAAGCAACAACGACGCAGAGTCAAAGTAGACAATTTCTTGAATCATTGGTTTGTTTAATCTTTATTTAAAGAGGGTTAAAATCCCGCTGAACGATTCCTGGTCAGTCATAAGAGCTATCTGCGAAACATAGTGAAGTGTACGGCATCAGAGTCAGGTAGTCAAGGCATTAAAGAATAGTGGTATCGTCGATCATGGATGAGTAACTTCTCTTTTCTGCATTTCTTCTCCTTGTCGCCTCATTTACGTTCCACTCTCTGTACAGTATGCCGTCTTATGGCCTGCCTTTGCTTCGAAAGTGTGAAGTACCCATACTTTTAATCAGGGGATCAAACCCATAAGCGCGACCAGGCTTTATTGAGAGAGACAAGGAGTATTGTCACTAGAATCATTGGAGTATGGAAACGTGCATCCCAAATCATTGGCGTGCTAATATTACGGCAAATGTATGTGGCTCAGGGCTCTTTATCATTATTGGATATTAGTACTGGCCTCTTCACTCCAGCGTGCTTTCTGAAAATTTCAGGTTAACAATGGGAGCATGCACGTTCGTTTCACTTTGGCGGTGATTATTTCTGAAACGGTGTGTCACAGTGACCGACCCTAGTTTCATACTATCACACCATTGTATTTTACGTGTACTATAATATGAGCATCATCACGCTGTATGTAAAGGTCAGTGTGGAATGTTATTGACCTTTGGTTATCTCGAATTTGAAAGGAATTGAAACTGAAGTTTTAATTTATAAACACAGGAAACAGCCTGTGAATTTTAGGGGCTCAGCATACAATTTTAGAGGTCAGGTAACAAAAAATGAGATTCATAAATTCAACACCCGATGGTCGTATAGTTTGTCTTGTACAGTACACAGTTTATAGTACAGGTAAACGGTCCCCTGATCCTGGGTATTAGTTTCGTAACCGGTATGGCGGCCTGGACTCTATTACTAACAAGTATTTAATTCATTGACAGATTTCTTATAATTGTTGTGTTCTACTGCTGTTTACGTATCTGACCCGTTCATCTATTAGCTGAAAAATGAATAGTATTTGCTTTGAGTCAGGTCAGAATTGTTTGGCCTTTGAATTTATCTGACGGTCCGTACTTAGGTGATGAGATGGACTGTGATGCGGGATACATGCAGGTTCATTGTAGTGCAAGCAGCGGTGGTTTAGTAAGCATATGGAAACGTCCCATCGTTTGAAAATATGATGAACAGTGGTAAAAATATAGTATTTTTTTCTATACCGTGGTTTCATTCGGAAATAGTAAAATTCATAGAATCGTGAGCCGCATTACCCTTCGTTGCACTACGTACTTTCCTCATAGCAAAAAATAAAAAAAATAAAATAAAAAGAAATAAATAAATAAAATAAAAATAAAAATAAGAGAGGACCGAGTTTTCGCGCTCGCCTCTGACCGGTCACAAAACAAAGTAAGAATTTTATTCAAAGCCCTTTGAGACCTTTATAAATATGCAAAAGGTCAGTAATTGCAAAGGGAAATAATAATGTCTCGGGCAACAAAATGTTTGCTAAGATTTCATGCAACTCTTTTTCATCCAATCAGCCTATTGCATATGAAAACAATACAACCACTGTCTTAGTGCTTTCGCAAACACACAGTTATTGAGCATGCGTGATTCATTCGATGATATCGAAAACAAGGCTGTAGATGGTCACATTGCGATTCATTACTTTTGTTACGCACGAGAGTCACTGTTGAGTGTGAAGGTGAATATTTGCAAAGTTTCTTCCGTGAGGTGGTACTCGCCTCGAATCTGATAGGGTGAAGCTTTGACTCAACATTCCTAAAGAAAATTTAAAATATTCTCTTTCAAAATCAATAATAAAAAAACCAAGGGTGAACATGAAAATGTCTGTGCAAAAGTACAAATAACCTAAATTTACCGATATTTGAATTCAAAATGCTGGCTGTCAGGCATTTAACTCGATGGCGCAAACTAGAGCATTTTCACCATACAACAAGACGAAGAAAAACGCTATCCAGTGTACGTGAGTTTAAACAAGCAAAATGTGAACGAGCAAAGTGTTGTAAAATTTCAGGGTCCGCTTTTTTGTCCCGATGGTGTAAGCTTATTCTGCCTAACTAAATAGACGGGTAGAACTTGTGATATCGTTTGTGTGAGAAAGATACGAAGTTTAGAAAAGGGACGTTGACGATCCTGAAGTGACCCCTTTGACTGGCATAATAATGCATGATGGGTCGCTGAAATACTAAAAGGAAAAATGGCTCAAAATAAAGACACAGAAAGCAAGACAACTAACGTAGTAAGATCAGTTTATAGCAGTTTACACCGGCGACCCCGAATCTAATTTCACTTACAATTCTGCCGTAGGATTCGAAAAGGTCGGTCAGGTATGGGCCACTTGCTATGACTGACATTGGAATATCAAACACGTTTGCTGTTTCATAACCCTGCTTTCAAACAACTGATCGAATTTGCTGAGTGAACAGTAAGTACTAGGCTTAACATGGTCAACTCCATTGTCATGAAAGTTGGGGGTAGTTCCAACTTTACTCTGAATGTTGACTAATGCGCCCTCACAGATTCCCTCAGAGGTCATGGTTTGTCATCAACTTTACCCAATAGCAATTTATCGCCTCGACCAAATGACGATCCCTTCGTTGACAGTTCAGTACTGTTCTCATACTTTTTTACGGAACGATTGCACGTGATTGGCGTCTCTTGAATGTGTTATCACTCAGGACTATATAAACCTTCTTCTTTGTAGGAGAGTGCAGCCACACGTAAAAAAAACTTACCCCATTGTTGATCTAAAATGTCATTAATTTAAGGAACCATTTTAGACCTCTATGGCCTTCGATCCTTGAGAGAAGTCACAGCATCGAACATAGCATAGCATTGTTTGGAAACATTATACGCATTTGCACTGCCGGGGCACGAGCAAAGACTACTGCAAATCCGTTGTTGTTGGTCAGGCCATAATTTCCAGGAAAGATTTACGGGAAAAATTATCATTTTGGGAAAAGAATATATTGGCAAGTAATGGAACTGCACCCTTAGCATCATTTGTCCAAAGCAGTCCGTCCGCCGACTCTGAAGTCAGTAGTACTGCCATTCTCCTAAACACCCACATCTATTCAGCTTAATCACAATACGATTCCTTCTTTAAACTTTAAAATAAAAACTTTCAGAGAGAGAGAGAGAGAGAGAGAGAGAGAGAGAGAGAGAGAGAGAGAGAGAGAGAGAGAATTTGGCTAGGCGGTTCTGTCTGTTGCCTCTCCGCTAGGCGACTGGATGCCGTACATTGTGAGTTCGAACCCGAACGAAAGCCAGTGATGAAAAGACCAGCGTTACTTAGGTTACGAGAATCAGGTGGAGAACAAGGTCATTAAGAATCGCGGCTTAACGGGTGACTCCTCCTATTTTATGCAAAAAGTATAGGCTACTGGTAGAGCTTTAAGCCATTGGTGTTACCTTTTCTTTTCGATTGCAAAAACAGCGAAGTTCCTTCTATATGCACTGGCATGTGTGTTTGTGGATCTGTTGTCTGAAAAAGAGTCACCTGTTGTAGATTATCCGGAGTTTTCTCGCGACCGATTAAAAGGACCAGAGAAGAGAAATTAGAACGAGATTAAAGTATCAGTCACAGATACAGAAGGGATTATGCTGAATTTAGATTCCTTTAATTCATGCTATAGATCAAATTGACATGTCAACTTGTATAAAGTTGTAAAGGCAAAAATCCTTTCTCTGACTATCACTTAATACTTTTTCGTATGGTTGTTTGTCTTTAGAATACTAACAGCATGCCATCTACTGTAAAGCTAATTGAAATCACTAACTTACTGTCATGTAATGACGCCACTAAAACACGTAGCACAAGACATAGTGAATAGACACCTAAAGGATGCATTGCAAAAACATTTTGCAAGGCATATTGCATCAATATAATAATGTGTCCTGTCAAGAACTGACGTTTAGCCGACCATGACCTCGACCTCACACAGTGTTAATTGCTGTTCCTTGTCGATTAGTTGTATGCTGACGTGTCGTCCCTTCATCGGGATATCACAACCACATCTGATATGGATGGGTTGTTGCTTAGCCATTTTGCCGAGGATCATCATTCCGCAAACGGGATTTTCTTCAAAGTTTTCACTATCACCAACACGAATCTCCGCGTTCTTAATACGGAAATCTTGAAAGCAAATACAGAAGACGAAAGCAATGCTATGCTATACAGAAAAATTTAGAAATATCAATTCATAGCTCCCTAGATTCCTAGAATATGATCAAAAGATAGATATATAGAAGGGTGGGTAGGTAGTTAGGTAGGTAGGTGCAAGCGTTCGTGATTGCGTGCATGCATGCACGTATGAACATATGCATGCATGCGTACATACGTACGTACGTACATACATAGATACATATACATAGATACATAGATACATAGATACATAGATACATACATAGATACATAGATACATAGATACATAGATACATAGATACATACATACATACATACATACATACATACATACATACATACATACATACATACATACATACATACATACAGCTACGTGCTTTCGTGCTTTCGTATATGCTTGCATACATATTTTTTGAAGGAATGTTACACCACTAGCTATTAGAATAAGATTTCATACAAGTCAATGAGAGTCCAAGAGATATAACTTGGTAAGTTTGCATACAGGACTTATTTCAGAACACAGCTGAACCTCTCGGCCGCTGTATCATGCTATAGAGTGTGAACGTCTGTACTCACTACAGCAGTCTTCTCTGTTAGTGATAACAACTTCGTAGATGTCATATGTTTGTCCAAGGTCTACCTTCCACCATGGTTGGTATTCTTTGTCAGTCCACGAACACGAGCCACCTTTCTTTGCGTCGCCATCTTTGTTTCCATCAACGGCATTCTCAGGCGCTGAATCTTTCTTTTTCTTGTCCGAGCTCTGAGATGCTGCTTTGCCAACTGCTACGTTGCTAAGTGCAACGGGAAATTCGCAGGCTAAAACATAGCCAAATTAATGCAATCAGAAAAAAGAAACAGAAAAAACAGCGCCCTCTCTTGGCTTACATGATAAAGACTTGGAAAGTGCTATTTTTTCATACGGCTTAAATCATTTCTCCCTAACTATCTCAAATTTTACGCGGTAAATATCACGAGATTGTCGGAAGGAAAAACGTCAGTTGAAATAGCTTTTGCAAGTGTGCGGATGTTTGTATAGACAACAACTGAACGCAGTTATAGTGATAATTACCAAACGATACGTAATCACACGCTTACAAATTGACAACCCTGATTCAGAAAGTATAAGAACATAATAAATATAACAACAAGCTGCTTCACTTCACAAAATTTCTTTGGAAGTTGACAACTTTAACTTATGCGCGCAATTTGTGTTTTAACACAAAACGCTTGCCCACTCATAACCGGATGTCTACAAGCCATTGTTGCTATGTTTATACGCAAACCATTTTCTGGCAGGCAAGAGTCTAATTTCTTTTGTTGAGAGAGATATAAATACGCAAAGGCTATGAAGCATGTAACATCTGTGGTGACCTCGACTAATAACTGCAAAAGTATAGAATTGTAAAATGATTATGCTAAATGGAAATCTGTCAAAACGTATATCACTTACGTGCTAACGTTGGGATCATTGTGGCTGCATTGTGAGAAAGAATAACACAGAGTTACTAATTGGGTCCCTATTAAAACCCTATCTTTAACACTCATAGTGTATGCCTTAGTCGTTTGTTTGAAGATATTGAGCTTCCATAACGGACTGATTGTCAGTAAACCTCATAAGTTAAAATATTACTGGACCCCGGACAAATTCATTAATGATGTGAAACAAAACCACAATCCTATATTAGTTGAGGGGTGTTTTTCTTAAGATGATTAATGATAAGTAATGCCGTGACGCGATATATAGACCTTTACTATTCATTATGAATATACTGAAGAAAATGTTCACTTGATGTAAATGGGCAACAATACAGTCAGATAGAAAAATGAAATCCAATTGTACTTACTTTCACCTTTCGTTGGCACATTGAAGATCAAAAAAAGTGAAAGAGGTTATAACGTCTATTAAATTTTTATGAATTCACTACACATCATTTACAGATAGAACATTTATACATTTACGTTTGCATGAATGTGGCAGTTTAAGGTGCAATCAAACGTTGCAGCAACCTAAATGTAACAGGGTATTTCATTGCTGCTGACCTTCTTGCCGGACAAAATAACACTAAAAATTAAACATCGGGAAGGCATGCCATACACTACCAAGAAACAGCACAGAGATGACGTTTTCATATGCAACATGCCTTGACTTACCGACGTGTGGAGGCGCCTCTGTTTTTGGTGCTTCGGTGGGTGGTGCTTCGGTGGGTGGTGCTTCGGTGGGTGGTGCTTCCGTCGGCGGTGGTTCCGTTTTTGGTGCTGCTGTTTGTCATAGGAAAAAGAGATTCATTATTCTTGGTCGTACCAAAAAAAAAGTTTAACTGAGTATCATTGAATGAATCAAATGCATGTGGTGTATTCTTCTTCTTCTTCTTCTATTGATTGTTACAAATACTACCATATTTGTTTCAAATGCTCCATACAATGAGAAACAGTGGAGGTAACATTTGACTGATCTATGCTGGAGGTAACAATAATTGACATCTTTACAATGGCAGTTATTTGTTGTGTGGGAAAAGTAGTAAAGACAGCTGGACAGATTGGAGATAACAGACTGAAGAATAAAATATTCAACAGGAAATGAAGACAATGATAAAAACTACAGATAAAGAGTAAAATTAATCAAGCGAGACAAATTCTTAAAATTAGAAATAAACTGACGTACAAATCCGGTTACAAGTAATGTTTAAGCAGACTTAGCAACGCCAATTTCAAACTACAATTCATTGAAAAGTACGAACAGGAAAAGCTCTTTGACCTTACATTTTATTAAAATTGTCTCGAAGTAGAGTTAAATGTAAGGTATAGTGACTCTCGGGGATAAATATTTGGACTGTCAAATCTTCACTTTATGTTTTTTGGTCTACCACTTGGGGACACTCATTTTGAAGTTTGTGGAGTAAATAAAGTTTTTATCATCTCGATCCTACGTTTATGTTTGTTTTCCTTGATACAGTTAACACTGGAGTGGCGGCCATTTCGAATTTCAAGTGCTGGTAAGTATTGGAAATTTGGTTTTTTATACCCAATTTTGCATGATGGTCCCTGATTGTCATCATTTATTTCGAGACCGAATGATTGAAAGTTTCCTTGCGGAAAGATTGAGTAAAACTTTAAGTCTCCAAATTTTGAGGCGCGTATCACCTTTTTCACCCGATTGCAGGTTGCACACCAGTAACTATAAGTTAATCCTCTTAGAAACAGAAAGATAGGCATGCATGACCATACAAATTTTAGGACATTATCTGAAGAATTTGAGTCTGCTATGAAAGTATCAATTAATAAGGACAAAAATATACGTAATAATTACTGTTCGCATAAGGAATAGCATGGCATAAGCCAGCAATATACATGATTTAATTGATTTTTTTTTGAAATATACCAAATCTGCTAGGTTAAAAAAAGGCTAAACTCCAAAATGACCTGATTGCTTAAATTAATTGCTGATAAAACGAACAGAGCAGTCAATTTATATACAAATTAAATCGAAATAACTATTCCAGAAAGACGAAAGAAAAATTGGAGCAAACTCTTGTTTACATAGTTATGAATTATCGGCAGACAATACGAGATAAAGTTTCCAGTAGCTCTATTGTCTCTTTTCTCCTGACGATTATCTAGCTCAGAGGTAGAAAACTAGATTAATCTTGCAATAATTACCTTCGACTTCGCAAACGAATGGTTTCGTTACAGTGCAGGGTGTATCGTCCCACTGGAGATCCCTCGCAGCCCTTCAAAAGATGCATTTATTAGATACATTAAAGCCCCTGTAGCTGTGACTCTTGAAATTTGTCGACCTGAAAAAGGCTTTCTATTTTCTCTGGTTTTCTTTAAATTCTACAGATTTAAAGGCTACAGTCCTTTACCACTGAAAAATTGGACAAGTAAATTTAAATTTTAAGGTTATTTTGATTTCCCGCCATTTTTAAAAATTGGTAATATTACAAAGAAAACATGGCATATGGTGTGCCACTGAAAACATTCAACACTATGCATTATATTGGACTACTCTGTTGTTTCTGTGAAGACTCGAATGCATATATACACTGCGTACTGTGTTTTTGCTTTATTTGCATGAGGGGGCCATTTTATGTTTTGGCAAACATTTATTAT